>NC_065587.1:18422934-18727173 GCF_024542745.1 Macaca thibetana thibetana
TATAGGACTTTTACGCCATAATTTCGATTCCTGGGTTATCACTCTCAGTAAGACAGTGGAGGAATGAAGGAATTGTGGAATTAACACGGTTATGGGCTGAGCATCCCTTATCCAAAATGCTTGGGACCAGAAGTGTTCTGGATTTCAGATTTTGTCAGATTTTGCGATATTTGCATTATATATACTTACCGGCTCAGCAGCCCTAATCTGAAAATCCAAAATCAAAAATGCTCCAATAAGCATTTCCTTTGTGTATCATGTCGGCATTTAATAGTTGGATTTTGGGGCACTTTGAATTTCAGATATTCAGATTAGGGATGTTCAACCTGTATTAGCTGGTGAGTTGTCAAGTTTCCAGTTCTGCTACCTTTGTTTGTTCATGATACCTCACCACTCACCACTGTACTAGATTCATCTCAGATAATACCAAGACCCCTTTCCATCATGTATTGCCTGTGACCTTAGAGGTAATTTCAATTTATATAACTTATTTTTTTTTTTTTTTTTTTTTTTTTTTGAGACGGAGTCTCGCTCTGTCGCCCAGGCTGGAGTGCAGTGGCGCAATCTCAGCCCACTGCAAGCTCCGCCTCCCGGGTTTACGCCATTCTCCTGCCTCAGCCTCCCGAGTAGCTGAGACCACAGGCGCCCGCCACCTCACCCAGCTAGTTTTTTGTATTTTTTAGTAGAGACGGGGTTTCACCGTGTTAGCCAGGATGGTCTCGATCTTCTGACCTCGTGATCCGCCCGTCTCGGCCTCCCAAAGTGCTGGGATTACAGGCTTGAGCCACCGCGCCCGGCCAATTTATATAACTTCTATGTGCCAGAATTTCTTCATCTAGAAAAGGCAGATAATAATAGTTCCATACTCACAGAGTTTATATGGGCATTAAAAGATTTAAATACGTGTCAAGCATTCAGACCAATCCCCAACACAGAATAAGTGCGATATAACTGTTGCTCATCATCATCATCATCATTATTTCCTGTATTATGCTAACATAAAGAGTTACCCTGGCTGTAATTACAGCTGGTTTATCTACAATGATTAGTAATAGTACAGATATTCATTGATTCTCTGTCATGCACCTCCGTTTTATAATGACAGCACCGTCTCTAGCCAGCCAACCAAAAACTTTTATTGAGCATCTCTTTTTGAATCTTCTCATTCTATATGTCTTAATTACACAAGTAGATATAAAGCTTATGTTCAGAATGGTAAGTATGGCAGCTACCTTACAATGCTGACAATTAGACACTTCTAGCTGCAGACTTGAAAATCATTCATCTGTGAATGTAAATTCCTTAAGCATCTGGTATCTCAGTAATCCCTAAAAGTGAGGACAATAACACAAGGCTTATTGTTAATGACTGTAGAATATGTACACATAGATTGTAATATATATATAAATAAAGAATATGTACACATAGATTGTAATATATATAAAGAATATGTACACACAGAATGTAATATATATAAAGAATATGTACACATAGATTGTAATATATATAAAAATAAAAGTTTTTGTGCTATATACGTACAATCCATGTGTAAATATTCTACAGTTATTAACAAGAGACTGTATTGTTCCCAGAGTTAAAAGAAATATAACTTCCTGTGTGACCTTGGGCAAGTCACTTTACTTCTCTGAACTTCGGATTCCCTATGATTGGGCTATAAAATGATAGGTCATCTTTAAACACTGAATATTTTATGGTGTAACAGCTTCACAATTCATAAAATTGTAGGGAACACTACATTTTCCCTGAAAAGACAATCCAGGTAAAATCCTAACAGTGACACAATGGACTTTATTTTCCAGATTTCCAACCATTTTGTTCAAAACTCTCAAGGCCTTGGCAATGTGCTCTCCCGGGTAAGTGCCCGGGGTTTGAGTCTTGATAGTGTATTTGGCTCCGTTGCAATTACTTCTGGAAGACTTGTGGGTTCTATGTATTCCTTTTTGGATAAGTCCCTCTGTCTATTATTGGGAGTTTTTTTCTCTTAATCAACTATCCACGAATATTTACTGAACAGTACAGTTTAAAGTGCAATTAACATACAAGTTAGAGTATAATTGTAAGTTCACAAAATAAATCACCTGTGCCTTCCACAATATTCTACCACACTTGAAATAATTAGTTTAAATAAAGGATTTATTAGTGTAAATGAAGGATTCGATTCTTAAATGAAGGATTAGTGCCAACACTTGTAACTGTAGTAAAGCAACCGTTAATATTGTGCCTTCGTAGCACACTAAGTATTGAACATAATGAACCTACGGCCTAGGAATTGCCCTTGAGGGCAAAGAGATGTTCATGTAGCATCCTGGTTTTGGAGCAAGGATCTTGAGTCAGACAGACCTAGATTTGTTTTTGTTTGCTTGTTTTTTGAGACAGGGTCTCGCTCTGTCATCCAGGCTGGAGTGCAGTGGCACGATCTTGGTTCACTGCAATATCCGCCTCCCCGGCTCAAGTGATCCTCCCGCCTCAGCCTCCCGAGTAGCTGGGACTACAGGCACAAGCCACTACGCCCAGCTATTTTTTCTATTTTTTGTAGAGGCATGATTTCTCCATGTTGCCCTGGTTGGTCTCAAACTCCAGGGCTCAAGTGATCCACCCATGTCAGCCTCCCAAAGTGCTAGGATTACAGGTGTGAGCCACTGTGCCCAGCCCAGACCTAGATTTGAATCCCAATTCTACCACTTATTCCCCTAGAACCTTGAGAACATCATTTAACCTCTGTAAGACTCACATTCTCCACTATGAAACAGGGATGCTGATAGAATCTGCCTCACAGGGATTTTCTGAAGATTCAATGTGATAATACATAAAGCCCCGGGCACAGTGGGTAGTATCAAGTCTTATGTTCAGTAACTGCCAACTGTTATCATCGTTTGATTTGTGTGTGTGATTATGATTATTAAAGAGCTGTTTTTCTATTAAAACTGCACGATGTAAGATTTAGTCACCACAAGCCGTCCTAACCTTGTGATTTCCCTTCATCAACTCACGTCTCACAATCTTTCTTTCTTTATTGGAATGTGGGCAGATTGCAGAGATCTACATCTTGTCCCAGCCCTTCATGGTGAGGATAATGGCCACAGAGCCTCCCGTGATCAATCTACAACCAGGCAACTTCACCCTGGACATCCCTGCCTCCATCATGATGCTCACCCAACCCAAGAACTCCACAGTTGAAACCATCGTTTCCATGGACTTCGTAAGTCTGGGGAGACAGTGGAGCAGCCTGTAGATGCCAATCCTGCTCCTGCTGTGGACTGTTGGCCAGCAGCTTTGAAAAGTTCGAAGAGGGTGGGGATGCTCCATTGATTAAGAGTGAGGATGGAGGCTGGACGCGATGGCTCATGCCTATAATCCCAGTGTCTTGGGAGGCCAAAGCAGGAAGATTGCTTGAGGCCAGGAGTTAGAGACCAGCCCAGGCAACATAGCAAGACCTCATCTCTACAAAAAAAAATTGTTTAGCCAGGTGTGGTGGCGTCGTGCACCTGTTGTCCTAGTTACTCGGGAGGCTGAGGTGGAAGTGTGGCTCTGAACCCAGGAGTTTGAGGCTACAGTGAGCTATGATTGCACCACTGCACTCCAGTCTGGGCAACAGGGTAAGACCCTGTCTCAGTGAGGTTGGAGTTGAGGGAAGGGTATGTGTGGCAGGATGGGAGGCCAGCACTCACACTCTCATACATTGTAAAATCTCTTTCCAGTCTCTACTTCATGCACACTCTTTCCACCACCTACCTCAGTTACATGGAGAGCTGGAATTCTTTTTTTTTAATCTAAATAAGTCAATCAAGGTAGAATTCATTTTTACTTGAGCAAATGAAGGCCAAATGCAATCTGATAGAAGGATATAATAAACCTAACAAAAATGTCATACGCACATAGGCACACACACACACGTACATAGAGAAGAGAGATTAGGAGAAAAAAAATAAATCAAAGGAGATCATCAAACAAAAAGTCTTTGCAGGTAGCTTCCCTAACTTACAAGACAGGATTTTCAGAGATATTTATTCCCAATGTCTTTTAGATTTCCAATGTCTTCAGACTAAGAGGGAAAGTTGGGCTTATAATGTTTCAACTATTGGAAATTATATTGGTGGCCAAAACTGACACTCTCTCATCTTAATAATAAATGCTTTTATTGTCTATAGGTTGCTAGTACCAGTGTTGGCCTGGTTATTTTGGGACAAAGACTGGTCTGCTCCTTGTCTCTGAACAGGTAAGATCAATCAATTTGACTGTTGGGACACCTTAGTAATAAATGAGTCAACTGACCAGAGACAAAATGACCATTAAAAAAACAAGTGATCTGTAATCCCAGCTGCTCAGGTGGCTGAGGCAGGAGAATCACTTGAAGCTGGGAGGCAGAGGTTGCAGTGAGGCAAGATCACACCACTGCACTCCAGCCTGGGTGACAGTGAGACTCTGTCTCAAAAAAAAGAAAAGAAAAAAGAAAAAAAGTGAAGTTAACCATCGTGTGAACATGAGTCAGTTAAGCACCTCTCCCGTAATGGGCCAGATGACTTTGAAGTATGTACTTTACTAAAAATTGTACTGTCAAGCTTTTCTTTTTTCCATTACAGTAACATAAAAATAAAATAGGGAACAAAATAATTACAAATATAATTGTGTAATATGTCCAGGTGCCATCTTACAGGCTCTTACCTGTAATCCCAGCAATTTGGGAGGCCAAGGTGGGAGGATCACTTGAGGCCAGGAGTTTGAGACCAGCCTGGGTAACAAAGTGAGACCTCATCTCTACGAAAGCTTTTTTAAAAATTAGCTAGACATGGTGGCGCACCCCTGTAATCCCAACTACTCAGGAAGCTGAGGGGGGGAGAATTGCTTGAGCCCAGGAGTTTGAGATTACACTAAGCTATGATCATGCCACTGCACTCTAACACGAGCAATAGAATGAGACCTTGTCTCTCAAAAAATATATATATATCTCATATATTTTATATTGTATATTTTATATACCTACATAAATTAAAGTACATAAAATATTACATATTTAATAAACATATTTTATATACTATATATAAAACAATATATTTTATAAAATGTTTTATATAAATATATAAAATATATTTCCTATATTTTATTTTTATTTTATATAAATATACAAAGAATATATACATATAATTCTGTAATAGAAGTGTACATTCTAATGGTACAGCAATATAAACTACAGTTCTTCTTTATCAAATTCATAGAGCATGCTAGTGAGGAAAGAGCATAAAGCTTTGGGAGTTAAGGAACCAAGTTTCCACTTCTTACTCATAGGATCTATGACCCTGATCAAGTCTGTTAACCTCCTTGAGCCTCAGTTTCCTGTAAAGATCTTTATCTTATCTGTAAATAAGGAAGCTGAACTGGATCATGCCTAAGGTATCTTCAGACTGACCATCTGATCCCATTGCTAGAACGTAGAATTTAACAAGATCTGCCCCGTGGCCTGCCTGCCTGTCAAATGCATGTGACGCACGGTGAAAGGCCATGTGCAGGCCACATACGTAGATCACTGAACACGAAATGCCATTCGGCAGAACCATCTGCAAAGCCCATTTTCCTCAGGCCTATAAAGCTGGAAGTTGAAGTCATCCATCAGACTACCTGGGGGGAGAATTTACAGAAAGATCAGGTGGCCCAGACTAAATGTATGCAAGGAAGAAAAGGAAGCAATGAAACAGACGTAAGCAGAGTCAGAAAAGATCTGAGAAACCAGCAGAGGGGGAGTAAATCGACCACAAGTCAACATGGTAGTTATGAAGACTATTGTGGAAACGTGGAAAATGGCCAGGCGCAGTGGTTCACACCTGTAACCCCAGCACTTCGGGAGGATGAGGCAGGCAGATCATGAGGTCAGAAGTTCGAGACCAGTCTGGGCAACATAGTGAAACCCCATCTCTACTGAAAATACGAAAATCAGTCGGGCATGGTGGCACATGCCTGTAGTCCCAGCTACTCGGGAGGCTGAGGCAGGAGAATCACTCGAAGCCAGGAGGTAGAGGTTGTGGTGGGCTGAGATTGTGCCACTGCACTCCAGCCTGGGCAACAGAGTGAGACTTCATCTCAACAAAAAAAAAAAAAAAAAAAAAAAAAAAAAAAAAAAACCATGGAAAATGGAAAATGTATTCAATAAAATTATGTTAAATGGAAAACACAGAATACAAAACTGCACAAACACAACAGCCATTATTTGTGTAAAATAGCTTTGCATCTGGAAGAGGGAAATTGCTTTGCATCTGGACAAGGAAGTGAATCACAAAAATGAAAATGAAAAGTTGTGTTAGGATATGAGATTATGAGAGGTTCTTTTAAAAAATTTTCTTTCCTTTTTTTTTTTTTTTGAGCCAGTCTTGCTCTGTTGCCCAGGCTGGAGTGCAGTGGTGTGATATCGGCTCACTGCAAGCTCTGCCTCCCGGGTTCACGTCATTCTCCTGCCTCAGCCTCCTGAGTAGCTGGGACTACAGGCGCATGCCACCACGCCCAGCTAATTTTTTTGTATTTTTAGTAGAGACGGGATTTCACTGTGTTAGCCAGGATGGTCTCTAACTCCTGACCTCGTGATCTGCCTGCCTCGGCTTCCCAAAGTGTTGGGATTATAGGTGTGAGCCACCGCGCCTGGGCTTCATTAAAATTTTCTTTGTAATTATACTGTTTTTCCAACAAAAGGAATACAATTTTATTTATTTATTTATTTATTTATTTTTGAGACAGAATGTTACTCTGTCACCTAGGCTGGAGTGCAGTGGTGCAATCTCGGCTCACTACAACCTCCGCCTCCCAGGTTCAAGGGATTCTCCTGCCTCAGCCCACCGAGTAGCTGGGATTACAGGCATCTGCCACCAAGCCTGGCTAATTTTAGTATTTTTAATAGAGATGGGGTTTCACCATTTTGGCCAGGCTGGTCTTGAACTCCTGACCGCTGGCAATCCGTTGGCCTCGGCCTCCCAAAGTGCTGGGATTACAGGTATGAGCCACCGCACCCGGAAATACAACTTTAAAAAAAAAAAGCCAGTATGGTTTCCCAGAGAGAAAAGCTTTTATGAAGGCTTTACTCACATTTACCAAGCCCTTCAAAGCAGTCCTGACTTCTTCATTAGCTTCCATTAGGCACAATAGGCACAGTGCCTAGAGCTACAATACTTTAAAAAGCCCACAAAAGGCCCGGCAGGGTGGCACACGCACTTTGGGAGGCCAAGGTGAGAGGATTGCTTGAGCCCAGGGGGTCGAGGCTGCAGTGAGCTGTGATCTCAGCCTGAGCAATAGAGCAAGACCCTGTCCAAAAAAAAAAAAAAAAAACACATGAAAATGTTTTAATATATTTAAAAACAAGAATTTTAAAAAATGAATACAATTTAGATTTGATCATACTTATCTTTATACCAAAAGAGTTATAAAATATAATTTTCAATATTTTTTTAACAGAAGAAAGGCCCCCAAAGACAAAAGTGCCTCAGGCCTCTAGAAGTCATGAAGTGGCCCTATTTCTAGGGAATCAGGCTGATGAAACTCTGAACCATGAAGAGTGATCTTTATTTGGCAGTTCTTTTTGTTTTGTTTTGTTTTGTTTTTTGAGACGGAATCTCGCTTTGTCACCCAGGCTGGAGTGCAGTGGCGTGATCTCGGCTCATTGCAACCTCTGCCTCCCAGGTTCAAGTGATTCTCCTGCCTCAGCCTCTCGAGTAGCTGGGACTACAGGCACACACCACCATGCCCAGATAATTTTTGTATTTTTAGTAGAGATGGGGTTTCACCATGTTGGCCAGGATGGTCTTGATCTCTTGACCTTGTGATCCGCCCACCTTGGCCTCCCAAAGTGCTGGAATTACAGGTGTGATATTTGGCAGTTCTAATATTGAGGATGAAAGCCAGAGAGCAGGAGGGTGAGGGGGGAAGGAACCAAAGGTGAGAACTTGGCAGCATCTGAGATTGGCCATGAGAGGAAGGAAGGAATGTGGATAGCATTGCTTGAGCATTGGGACTGCGATGCTCAGTCTGTTGGAAAACAAAGAGGAAAGGATCAGGAGGAAAGCAAAGGCTGGAAATGGGGAGTGATGCGGGGCGGGGCGCAGGGGCAGGGCTGCTAACTGAGGCAGAAGGTTCCTAGAGAAGATAGAAACAACACTTACATCTGAGCAGGTGTCTGGTTTACTGGCAGAATCTCAAGGAAGGATTTAATCGTGATTCAACTTCAGGCTTGTGGCAAGAAGGTGCAAAAGATTTTAAGAAACATGGAGACTAGGTTCACTTTTCTGCTTAAATCAAACTGATCCTTATCTCTTATGTTTCTGTAATACTAGTAAGCAACAGCACGTTCAACGGCTGTTATGTTTATTTATGAGAGTAACTGAAAAAACTGTTTTAAGCCGATAAATTTACATTATCCCGGAAATGTGTGAATTCATTCTCTTGGCTTCCTGCAGTCCACAGAGTTCTTTGACCTCATGAATGTGAACCCTGAAATTAGGACCCCTGGCTTGTTGTCTGTTGCCCAGCAGTCTCCTGGAGATTCTCTGCTGGGCAGGCTTCTGGTGTTCTGATGCCTTTGCTGGGTCTGAGCAGGACTGGCTACATAATTTGCAGGCCCCAGTGCAAAATGAAAATGCAGAGCCTCTTTTCAAAAGGATTAAGAATGTCTTTCTCTTTTTTTTTTTTGAGACAAGAGTCTTACTCTGTCACCCGGGCTGGAGTGCAGTGGCACGATCTTGGCTCACTGCAGCCTCTGCCCCCCAGGTTCTGGTGATTCTCCTGCCTCGGCCTCCTGGATGGCTGGGATTACAGGCGCACGCCACCACACCCGGCTAATTTTTGTATTTTTAGTAGAGATGGGGTTTTACCATGTTGGCCAGGCTGGTCTCGAACTCATGACCTCACGTGATCCGCCCTCCTCGGCCTCCCAAAGTGCAGGGATTACAGGTGTGAGCCACCGTGCCCGGCCAAGAATTTCAAGATGGAGATGTCAGGGCATTAAACCAAGCACAGGGGCCTTCCAAGCACAAGTGAGGTTGGCTCCTGCATGGGGTGTTATAGCAAACCTCAGGCAGTGAGTAGGCTGGGGCAAGGCAGGTGGGCTGGGTTTAAAGCAGCCAAACCAGGAGGCAAGACTTTGCAGAGGAGTCAGGGCTGGGTTGAAATGACAGCCCTGGGCTCTGGCAGTAGGATCCCTAGCCCTGCCTCCCATGCAGGCTGCCCCAGCTGGCTCCTCCACTCCTGGGCTCCCCAAGCTTTTCAGGATGAGCTGGTTTGGTCTTGGGTGATGTCAGAGAGACGCAGCAGGAAAAGGATCAAGTGGGTGGGGATTGTGGAACATTCCTGAGAAGAACCAGGGAACATGAGGGCTCCAAATTTCTCTCCCCAAACAACAACAACATGGCCTCTCTAACTATCCCCTGCCTGAATATGCCTCTTCCTGGAGCTGCTCGGGGCTGGCTGCATAGACAGAAAATAGAGAAATCAGAGACAAACCCAGTGTTGGTGGTCTAGACAGACCGTAGGATCACAGGCTTTGGAGTCAGACTGGCTGGTCTGGTTCTGATCCCAGTGCTGCCACTAATTAGCTGTGGCATCTCAGGCAAGTTTCTTAACCTCTCTTGGACAGTTTCCTCCTCTGTAAAATGGTGTAATAAAGCCTACTTCGGGAGAAGGCTGTGAGAAGTATGAGAGTTAATATAGGTAAAGTGTGTGGTAGCCATTCAATAGCTCTGTGATCTTGCATAAGTTATTTAACCTCCATAAAGTATAAAACGAGGATAGGACCTACCTCCAGGACCATTCATTTAATCTATTGACCATTACTGAGCACTGTGCCAGGTCCTGGAGACACGGAGTTGTAAGGTTTAAATGAAATAACAGAGGCACCGGGCTTGGCATGGGACCTAGTAGACGGTAAACACCCAATAATAAAGAAGAGTAGGCGGGGCGCGGTGGCTCATGCCTGTAATCCCAGCACTTTGGGAGGCTGAGGCGCACAGATCACGAGGTCAGAAGACTGAGACCATCCTGGCAAACACGGTGAAACCCTGTCTCTAATAAAAATACAAAAAAAAAAAAAAAATTAGCCGGACGTGGTGGCGGGTGCCTGTAGTCCGAGCTACTCGGGAGGCTGAGGCAGGAGAATGGCGTGAACCCGGGAGGCAGAGCTTGCAGTGAGCCGAGATCGCGCCACTGCACTCCAGCCTGGGCGACAGAACAAGACTCCGTCTCAAAAAAGAAGAAGAAGAAAAAAAAAGAATAGTCATGAACTGTATCAAAAAATGACTATTTCTTTTTTTTTTTTTTTTTTTTTTTTTTTTTTTTTGAGACGGAGTCTCGCTTTGTCGCCCAGGCTGGAGTGCAGTGGCCGGATCTCAGCTCACTGCAAGCTCCGCCTCCCGGGTTTACGCCATTCTCCTGCCTCAGCCTCCCGAGTAGCTGGGACTACAGGCGCCCACCACCTTGCCCGGCTAGTTTTTTGTATTTTTAGTGGAGACGGGGTTTCACCGTGTTAGCCAGGATGGTCTCGATCTCCTGACCTCGTGATCCGCCCGTCTCGGCCTCCCAAAGTGCTGGGATTACAGGCTTGAGCCACCGCGCCCGGCCAAAAAATGACTATTTCTTAGCTGTTGGCTTTGACTATGATTTCAAATTTAGAGCTAGCCTCAGCCAGGACAAGGAGGTGCTCAGTGGTAGCAGATCATTTCCAGAGTCCCCCGATTCAGAACACGCCTCACTCCCCTGTATCCTGCCCATGGAGCACTAAGAGAGAAATAGTCTTTTTTTGCATAATTCATGACTATTGGAGAAATAGTCTTTTTTTTCATAATTCATGACCATTCTTTATTATTGAGTCTTTATCGTCTACTAGGCCCCGTGCCAAGCCCAACACTTGTATTATTTCATTTAAATCTTCCAACTCTGTGTCTCCAGGGCCTGACACAGTGCTCAATAAATGTCAGTTGATTAAATGAACGGTCCTAGAGGTAGGTACTATTATCCCCACTTTACAGTTTGTAGAGATTAAATAACTTACTCAAGGTCACAGAGCTACTGAATGGCTGAGCCAGAACTTGAACCTGGGTGAGTCCACTTTGAAAACCGTGAGTATTTACTTACCACAGTATACTGCCTTTGATGTAGTGAAGAGCTACGACTTAGAAAATAAGACTTAAGGCCAGGTGCGGTGGCTCATGCCTGTAATCCCGGCACTTTGGGAGGCCGACGTGGGGAATCACAAGGTCAGGAGATCGAGACCATCCTGGTTAACATGGTGAAACCCTGTATCTACTAAAAATACAAAAAGAAAATTAGGCGGGCATGGTGGCAGGCACCTGTAGTCCCAGTTACTCAGGAGGCTGAGGCAGGAGAACGGTGTGAACCCGGAAGGCAGAGCTTGTAGTGAGCCGAGATCACGCCACTGCACTCCGGCCTGGGTGACAGAGTGGGACATCATCTCAAAAAGAAAAAGAAAAGAAAAGAGAGAAAGAAAAAAAATAAGACTGAAGGCCAAGTGCAGTGACCCACGCCTATAATTTCAGCACTTTGGGAGGCCGAGGCAGGTGGATCACCTGAGGTCAGGAGTTCAACACCAGCCTGGCCAACATGATGAAACCCTGTCTCTACTAATAATACAAAAATTAGCTGGGCGTGGTGGTGCATGCCTGTAATCCCAGCTACTCGGGAGGCTGAGGCAGTTGAATCGCTTGAACTCAGGAAGCAGAGGTTGCAGTGAGCCGAGATCATGCCATTGCACTCCAGCCTGGGTGACAAGAGCAAAACTGTGTCTCAAAAAAAAAAAAAGAAGAAAGAAAGAAAAGAAGACTTAAGATTCAGGAAATAAATACCCTTGCCTGAAAGAGGAAACCCACGAGCATGGAGTCACGCTAAATTGAAACAGGCAGCATGCCCTTTTTCAATATTCAGCATTGATAAAAGAAAGAGAAAATACTCGAACTGGTTATCCTGAAATCGAAAAAAATACACAGCACTTTTCTCATTATATCAAGGAATCAAGGGGAGAAAATGGTAAAGAAAGTAAAAAACTAGGAATTCTAATAACACACTTGAGCTCTTTGAGCATGTCTAGTTAAGAGCACAGTCTCGGCCAGGCGCGGTGGCTCACGCCTGTAATCCCAGCATTTTGGGAGGCAGAGGCAGGTGGATCATGAGGTCAGGAGTTTGAGACCAGCCTGGCCAATGTGGTGAAACCCCGTCTCTAATAAAAATACAAAAACATTAGCCCGGTGTAGTGACACGCCCCTATAGTCCCAGCTACTCAGGAGGCTGAGGCAGGAGAATGCCGTGAACCCGGGAGGCGGTGCTTGCAGGGAGCGGAGATTGCGCCACTGCACTCCAGCTTGGGCGACAGAGCGATACTCTGTCAAAAAAAAAAAAAAAAAAAAAAAAAAAAAAAAAGCACAGTGTCTGGAGTCAGGCATATCTGGATTTGAATTCTACCTCTTCCACTTGCTACCTGTGTGACCTCAGGCAAGTTACTTAGCCTCTTTAAGTATCAGTTTCCTCATCAGCAAAACAGAACACCCCTCCATAGGTTGTTGTATGGGTGGATGAGATAATGTATGTAAATCACTTAGCACAACAGTCAGCATATAGTCATTGATCAAGAAATATTTGTTCCTAGTAGTACTAGTATTCCATTCTCTTTCCCCATTCTAAAATCAAATTTTGACCAAATAACCGGGAGAAATTGATCCCAAGAGACATGACAAGTCAGGATGGTTTTTAAAGCTGTGGAGTTTTAAACCAGACTCACTGCTCCATCTACAATTGAGAGTTATTCCAAACATACTTCTCTTTGGAGGCAACCTCAGTACAGTTTGGCCCACATAGTAGACATGTTTTAGATTACTTCAGAGGCCAAGTTAAATGACACGTTCCCTTGGTCTTCATCCAGATGACTTAATTCTAACCCTCTTAATCCCATGCAAAGCTCAAGGCAATCAGATGTACGTTATTGTTGAACCATTTATAACCTAGGAGGTTTTTTGTTTTTGTTTTTTGACATTGCATTGATTGAGGCTTTGGACATTCCAAATTGAACTCCACCATCAACACACATGCACACCACACACACACACACACCCTACAACTCCTCCCAAGCAATATAGTCCGAGAATGCAAATATAACTGACTACAAGCAGATGGAATCACTACCTAACTATACTCCTCAAGCTTGGGCAGATAAACATTTCCCAATGATGAACAAGCCATTGGAGCTCAGACTTGGCACCTGGGTTGACCCCCAGCTCCACCCTTCCTCTAAGCTACTCTTGAAGCCATGGCAGAAGAATACCACAGTGGGGTAGCCCCTGTCAGAGGAGGAAATCCCAAATGGAAGCTTCTTCCAGAATTTCCAGGCTGCAGGAAACAATGAAATTCAAACATTGGATAACTCTTACTCATCAAGAGGGTACTTTAATGGTGGAATGGGTTCAACACATTCTTCCCCTTAAAACTTTTCATCATCGGATTAAATCCACAGCCTGAGGTTTTCAAGCTCTTCATCAGCTGGTCCTGCTTCTCAAGCCAGCCAACCTTATCTTCCTCAGCTCACTAAAACAAACATTCTGCTTTAGACTGGCTCACCTTCAAAGGGACCCCAATTCCAACAAACACTCCCCAACCCATGTCCTTCGTCTGCTCATTTATCCACGTATCCATCCAGTAAGAATTTACTGAGCACCTATTATGTGCTCTGCACTGTTTTTAACACAGAAGGACAATGGTTTCTATTTTCCAGGTCCACAGCCTGGTGGGAGAAACACTACCGGGTGACAAGGGGCATGCCAGAGAGGTCTACAGAGTCTTCTCTCAAAGGGAAACTTGTTTTCCCCCCATGATATGCCTCATATCACACACACATGCACGCTTACACACACCTACACACAACTCTAACCTACACTGGTTTCTTTATCTTTTTGCACTTTTTTTTTGAAATGGAGTCTTGCTCTGTCACCCAGACTGGAGTGCAGTGGTGTGATCTCGGCTCACTGCAACCGCCACCTCCCAGGTTCAAGCAATTCTCCTGCCTCTGCCTCCCGAGTAGCTGGGATTACAGGCATGCGCCACCATGCCTGACTCATTTTTGTATTTTTAGTAGAGACGGGGTTTTTCCATGTTGGCCAGGCTGGTCTCAAACTCCTGACTGCAGGTGATCCGCCCGTCTCAGCCTCCCAAAGTCCTGGGATTACAGGCGTGAGCCACCGAGCCCGGCTTCACACCCTTTTTAGAGCCTCTGCAGCAAGTCTCTGTGGTGTATAAACTTATGAAGAAGCACCTGAGTATACGTTGCTTTGTGTTGTTCTCTAATCACCTCCTACAAATGACTTCTCGCCATCCCTCATAATCATAGATAGAGGTTAAATTTTTCACATTGCCTTGCACTTTTCCTGAGCACAGAATGAGCACCTGGGTAGCCCCTTGGCCTGCTGATCTTTTCTCCATGCTGCAGCCAGAATGATCTTTACAAAACACAGACATCATCTCCTTTCTTAAAAAACCTTCATTGGATTTCTTGCTCTGAGGATAAAGATGAAAATCGTAACACAACCAGAGGCTCTGAGCCTGGTCAATCTCGTCTGCCTCTCGCAGTGCCCTGCTGTGCTCTCCCAGCTATCATTTCCCTTCTTGGGACTTTTGCAACCCTGCCTGGAACCCTCCCCACTCCCTTCCCCATTTTGCCTTTTGAATCTTACTCATCCTTCATATTTCCGCTCAAGCAGCCCTCCCCTGGAAACCTTCCTACATCTACCAAATGAGATCAAGTTCCTCTTTGTCTTTTGACTTCATGAAATTGTTTATTTCCTTAAGAGCATTTATCTCAGTTGTAATTAAACCTTAATTAGTGGGATGATTTGATTAATGACTGCCACCCCACTAGGTTGTAAGCTACATGAGAACAGTGGTTGTGTCTAGTTTTGCTCACAATGCTGCTATTTCTAGCACTTGTCCCAGTACTGACACATAATAAATATTTGCTGAATGACTCAATCCATGAATAAGTGAACATTAAATGCCTAAATGTACCAAGTTCTCAATCCTGAGAATACAAAGATAATTAAGACTGGATCTCTACTCTTACGGAGTTCAGAGTCAGGGGGCAAAGACATAAACAAAAGTTCAAAGGGTACTGAGTGGTGGGATTGATTTTCAACGTCTGCCGTGGACACAGAGTTGGAGGAATAACACTGTGAGCGCTGTGGCACTTGATCTTGACGCTTAACCTTGACACTTGGTTACCATTAGGTCATATTTCCTATATTCACCCAGATCATGAAGGGCCTTCGCCATGCTTAAGAGTTTGCACTTTAGCTCTGGTTTCAATCCGGGCAATAAATCTTCTATAAAACTTTTTTAAGTTTTGTGTTTTAATAGACACATAGCAGTTGTACATATTTATGGCGCACAGTAAAAATAGACTACGCTTTTGTTTGTTTGTTTTTTGAGAGAGGGTCTCACTTTGTCACCCAGGCTGAAGTGCAGTGATGCAAATATGGATCACTGCAGCCTCAACCTCGTGGGCTCAAACAATTCTCCTGCCTCAGCCCGCAAGCAGCTGGGACTACAGGCTCACACCAGCACAGTGGGCTAATTTTTTAAATTTTTTTGTAGAGATGGGGTTTCATCATCTTGCCCAAGGTGGTCTTGAACTCCTGAGCTGAAGTCATCCCCCTGCCTCAGACTTCCAGAGTGCTGGGATTATAGGTGCGAGCCACTGCACCGGGCCGGCTACACTTTTACATGTCTGCAAAGTAGGGCTATTTGAGCTCCCTTCCTCCCCAGTGACTCCATGGTTCTGCAGTAACAATCAGTTCCCAGTAGCAGGGCTTCAAGTAATAGCTTAGGGACCTGGCAGAGGTTAAAAGGTCAAAGGACTGGAATTGGATGCCACCTGGTGGCCTGAGTTGAGCTTCCCTGTTTTTCAGCGCCAGGGGCAAGGACAGTTTGCCTTTTTTTTTGAGGGGGGGGGATAGGGTCTCACACTGTCATCCAGTCTGAAGCGCAGTGGTGTGATCTCGGCTCACTGCAACCTCTGCCTTTCAGGCTCAAGCAATCCTCCCACCTCAGCCTTCTGAGTAACTGGGACAACAGGCATGCAACACCTGGCCTGACTAACTTTTTAAAAAAAATTTAGCTGGGGTTTTGCCATGTTTCTCAGGCTGGTCTTGAACTCCCGGGCTCAAGTGATCTGCCCGCCTTGGCCTCCCAGGGTGCTGGGAGAGTTTACTCTTTGCTCTGCCTCTTTCTCTGCATTCAGTGAAAATCGTTCATCAGTACTCAAAAATGGTAAGTGTGCCTAGAGAACTAGGAAAGAGACAGAATTAATATGTCCATAGGAGGAAAGGATAGCCTGGTTCAAAGAAAATCCCTGACAAGCTCACCCATAGCAGGCGGTCTTGGGGTGGCCAGGCATGGCTTGGACTTGGGATGAAAGAAATGAAAGGAAACTCACAGGTGTAGGCTAATTTCTAAACTGGAATAGGTTTGCCCATGATAAAAGGTGGTGTAACCAGAGAGAGGAGTCCCCTCACATTTCTTCAGAACTGCCCTCAAGGATGCCCTACAGATTCTGGTGCTCATTTTCCAAGGCAATCAGTTTGAGCCTCCATGCCACTGATAGTCTTTCTGTTCTTTGCCAGACCTGTCTCTCTTTTTGATTCTCAGTTATCACTCTGAAGCAATCTCAAAGCCTAATTGATACAAACATGATACTGGCTGAGCAAGAGCTATCTTATCTCTACTGTGAATATCCGCTTTTTAAATGCAGTAACAGAAAGATTCTTTTTTTTTTTTTTTTTTCTTTTTTGAGACGGAGTCTTGCTCAGTCGCCCAGGCTGGAGTGCAGTGGCACAATCTCGGCTCACTGCAAGCTCCGCCTCCTGGGTTCACGCCATTCTCCTGCCTCAGCCTCCAGAGTAGCTGGGACTACAGGCGTCCGCCACCACGCCCAGCTAATTTTTTTGTATTTTTAGTAGAGACGGGGTTTCACTGTGTTAGCCAGGATGGTCTCGATCTCCTGACCTCGTGATCCACCCACCTCGGCCTCCCAAAGTGCTGGGATTACAGGCTTGAGCCACCGTGCCCGGCCCAGAAAGATTCTTAGAGGAGGTAACCCTGAGTTAAATCTTAAGAATTAAAAAGAGTTCACCCAGGGCCAGGAGTGGTGGCTCATGCCTGTAATCCCAGCACTTTGGGAGGATGAGGTGGGAGAGTCACTTGAGTCCAGGAGTTCAAGACCAGCCCAGGCAACATGGTGAAACCTTGTCTCTACAAAAAATACAAAAATTAGCCACGCATGGTGGCACACAACTGTAGTCAAAGCTACCTGGGAGGCTGAGGCAGGAGGATTGCGATTGCCTGAGCCTGAGCCCAGGAGGCAGAGGCTGCAGTGAGCTGAGATTGCACCACCGCATTCCAGCCTGGTTGACAGAGCGAGACTCTGTCAAAAAAAAAAAAAAAAAAAAAAGTTACCTGGTCAAAGAGAAAGGGAAAGGGGGAAGTCCATAAAAAGAGAACATCATGTGCAAAGGCACAGAGGACAGAAATATCATAAAATGTGCACAGAAATACCCACAGTTGTTAAGATCTTCTTTGGCCTAGTCCCTCTAATGAATGGAGACTCCAGCAGAAGATATATTGCATTTATTCAAATACAGTTCACATTAAATATAAATTATATTTAACTATGATGGGGTTGAGTTGCGTGACTCATGGCCATAATGTTACCTTTTGTAGGCATGTACTGATGTTAATTTTTCAGGATTTTTTGGTATATGTTTTGAAGCCAATACCTTTTTTTAAACCTCAGGTCTATATGGCACCTGATGAATAAAACAGCATAGCACTGAGCAGTTCAGAGTTAATGAGGATAAAATTCAAAGTAGAGAATGAAGAGATGAGAGCAGAGAAGCAACTGGGAGCCAAGGTATAGGAAGGCTCATGTGCCATATAAGTGACTTGGACTTTATTGCAGCACTACATAATGTTAATTAGTATTAACAGCATTCATTTACTTACGAATACTTATGGAGCCTGGAACTGTTCTAGACAAAACAAATAAAATCTCTACCCTCAAGACACTTACATTATCACAAGTCATTAAAGAATTTTGATCAGGAGAGTGTCTCCATCAGACATGCCTGGAACATAGCTCCCCCTGGGGATGGTATAGAAGATGGATTGGAGAGGGTCAAGAGTGGAAACAGGGAGATTTGTTAGAAGGCTGATGCAGAAGTAGGGCTCTAGACCTGTGCAAAAGTGAGCCATAGAAAGCTAAGAAGAAAAGCAAGATATGAAAAAGAGAGCTCCGGGATGGGCATCAAGAGATCCAAATCCCAGTAACAAATCTGCCATTAATATTTCTCCTCTTTGACCCTCAGTTTCTCAAACATCTGCAAAATGAAGGAGTCTTTTCTATTCATTACTATTTCTTAATAGTACTATTATTATTGCATAGAAAAATCAAGTGTGTATATTGGGAGGACTACTTATGGATCAGCTCTTGGCAAAACTGGGAAACAGACAACGTTGGCCTTGAGTTTTCTTATGAAAATTCCCATAAAATATCAAGCAACAGGACACGCTGTCACTCAGCCTTACCAAGCTGGGAGAGGGGTCAGGGGGGAGGACTCCCTTCTACTTGGACCTACAGCAAGTGCTCTGTTGATATTTGAAAAAGAACATCAAGGACATTGTGTGCTGTTCTAACTGTTAGCATTTCTCTTCCTAATAAAAGTGGCTCATATTTAGAGTGATAAGGATATGCCAGGCACAGTTCTAGGCATCTTATGTGCATCATTTCATTCAATTTTCACTACAGCCCTGTGAGGCAGGTATTGTTCTTTTTTAATTGTATTGTTTAATGGACATGTCATAATTTTACATATTCATGGAGTACCTAGTGATGTTTCAATATGTATCAATATGTATAGTGATCAGATCAAGGCAATTAGCGTGTCTATTATCTCAAACAATTTGTTATTTATTTGTGTTGAAGGTGTTCTATCTTCCCTCTAGCTATTTGAAACTATACAATATATTATTATTAACTATAGTCATTTCACATATTCTTATTCATATTTCATAGTTGAGAAAATTAAGATCCAGAGAGATTAAGTAAATCTACAGAGTTAAAAAGAGGCAGAAATGGGGTTACTAACAATTACACTGTACCTTTCACATCAGATAGCTTTCTTAGCTAATACTTCCCTTATGTGCAACGATTGAACAGCTAAAAAAATGGTGTGAGTAATGTGGCTTTCTGAGGGGTGTGGCCTAGACTGGTCACAGGATTTAGCATCAAGTAGATTGGGATTACAAGGGCTCAGGGAAGTGACAAGGCTGAGTTCAGAGCCAGAAGACCTGAAAACTGTTTCTTAAGATTGTTCTACATTCCAAGTTGCCAAAATTAAGTCCCGTATAGCAAATGCACTTGGGGAACCCACCCTGGTTACAAATCCAAGTCCTAAGCTATTCCTGATCTGCTTCTTAAGCAGCAAAATATAGGGGTAGAAGATGTAATAGAACTCGATGTCTTCCCAATTTTATTTGTGTGTGTGTGTTTTATTTTTGTCTATTATTTTTTTTGACAGGGTCTCACTCTGATACCCAGGCTAGAGTGCAGTAGTGTGATCTTGGCTCACTGTAGCCTCCACCTCCTGGGTTCAAGCAATTCTCCTGCTTCAGCCTTCCAAGTAGCTGGGACTACAGGTGCATGCCACCATGCCCAGCTAATTTTTACATTTTTTTTAGTAGAGTCGGAGTTTCACCATGTTGGCCAGGCTGGTCTCAAATTCCTGACCTCAAGTGATCTGCCCACCTTGGCCTCCCAAAGTGCTGGAAGTACAGGCGTGGGCCACCATGCTCGGCCTTGTGTTTTTTTTTTTACAGTGACTTTTGAGCTGAAAATATCCTTTTACTTTTTGGTTTCTTTCTACTATGGCTGTTTTTTTTTAATCTACCCCCCTTTAAACTTTTCTTGTTTTCTTTTAGATTCCGCCTTGCTTTGCCAGAGTCCAATCGCAGCAATATTGAGGTAGGAATCTGAGTTCTTGGGGTTACCGGACACTGGAAGAGCAAGGATTCTCCTACTATATATAATACCGAGTTAATTGTTTTCTCTGCCTCGGAGTCCTTGATTTCTGCATAATTGTAGGACTTGACTTTGAAATTCTGTATGCAGCTACTCATCAATTGAGCTCATTAACCATTCAAGAGAGGAACTCTACAGTTTACTTTTATTTACGCAGAAATACTTTTTTAAAAACTCAAAAGACTGTTGAGACATTATATAATGCTCATATAGTAAAACGCTCATATTAGTAAAATGTATAAGACAATGTATAAGGCATTCTCAGGGAATGCCCGTTTTCTCATTAAAATAATCCTCTACAGTTAGAGACGAGAATCCCAAAGGAATATGTAAATTATTAAGCCATGATTAGGTTTACGCTTTGAACACTTTCTGCCCATCTCCTAAAATTAGGTCAATGCTGCTTGTATGGAGACCTTTGTGGGAGGGGGGTTCCCAGCCTGATGACTTTCTGATGGGAAGAGGACACCCCAACATGTGACTTGGAATCCCCCTTCCCTCAAGCTTCAGGAAGATCAGCAAAATCACTACCTCATAGTGCCATGGATGGCACTATCAGAGAGAAGTTAAGTGGATTTTGGTGTAAGAATGCCCGGGTAGAATACTGCCTAGTTCATGGGCAGCACTACATAACGTTAATTATTAGTATTAGCAGTATTCATTTACTTACAAATACTTATTGAGCCTGGAACTGTTCTAGACAAAACAGATAAAATATCTACCCTCAAGGCACTTACATTCTAAAGCAGTGGTTCTCAACTAGTGATTCTCAGCTAGGAACATTTGGCAATGTCTGAAGACATTTTTGGCTGTCACATCCTGGGATGGAAGGAGAGATGCTAATGACATTTGGTGGGTAGAGGCCAGGGATGCTGCTAAACATCTCACGGTGCACAAGACAGCTCCCAACAACAAAGAATGATCCATCCCAAAACGTCAAGAGTGCCACTATTGGGAAACCCTGTTCCAGAGTGTGTGTGATTGTGCTTATGTGTGCGTGACAGGCTGAGAGTAGCAGAAAACAAACAAATATAGTTTTTACTAAAAAATACTATAGAGAAAAAGAAATTGGAATAGGCAGTGTGAGTAGGTATGGAGCTGAAATTACAACCTTGGGGTTTTTTTTGTTTTTGTTTTTGTTTTTGTTTTTTGAGACGGAGTCTTGCTCAGTCACCCAGGCTGGAGTGCAGTGGCACAATCTCCACTCACTGCAAGCTCTGCCTTCCGGGTTCATGCCATTCTCCTGCCTCAACCTCCCGAGTAGCTGGGACTACAGGCACCCGCCATCACGCTCGGCTAATTTTTTTATATTTTTAGTAGAGATGGGGTTTCACCATGTTAGCCAGGATGGTCTCAAATTCCTGACCTCAAGTGATCTGCCCGCCTCAGCCTCTCAAAGTGCTGGGATAACAGGCGTGAGCCACCACGCCCGGCCCAACCTTGGGGTTGTTGAAAGTATTAGCTGAGATTATACATGAAATGCACTTAGCACATTGACTACATAGTAGGCATTAAAGAAACAGTGGTCACTATTTTCATATTTGCAGTAACTATTTCAGTTATTGTCACTTCTGTGTTTTCATATTTACAATAATTATTTCAGTTATTGTCATTTTTATGTCAAGAGGCAGTGTAGCATAATAGTTTCATACATAAACTCTGAGGTCAAACTGCAAAAGTGAATTCCCACTGCCCATTTTCACTCTGGTGATACAGACATACCCACTGCACTCCATCCTGGGCGAGAGTGAGCCTCCATCTCAAAAAAAAAAAAAAAAATTAATTTAAAGAAAAAGATAAATTGGGTGTTCTGGGGACGGCATTAGCTTTGGAGCATGATGTAATGCAAGGGAACTCCTGTGGCTGAGACTCTCAGTAAGTAAGGGAAGATTGCTAATTGGGAAATCTAATAGTTGTTCTTGATTGTCTTGGTAGATATCTGAGCTGCCACGTTTGCTGACACCTTGTAGTCCCTCTGAATTTGTATCACCAAAATCCAGTGCAGAGGGAAGCAGAAGTGTCCATCTTCAAGAGGGAAAAAGTTAGAAAACCCTGAAATATGATTTTCTACAAAGCTAGTATATCCCTCTGAGAAGATCCCACTGCACTCTAGCCTGGGTAACAGAGTAAAAAAACAAAAAAGCCCAATCTGGCAACTGATTCTATTTCCTCTTTTATTTTAGGTCTTGAGGTTTGAAAATATTCTGTCCTCTATTCTTCACTTTGGAGTGCTCCCACTGGCCAATGGTAAGGGATTATTGGTAAACAATATGACTGTAACGTCGGCTAACATCTAACATCTGCATCAGCTGCACTGGGGATTGTTTGGGACTTTTCACCCTGAAGCTTGTACTTCTATCATGTTATCACGAATCCAGGCCAGCGTCAGAATTTGCAAAGTTTGTACCATCAATGACGTGGTTGCACAATTAGTTATTCTAGATCCAAGCCCTGTTAGCAATTCTATTTGCAAACTCAGCAAGATCGGCTAACACTGGTTGAGTTAAGAAGATTGAAACCATGCTCCTTAGGCAGTAAAGAATCTCCTTCCAGTCAACCAGAAATGAGATTATTTTCCCTACGGGATATCTCTGTGGGTCTTATGCAAGGACCACTAACTGGATAGACACAGTTTTCAAGAATGATAATCCTGGGCCTTCTCCTTGCATAGCAGTTGTTCATAAACTGCAGTATCTGGGGTCTGGCCCAGTTAAAATATTTTTTATATTAGACACCAAAATGTTCTCAAAACCCACTAATTGGGTATTTTCAAAATACACATTGGGCAGGCTAAAAATGGACAGCATTTCTCTACTGTCCAAATGAACATAATTGTAAGTGCATTTTTTATTAATCACGGATTAATGAGCAATTCTTCCAGGAAAATTCTAGGGACATATCAGAGAGATGCAAATGTGGAACCAGGGAGAATGAAAAGATCAATTATTAAAAAGCTATCCATGCTGGGCGCGGTGGCTCATGCCTATAATCCCAGAACTCTGGGAGGCCAAGGCAGGCAGATTACCTGTGGTCAGGAGTTCGAGACCAGCCTGGCCGACATGGTGAAACCCCATCTCTACTAAAAATACAAAAATCTTAGCCAGGCATGGTGGTGGGCATCTGTAATCTCAGCTACTCAGAAGGCTGAGGCAGGAGAATCGCCTGAACCTGGGAGGCAGAGGTTGCAGTGAGCCAAGATCATGCCATTACATTCCAGCCTGGGCAACAAGAGCAAAACTCCATCTTAAAAAAAAAAAAAAAAAAAAAAAAAGGTGTCAGTCAGTCTCTTACTAAAAAGCTTGCTAAAACCTCTGTGCTTGTGCCCAATTATTTTATGTCTTGTTCTATATTTTAGCAAAATTGCAGCAAGGATTTCCTCTGCCCAATCCGCACAAAATCTCATTCGTCAATTCAGATATTGAAGTTCTTGAGGTAAGAATGCAAATCTCACCTCTTAACTGACTCATTTCTTTTTATAGTAGACTAAGCCTCCTCCTGTTTTGCTTGTTGTTGTTGTTTTTGTCCTGCTTTGCTTTTTCCCAGACCAAGGAATTTTATAAACATGTTTAGCTCTTAAATTACAATTAACAGAAAGTATTTACAGTTGAGTTTAAAAATCAGACCAAGATCAATTCCACTTAGCAGCCAAATCCACAGTACAAGAAGATGCCCTTTAGCACACTTTATTTTATTTATTCCACAAGACGATGTGTGAGGCTGGGATTATTACTCCCATTTTACAGATGAGGAAAGTAGGACTCATAGAGAAGTGGCTCAGGCAGCTGGAAAGGAGCATGGCTGGGACAGGACTGGCTCTTCTGATTCTCGCAGTCAGATGACTTTCCCCTGAACCAAAGACACCCCTCTGAGTTCAGGAATCGAATTGTTTTCTGGCTAATTATTATGAACTCACTTCAGAATACCTTTTTTTCTTTCTTTCTTTTTGTCATTGTTGTTTGTTTGGGGAGGTGGAAATATGTTTCTAAAGGAATTCTCCAATCCTGTACAGTCCAGGGGTCCCCAACACCCAGGCCTAGGACCTGTCTGGGTGTGTGGCCTGTTAGGAACTTGGCTGCACAGCTAGAGGTGAGCCGCCGACGAGGGAGCATTACTGCCTGAGCTCCGCCTCCTATTAGATCAGCAGCAGCATTAGATTCTCATGGGAGCACAAACCCTATAGTGAACTGTGTGTGTGAGGGGTCTAGGTTGCACGCTCCTTATGAGAATCTAACTAATGCCTGATGATCTGAGGTGGAACAGTTTCATCCTGAAACCATCCACCAATCCCAGTCAGTGGAAAAAGTGTCTTCCATGAAACCGGTTGCTGGTGTCAATAAGGCTGGGGACCGCTGCCCTACACTACCCCATATGCTCTCCCATCTCCCTGTTTCTCCCCCACTGCTTCTACAATGGCTAAGTCACATCAGGTGACAGTACTCCAACATGGCCTTTCCTTTGTCTGGGGCGTTCACAAAGCAGGGCAAGGGTAGAGGAGGCCCTGCCTCTGTAGGACCTGGTAAAGAAACCATCTCTCAGTCGGGCATGGTGGCTCATGTGTGTAATCCCAGCACTTTGGGAGGCTGAGGTGGGCAGATCACTTAAGGTCAGGAGTTCGAGACCAGCCTAACCAAAATGGTGAAACCTTGTCCTACTAAAAATACAAAAATTAGCTGGGTGTGGTGGCATAAGCCTCTAGTCCCAGCTGCTCAGGAGACTAAGAATCACTTGAACCCAAGAGGCAGAGAATCACTTGAACCCATGAGGCGGAGCTTGCGAGATTACACCACTGCACTCCAGCCTGGGTGACAGCCTTTGGGACTCCATCTCAAAAATTAAAATAATAAAAAAAGAAACCAGCTGTTCCTCACTCCTCAGACAAACCCAGACATGCCCAAGGTTTGATGTTATCTTCATTGTCATATCCTTTCCAGGGTTTCCTTTTGATTTCCACCGACCTGAAGTATGAAACATCCTCAAAGCAGCAGCCAAGTTTCCATGGTTGGGAAGGTCTGAACCTGATAAGTGGACAGTGGAGGGGGAAGTCAGCCCCTTGATTGCCAGTTTGCAATTCACCCCGGGAAGTAAATGGTCCTTAACCCCACAACTACTGTAAACCCAGAAGGGGAAGACAGTATACACTGGAATTGTAAAGCCCTTGTGAATTGCTTAGGTAGAAGGTTTTCTTTCTCAAGCCTTCAGGAACCCAGAATAAGGCAGAATGTGTTAAAGGGCTAAATAGAGGTGTATGAATGTGAGTGTATGCATGCCGCGTGTGCTTGTGTTTATGTTTGTTTGGGGCAAGAAAGATTCTAGGAACAAGAGCTAGGCATGTACTTCTGACCAGGTGGGTAAGAAACTCTTAAGTCTGTATTTGTATTGGTCATTCTCAGTGGAGATCCCTTAGGCCCTCTAGGGGTTTTCCCCTACCTGCATATTGGATTTCATGTTTTATATTCACTGTTACTGTCTTCTGTGTTTAATTAAAATTGTTTTCTATCAACTTCAATCTTGGTTTTTTTATTTGAGAAATGTCCTGCCCTGAATTTTTAAAAAATGAAATAAGAGGCCAGCCACAGTAGGTCATGCCTGTAATCTCAGCATTTTGGGAGGCCAAAATGGGTGGATCAGGGGTCAAGAGGTCGAGACTATCCTGGCCAACATGGTGAAACCTAGCTCTACTAAAAGTACAAAAATTAGCTGGGAGTGGTGGCACGAACCTGTAGTCCCAGCTACTTGGGAGGCTGAGGCAGGAGAATCGCTGGAACCTGGGAGGTGGAGTTTGCAGTGAGCCAAGATGGTGCCAGTGCACTCCAGCCTGGCGACAGAGTGAGACTCCGTCTCAATAAAATAAAATAAAAAATAGAAAAGGGAAGAGACCTAAGGTTGCACAGACGTCAAGGCTTGATTTTAAAAGAGAATTCTTTACGTCTGAAATCTTTCCAAGAAACAGGGTAACCACAGGAAACTCTAAAAGTTGCATCACTTCAAGCTTTAGGATTTTTCACCCATCACAGATTCAGTGAAATGGCAGTGTGGAGTACTAAACTCAGACAATTCATAATTGAGAATGATATCAATGTGTCAGAGCACCTAATCAGTGGGGAGAAATTGGGGCAGAAGAGAAGAAGACCGGAACCAGTGTAGGTAATGCGATAAATGAATGTAAACTACATACTGTTTTTTTTTTGCAGCACTTACAGTCTAGTGGGGGAATGGAAGGAGAGCTGTTTACAGAGTGCTTGCCGTGTGCCAAACCCTGTGCTGATTACTCCTCCGGTGTCACTTCATTTAGCCTTCTACTCAAGAAAGAAGTATGATCCCATTTTAGAGATGATGAAACAGAGATAAGAAGGGTTAATCACACCAAGCCAGTAAATGGCACAGATAGAAATGGAATCTTGCAAGTCTTTCTAATCCCAAAGTTGCAGTTGTTGACATGAGGCAGAACTCGAAACTGAAATCACTTAAAGCTCACTTACCACTATGAACAAGAGGCTCACTTACCACTATGAACAAGAAACATGGCGTATAAAAGCATGATTAAAGAGGTCTTGATGATCAAAGGATGCTAGACTGAGGAGTTCTGGCGATCCATAGGGCTGTGATTTGATCATTTTGTAGTACATGTCTGGCCATAATAGATGCATCCACAAATGTTTGTTAGAATAAACGATAAGCTGCCATGCTTCATTCTTTAGGATGCTCCTTTCCGATAAAAAAAAGTTATTTGATGTATATCCAGATTCATTCCGAAACATAAATGTTCAGCTATGGTATTTATTCAAACAGGTTTTTCTTTCTCAGCTGCTGGCGTATCTTTTTCCCCTCCCAGCTGAGGGTGTAAACTCCAAGCCGATACACCGGACCTGACCCAGACTCAAGGTGTTTTCATAAGCTGCAGAAAAGCGTCTCCAAAACAAAAGATAACTACATTAGAATTTAAACTCCTGGATTTCGCTTAGCTGTAGCTTAGAGGAAATCGACTAATAAAGATCCTAGCTATACACTAGAGGACAATGCAGCTTAACCAGAGGAAAGACGTTGGCCTGAAGAGTTTCGAGCCTCGGCGCTTGCCGTTGCTCATCCTGCTGCGGCGCTGGTCGCGCCTGCGCTTTGGTTGTTGGAAGGCGGTGCTCTGGGAAGCCGGACAACGCGGCAGCGGCTCTTGAAAGCCGAGCCGGGAGTTTTCGCTACCGTTGTCGCCGCCATGAGTCGCAACTATAATGATGAGCTGCAGTTCTTGGAAAAGATCAGTAAAAACTGCTGGAGGATCAAGAAGGGCTTCGTGCCCAACATGCAGGTAAGTCAGGAGAGTAAATGGCGGGGCCTTCCCTGCTCCGTCCCCGGCCCGGCCGGCGTCCACCGCGCCCTCTGGACCTCCCTCGACCACTGGGTCCGCCCCGGCCCCTTGCAGAGTTTCTCTCATCCCCTCCTTCTCCCCTCACGGTTCTGGGGCCGCCCAACGTGTTCCAGCACCACCTCCCGCCAGGAGAGGTCCCCGAACCACGAGGAGAAGCTAAGCGCAGTGGATATGGGGAATCCAAATAAATACGAAATTGGGGTTTCCAAAGCGTTTTCACAGATCAGTCTCATAAACGCATCGTGAGCTGGTTTACGTTCCTGGTCTTCAAGGTGGAAATGGCCAGCCCTGGGTTCATTTGCTAGGACTGGAATTCATCTCCTCTGAGTCATGCTGGTTATTTATATAACGTTTACAGACCTTTGTTCACTGAACCAAGTTTTCAGCATTCAGTATTCCATGTTGGTTTTTAATTAAACGATGTCATTTCTTGCAGTAGCACAGGGGAGGGCTGATTGATTTTAATACTTCACAGAAGGACCTCGAGGATCTGTCGGTGACATAGTTTCCTCTACCTACCTAGGAAGAAGCTCAGCCAGGACTTGATGTCCAGTTTACTAGTTTTTCCTCTGATGTCCCAAATGGAGACTTGAGGGCTTGGGATCATCAGACAGTTTAAAAGCCTGGGCTCTGTATCTCTCGGCCTTCATCACCATCTGTGCTCATATTTTTCATTAACGTGAAAAAAGAAAACGTTTGTGAAGTTTTGCAACGTATTTTTAAATAGTTTTTGAAATCCCTGAAGATGCCAAGTAAATGCCTCAAAGGTTTACCGTCTCACGTCTTGGTAAACAGCTCCCAATAGCCACTCCCCTCTTTTATTCGGAATCAAAGCTTATTGAGTTTCCCTTGTTGGCAAGTCATTTACACTGAGGGAAGAAAAAGCCCACAGGGATAAATCTGTGTTCTATTTGCTGTTTGGCCACTTTCTTTGTATGGAAACCGATACCCTGAAGGAAGGAAACATAAGGGGAGCACAGTGGTTCATGGCCTGTAATCTCAACACTTTGGGAGGCCAAGGCGGGAAGATTCTTTGTGCTTAGAACTTCCAGACCTGTCTGGGCAATATAGTGGGACCGCGTCTCTACCAAAAAAAAATTTAATTAGCCAGGCGGGGTGGTGTGCACCACAGCTACTCAGGAGGCTGAGGCAGCGGGAGCCCTTGAGCCTGGGAGATCGAGGCTGCAGTGACCCGTGATCATTCTAAACTGCACTCCAGCCTGGGTGACAGAGTGAGTCTCAAATAAAAAAAAAAAAAAAGAAAGAAAACACCATGACATGATCATCTGTAGGATCTAATAATACAGCCTTCATTATCTGGCAGGTGTTCTGACTTAGCCTTTGATGCACACACTGCTGCTCATTGATGGGGCAAGTCTAATTTTGCTAGGCAGTTCTAGTGTAAGTATGTATACAGCACTTTACTACCAACTTTTCTTTGGGAATAGAGACTTGGAATGTTGATGCATTGCTCTTCAAACGCTATTGACTTCTAAGCATGAATTGTGCTTCCATCCTTATGGGAGCAGTGAATTTCACACGGATAATCATCTGTTACTAAATCTCCATTTCTCCCCCAAGGCTACCATCCACTTGTTGGACTAAAACTTTCTCTTTGTTCCCTTAAAACTCTTCCCTCCCATCTTTATGTCATTTTTGCATTTGGCTCCTAAATGTTCTGCTGCACCAGTGATGTCTCTTGTCTTTAAAGAGCCAGCTCTACAGGATCTCTGTGAAACCTCTCCCAGCTCCCTAGACTGTTGAGGCACTCCCTCATCAGATTCTTCCATAGCACTGTGTACTTAATGTTATGGCACTTGCTTCATTGCACTCTGATACTCTTATGAGAATATAAGGGCTGTATTGGCTGGGCGCGGTGGCTCACACACCTGTAATCCCAGCACTTCGGGAGGCCAAGACGGGCGGGTCACGAGGTCAGGAGATCGAGACTATCCTGGCTAACACGACGAAGTCTCTACAAAAAAATTAGCCGGGCATGGTGGGGGGCGCCTGTAGTCCCAGCTACTTGGGAGGCTGAAGCAGGAGAATGGCGTGAACCCAGGAGACAGAGCTTGCAGTGAGCCGAAATTGTGCCATTGCACTCTAGCCTGGGCCACAGAGCGAGACTCAGTCTCAAAAAAAAAAAAAAAAAAAAAAAAAAAGAAAGAAGAATATAAGAGCTGTATTGTGGTGTACTGGGAGCTCCTTGAAAGCAATTTTATCAATTTTATCATAGTCTTTGTATCTCCCCTAGTGCCCGGGACAGTGCTTCATGCATAGTAAATCCTCAGTTAATGTTTGGTGAATTAATAAATGTGACCCTTAAGAAATTGTACTGGAAACATTTTCCATCAGTGGGTATTAATTGTTATTTATGCAATGGTCATGAAGTCATCTTTCTGATAAAAACTACATTCAGTTGATTAAGTGTTAAATCTTTGGTTCTCCGTTACTGGACAGCTCCTTCAAAATATTTGACCTATGATAAAAATGTCCTGCTCTTTAGTGTTAAATAAGTATGTCGTCCATTGCCTTTTGTGTGCCGCCTCTATTGTCAAGCTTTAAAATTACGCAGATTTTTTAAAAAATTATATAGCTTATAGAACTGAGCACACAGCTACATCGCTGTATGTTAAATTTTTCTTCTCACTATTTACCTAACTAGAGATTTGTAAGTCACCACTAGAGCAAAATAAAGTGTAACTGGCTATTGGCTTAAACACAGAATAAATATACTAAGGTTAGATGACTATGTTTTATGTTTAGAATTTGAGTTTTTTATTGATCTGGGTTTTTTTTTTTTAATTTTCAAAAATCCATTGATATTTTTGAAGCTTGAGGATTAAGACCTTTGGGCTTTGTGAGAGCATAGTTGGAAGATTTTTCTTTATCACACAAAAAGATGCTTGATCTGTTGAATTCTTAAATGTGGTTTTGAGGGTATAAGAATAATTAAAACAATTAGTGAACATTGCAAAATTTTTCTTAAGATATATTTTATGATGGGAGCAGCTTGTAGCCTTTGATAGGAAGTTTTCTGCATGCTTAAGGTAATGTGAAAGTGTTTGGTAAAGAGTAAAGCACAGTAAATATTGCATACAGCGTATTCTGTCCAGTGCCTACACTTGCCATACATGTACTCACACATTGCTTTTCACTTTCCTTGGTACCAGGTTGAGGGCGTTTTCTACGTGAATGATGCTCTGGAGAAATTGATGTTTGAGGAATTAAGGAATGCCTGTCGAGGTGGTGGTAAGTACATTAGAGTGTCACTTGTATTAGTACAGTAGTGCCTTCCCTGTGGCCTAAAAAAGTGGTAACTCAATTACAATTTTGAAATATTGTCAGGGAGTGATTACAACTTAAGGTAAGACCGAAAGAACTTACTTATTTGTGATCACATTGTTAGCCAGTTGGCATTACAGAAAGGATTTGAAGCTGGGTGGAACTCGTTTCTCAGCTAACCTTGAACGGTAAGAGGAAGTGACCTACCATTTGTTTTACACTTACTATATTCCAGGCATTTTACTAGGTGCTTTGCGTAGATTATCTCATGTAATACTTGAAGTAACTCTAAAAGGAAGATATTATCTCCAGCTTATAGATGTGTAAGTCAGCTCAGTGAGGTTAAACGTAGTAACAGAAAACCAAACACTGAATGTTCTCACTTGTAAGTGGGAGTTGAACATTGAGAACACATGGATACAGGGAGGGGAACATCACACACCGGGGCTTGTCAGGGTATTGGGGGCTACGGGAGGGATAGCATTAGGAGAAATAGCTAATGTAGATGACAGGTTGATGGGTGCAGCAAACCACCATGGCACATGTATACCTATGTAACAAACCTGCACATTCTGCACATGTACCCTAGAACTTAAAGTATAATAACAAAAATTTTTAAATTTTAATTTGCCCAAGGTCACAGCTTTTTGATGACAGCCAGAATTCAGATCCAGTAATGCCTGATTTTAAAGACAGTGTTCTTAACCAGTACACTAATTAGGCTTACTGAACTTCGGTTGTCTCATCCATAAAACAGGAATCATTACACCTATCTTGCAGGGCTGCAGCAAGATTTAGAGATAAAATGCGTGAAGCTCTATATAATCTGATGGTGATAGTGTAGAAATCATCTAGTGTTGGGCCGGGCACAGTGGCTCACGCCTGTAATCCCAGCACTTTGGGAGGCCGAGGTGGGCGGATTATGAGGTCAGGAGATCAAGACCATCCTGGCTAACACGGTGAAACCCCATCTCTACTGAAAATACAAAAAAATTATCCGGGCATGGTGGCGGGCACCTGTAGTCCCAGCTACTCAGGAGGCTGAGGCAGGAGAATGGTGTGAACTCGGGAGGCGGAGCTTGCAGTGAGTGGAGATCGAGCCACTGCTCTCCAGCCTGGGCAACAGAGCGAGATTCCATCTCAAAAAAAAAAAAAAAAAAGAAATTGTCTAGAATTACCCCTTTCATTTTTTTAGATCAGCAAACTAAAGCCTTCCCTCCCCAACCAGGGTATGCTCACTTGTCTAAAATAACACAGCTGCCAAGTGGCAGAAATGGGACTGGAGCCCCGTATCCCTTCATTCTCAATCCAGTGTTTTCCAGAGCTTCCACATTGCCCTTCTTTGTCACTTAGAATAAACCAGCATTGATTTTCTTTATCAAGGGAACTACTGAAAGAATACTTTTTTCAGGCCAGGTGCCCTGGCTCACGCCTGTAATCCCAGCACTTTGGGAGGCCGAGGCAGGTGGATCACGAGGTCGGGAGTTCGAGACCAGCCTGACCAACATGGTGAAACACCATCTTTACTAAAAATACAAAAATTAGCTGGGTGTGGTGGCCCACGCCTGTAATCCCAGCTACTCAGGAGGCTGAGGCAGGAGAACTGCTTGAACCCGGGGGGTGGAGGTTGCAGTGAGCCAAGATAAAAAAAAAATATATTTTTTTCAGATATTAATAACGTAAAATTTTGTATTTGTATTTTACATCCCAGTACAACATTTGCAAGCAGCCTTCTCATGGTATATGCAGAACACTGACAGCACATTTGTGGCTATCTTTCCTGTTTGTCTGCTTCCTTATTGAAGAAGCTCCCTTCCACCTTGCATCTCAAATATCTTTCTAGACTTTGTTGTCTTAGTAGCCCTGATGACTACCTCTTCATGTTATACAGTCTAGAAACGTGAATATAATTAATGCTAAACCTCAAGTGTGTTGTCTTTTCTAATACCCAATTTTTGTCTTCAGGTGTTGGTGGCTTCTTGCCAGCCATGAAACAGATTGGCAACGTGGCAGCCCTGCCTGGAATTGTTCATGTAAGTCCGAGTTCAGAGCTTTAATCATTTATATTTCTTAAAGTCCATTGAATGGATGAATGGCCATGCCTGATAATGGTGTCATTTAGACAATGACCTTTGGACAGCCCGACATAACCGTGAAGCCCGGCTCAGTGGCTCATGCCACCCGCAACAATTTGGGAGTCCAAGATGGAAGGATTGCATGAGCCCGGGAGTTCAAGACTAGTGTGGGCAACATGGCAAGACCCTGTCTATACAAAAAAAATTAGCCAGGTGTGATGTCACATGCTTGTAGTCCCAGCTACTCAGAATGCTGAGTGGGAGGATCACTTGAGCTCAGGAGTTCCACACTGCAGTGAGCCATGAATCACGCCACTGCACTTTTAGCGTGGACGACAAAGTGAGACCCTGTCCCTAAAAATAAAAATAAATAACCATGGACCTAAAGAAATAATTGAATCTGGATGGCATTTCAGTTTCTGGATGCCTTTGGTTAGAATCTGTAAGTGTTCAAGAACCTTTGAAGTAGTTTTTATGTTTTGTTTCTTTATCATGGTGACATCATTATTCCTGGATCAGTGCACCTCCATTGTAAGTTTCATTGTAAGTTTCACTTCATTGTTTCAATGTAAGTTTCATTTGGTTGTAAGTTTCACTTCCCATACAGAGGATCATTGAAGAAGAAATGGCAAGGAGTTTAAGGGTTAGCACTGAGGGGGAGGAAGAGAGGACAGCATAGCCCCCAGCAGTCTAACATTCGTATTCTATCATTAGAGGTAGATGTTGAAAATGGATCTATTCGGCAGACATTTTTGAGGTCTTCTTTATGCCAGTTACCATGTTGGGCACTTGGTAGAGGGAATGAAATGGTATGGCTTGTGTATATAAGGAAGTTGTTAGTGTCTGGGTGTCTGCATGTCTGCTGTGTTTGACCTGCATGCTTCCTGGGTCAGGGTCCTTTCCTAGGCTCCGCATATGGGAAGTCTATAGTATTTATACCATCAAATGGATTACATTTGGCTGTGATTACTTAAACTGATGACCTCTATAAATCAGTTATTTTCCTCTTAACCTGACAAACCAACATTTGTCAGTGTCTTAATATTATTTTTAAAATGTAATAGTACATTAAACTTAGTATGTGTTACTCCTGTATCATGTTATTTTGAGGCTTTTCTGTTTTGGATTTCCTTAACATTCAGATCTTATAAAAAGGTTTTTTTCTCACCGTATTTAGCTTTGTGATTAGGAGTTCTTACGATTTCCCTAAATAGAGAAGATTTTGTGAAACCACAGTCTTAATTTAAGGAAAGCTTCAGCCTGCAGCCTCTTTGAGAATCAGTGTCAGGTCCATCAGGGCAACCAGGGTGGCAGGTCAAGACACTTGTATTTCACTTTCTAATTCTCTTTCAGCGATCTATTGGGCTTCCTGATGTCCATTCAGGATATGGATTTGCTATTGGGAACATGGCAGCCTTTGATATGAATGACTCTGAAGCAGTGGTATCCCCAGGTAAGATTACTGTGCACATCTGCTGTTAAGTGTGTAGCTTTGGCCAGGCACGGTGGTTCACGTCTGTAACCCCAGCACTTTGGGAGACCGAGGCAGGTGGATCACGAGGTCAAAAGATCGAAACCATCTTGGCCAACATGGTGAAACCCTGTGTCTCTACTAAAAATAGAAAAATTAGCTGGGAGTGGTGATGTACACGTGTAGTCCCAGCTGCTTGGGAGGCTGAGGCAGGAGAATCACTTGAACCCAGCAGTCAGAGGTTGCAGTGAGCTGAGATTGCGCCGCTGTACTCCAGCCTGGTGACAGAGCAAGACTGCGTCTCAAAAAAAAAAAAAAGTGTAGCTTCTCTCTATGGACCATAGCCTTTGTGAAACAGAGCACTTCTCTCCATGTGCATGACTGAGTCTCATCATGTTCTGTCATTTTTCTTTGAGGCTATTACAACATCAAGCAAAGCATATTTTCAGTGAAAATTTTGGGAGGCTCCTACCAAACATCATGGTATTCAGGCTTTGGCTACAAAACAAACTGGGAATTTTTTTTTATCTTTGTAACTCAGTTACCCCATGGACACATCATGTCTAATAATGTTAATGACCATAGAGTGTTAGTAGATTAGATGAGTTTAACTGTGTAAAATATTTAGAACAGTGCTAAGCACATAGAACATATTCAGTAATATTGTCATTGTTATTTAGTGATAACATTGAATATACAGAAGGCTGTACATGCCTTCTGCTGTGGTTATGGGGTGCTTTCAATGAATATTCTATACCAGAAATATCTTTGCTGTTAAAGAGTGTGAATTTAGAAATGAAGTTTAAATGACATCTTGAGAGTTCTGCTTCTAGCAGTGGTGGATTGGGTTGTTTCAGACCAATCCCTGCTGAAAATAATGAGAAAAGTTGGGTAAAAAACGTTTTCTGAAATCTGTTTGAAGGCACAGAAAATATTCTAAGGCAGGAAGAATTTGCGAGGTCAACATCTAGAGGAAAAGAAGAAAAAGGTCCAGATATGTGAGCCCTACATGTAGGGCTGTTTTGAGATGACTGCAAATTTCAGTCAATAAGAATATACATGATTTGAATGATCCAACAACAAACTTGACACTTGACCTCTAATATACATGTGTGGTTGTGTGTGTGTGGTGCACTTGCATTGCAGTGCAGCCAAGCAGTGCAGAGTATACATTTTTTTCAAATGCACAGTTTACCAAAACTCACCACATGCTGAGCCGTAAAGCAGGCCATCAAATTTCAAAGCATTGAAATCATACAGACCAGGCCGGGTGCGGTGCCTCAAGCCTGTAATTCCAGCAATTTGGGAGGCCGAGACGGGTGGATCACGAGGTCAGGAGACCGAGACCATCCTGGCTAACATGGTGAAACCCTGTCTCTACCAAAAAAAAAAAAAAATACAAAAAACTAGCCGGGCGAGGTGGCGGGCGCCTGTAGTCCCAGCTACTCGGGAGGCTGAGGCAGGAGAATGGCGTGAACCCGGGAGGCGGAGCTTGCAGTGAGCCGAGATCCGGCCACTGCACTCCAGCCTGGGCGACAGAGCGAGACTCTGTCTCAAAAATAAAAAAAAGAAAGAAAAAAAAAAGAAATCATATAGACCAGCAGTTCTCAAACTTTTCGCACTCGGGACCACTTTAGTAAAAATTATTGAGGATTGATCTCAGACTCTTATCAATGTTTATCTTATTAAAAATTAAAACAAATGTTTTTAAGACGAATATATACCTGTCTCATTATCCATTAGAACAAAGATGTTATGTCATATAGCTTCTGAGAAATCTCACTGTACAGTCATGGGAGAATATGAATAAAATAGACAAATAATGTCTGAGTATTATAAAATGAATCTTACACACCTGAAATGGTCTTCCCCCTCGCCCCCACCCCAGGGTCTCTGGACCATGCTAAAGAATCCACTCATATAAGAGGGTATTTTCTGACCACAGTGGAATTAAATTAGAAATCATTTAAATAAAAACTAGACCTAGCACTTTGGGAGGCCAAGGCGGGTGGATGGCTTGAGCTCAGGAGTTTGAGACCAGCCAGGGGCAACATGACAAAACCCCATCTCTAAAAAAAAAATACAAAAAATTAGCCAGGCATGGGGGCATACACCTGTAGTGCCAGCTACTTGGGAGGGCCAAGGTGGGAGAATCACTTGGGCCCGGGAAGCAGAGGTTGCAGTGAGCTGAGATCGCGCCACTGCCCTCCAGCCTGGGCGACAGAGTGAGACCCTGTCTCAAAACAAAAAAACTAGAAAAAGTTTGGGAGGCCAAAGCAGGAGGATCACATAAGACCAGAAGTTTGAAACCAGCCTGCACAACATAGGGAGACCCCTATCTCTACAAAAAGTTTTAAAATAGCTGGGTATGGTGGTGCACACCTGTAGTCCTAGCTACTCGTAAGGCTGAATCCAGAGAACCAGTTGAACCCAGGAATTTGAGGCTACAGTGAACTACGATACACTACTGCACTAGTCTGGCGTAATCTCAAAAAAGTATCTCAAAAAAGAAAATCCATATATTTGGAAATTAGTATGCTTTTAAATAACCCATGAGTCAAAAACAAAACAATGGAAATGAGAAAAAACTAATGTAAGTAGAAGATACTTATGTCTAAAAATTGACATTGAGTTGAATAAAGGAAACCCTTGTATGCTATTGGAGGGAGTGTAAATTGGCACAGCCATTATGGTAAATAGTATGGAGATTCCTCAAAAAATTGAAAATAGATCCGTATGATCCAGCAATCCCATCACTGGGTGTATATCCAAAGGAAATGAAATCAGTATCCAAAGAGATACCTGCCCTCCCATGTTCATTGTAGCATAGTTCACAGTAGTCAAGATTTGGAAACAGCCTGAATGCATTATTCAACCTTAATAAAGAAAGAAATCAATCTTTTAAAATCGAAGGGAAAAGACAGGGAATCCTGCCATTGACTACAGCATGGATGAAACTAGAGGATATGCTGAGAAATAGGCCAGACACAGAAAGGAAAATACGACATGATTTTGCCCATATGTGCAATCTAAAAATGTTAAACTCACAGAGAGGAGAGTGGTGCTAACAGGGTGGATGTCAGTCAGAGTATACAGAATTTCAGTTTTAAGATGAATGAGTTCTGGAAATCTAATGCATAACGTAGTGACTGTAGTTAATAATAATATATTGTAATAGTATATTGTATTACTTTTAATGGCAAAAACCACAATTACTTTTGCACCAGCCTAATACTTATAGTCCCAGGCAATTGAGAGGCTGAGGTGGGAAGATAGCTTGAGCCTGGGAGCTGGAGGCTTCAGCTGAGCTATGACCTAGCCTGGGCAACAGAGCAAGACCCTGTCTCTAAAATAATATATTGTGTACTTGACATTTTCTAAGAAAATAAATCTTAAGTGTTCTTACCAGAAAACAGAAGGGGAAGTAACTGTGAGATCATAAATATGTTAATTAGCTTGATTGTGGTAATTATTTTACAATGTAAATGTACATTGTGTACACCTAAATATATACAGTTTTTATTTACCATTTATTTGCCAGTCAGCTCTCAAGCTGGGGGGAAAATGATTTAAAACATACTTATGGGCCAGACGCGGTGGCTCATACCTGTAATTCCAGCACTTTGGGAAGCGGAGGCAGGAGGATCACTTGAGCCCAGGAGTTTGAGACTAGTCTAGGCAACATGGTGAAAACCCATCCCTACAAAAAATACAAAAGTTAACCAGGCGTGGTGGCACACCTCTGTAGTCCCAGCTACTCAGGAGACTGAGGTGAGAGGATTGCTTGAACCCGGGAGGTCGAGGCTGGTATGAGCCATGATTACTCCACTGCACTTCAGCCTGGGTGACAGAACAAGACCCTGTTTCAAAAAAATAAAAGCCAGCAGGGCATGGTGGCTCACGCCTGTAATCCCAGCACTTTGGGAGGTGGGAGACCATTCTGGCCAACATGGTGAAACCGCATCTCTACTAAATATAAAAAAAATGAGCTGGGTGTGGTGGTGCACACCTGTAATCCTAGCTACTCGGGAGGCTGAGGCAGGAGAATCACTTGAACGCAGGAGGCAGAGGTTGCAGTGAGCCGAGATCGCACCTCTGTACTCCAGCCTGGTGACCGAGTGAGACTCTGTCTCAAAAATAAAAATGAAAAATCAAAGTACTTATGTCTAAAATTTTGAGGTTACTGTCCTTTTTGAATGGAAACATGCAGCCTTAAATGCACAAATTAGGAAAGAAGAAAGGCTGGAATATCAGTGATCTTAGAAAGCTAAAGAAAGAACAACAAATTATACCCTAAGAAAGTAGAAAGATGGAAATAATTAGGAGTAAAATTAATGAAATGAAAAGTTATATGATAGAAAGGACCAAGAAAGGCAAAAGTTGGTTATCTGAAAAGACTGAAAAAAAATTCATGAACCTCTGAAAACAGTGGTCAAGAGAAAAAGAGAGGCACATTTTGGTCTCTGTTTTACATGTTACTCAATGTTCATTGCTGCCTCCTTGGTCCATAAAGTGCCTTTAGTGTGTGTGTTATTTTAGATTATTTCGGTGTCATCAAGCTTTCCCCAGCAGAGAACCACTTTGTTGTCTACTTTAAAGCATAGTTGCCAGGCGCGGTGGCTCACGCCTGTAATCCCAGCACTTTGAGAGGCCAAGGCGGGTGGATCATGAGGTCAGGAGATCGAGACCATCCTGGCTGACATGGTGAAACCCCGTCTCTACTAAAAATATAAAAAGTTAGCCAGGCGGGGTGGCGGGCACCTGTAGTCCCAGCTACTCAGGAGGCTGAGGCAGGAGAATGGCGTGAACCCGGGAGGTGGAGCTTGCAGTGAGCGGAGATCACGCCACTGCACTCCAGCCCGGGCGACAGAGTGAGACTCCATCTCAAAAAAAAAAAAAAACAAAAAACAGTTATCTGTAAAAGAATGGGTATCTTTGGCCGGGTGCAGTGTGGCTCATGCCTGTAATCCCAGCACTTTGGGAGGCTGAGATGGGTGGATCACGAGGTCAGGAGATTGAGACCATCCTGGCTAACATGGTGAAACCCCATCTCTACTAAAAAATACAAAAAATCATCCGGGCATGGTGGCGGGCGCCTGTAGTCCCAGCTACTCGGGAGGCTGAGACCAGAGAATGGCGCAAACCCAGGAGGCGGAGCTTGTAGTGAGCTGAGTTCGCGCCACTGCACTCCAGCCTGGGTGACAAGGCGAGACTCCCTCTCAGAAAAAAAAAAGAAAAAAAGAATGGGTATCTTTATAGCCCTATATCAATGGCAAGAAACTGCAGGTAACAATGCCTTACCAGCTGGTTTTGCTATAAGTTTTCTCTATTTTGTAGGTGGTGTCGGGTTTGACATCAACTGTGGTGTCCGCTTGCTAAGAACCAATTTAGATGAAAGTGATGTCCAGCCTGTGAAGGAGCAACTTGCCCAAGCTATGTTTGACCACATTCCTGTTGGGGTGGGATCAAAAGGTGTCATCCCAATGAATGCCAAGTAAGAGCACATGTTTCCAGTACATGATATGGGAGGGATAATAACCACATGACCTTTAACTTCCTTTCCAGTGCAGTACACTTGAGAGATGAGGATTGTTCAGTTACTTTTCAGGAAGTAGTAAGAATTGTTTTTTTAAGCATGACGTTCAGCCCATTTATTGGAGACATAAGTCAACTGATGTTGTAACAGCCTTCGACATTTGTGGATGTGTTTGTAATAACATCATATCCACCAATGTTTATGGAGCACTTTCTATGCTCAATCCAGGAAAAGTGTAGTTTTTCCTGGCAGTGTTTTAGATGTTTTAGATGAAGATTAAAGCTTGTACCCTCTAAGGATCTAATGTACGTGTACCTCAGCTTCAAAATGGAGGTGCAGTAAGCCATTCAGAACTTCTGTGAAGATGGGAAAAGAGCTTAAAATTTAACCTGGGGGATTCTAGATACCTTCATTTATTTGACTGTAATTCTTCATAAATCATTAAGGTGGGTACCTGGTTGAATTAGTGGTTAGAGAGTGATAGCTGATTAAGGTTACAAAGTTGTTGATGTTGTTGTTTTTTGTCTACTTAATAACTACCTCATGGAATTCAGGATCAGAGAGGCAAAACTGAATATAAAAAAGATTTGAAAATTAACAAGTAGCCATATAAATGTCAAGTAGAACTACAATGATGTCTAATAGGGCATTTACCATTTTATATTGCAATTATTTATATGACTGCATTCCTCAAAAAACTAGTTACTGAGAGCTTAAACTTTGTATCTGACTTAAGGCCTGAAACACAGGCGATAGTAAATGTCAAGTTTTCCTCTGCCCTTTAAGATGTGATCATCCTTAGGTTTTGCTCTGCCTTGGTTGTGAAATGACTAGTACCTTTTATACTTATCCAGAGACTTGGAGGAGGCCTTGGAGATGGGGGTGGACTGGTCCTTAAGAGAAGGGTATGCCTGGGCTGAAGACAAGGAGCACTGCGAGGAGTATGGAAGGATGCTGCAAGCTGACCCCAATAAGGTTTCTGCAAGGGCTAAGAAAAGAGGCCTTCCTCAGGTAACTCACTTTGGAGGGGCAACATATTAATTATTTTTCATATTTTGTTTTTATTGGGGGAAATATCTATATCTTACATTTAGCAGACATATTCCCAGGTTTTTTTAATGGTATATCAAAAAATACAATTGGTTATGGTATATCAAAAAATACAATTGGTTTATGCTTCATTTTTATTCTAAAGAAACCATCAGGGATGGATACGGTGGCTCACACCCGCTTTGGGAGGCCAAGGAGGATCACTTGATAAAAAGGAGACTAGCCTGAGCAACATAAAGAGACTTAGTCTCTACAAAAATTAAAAAAAAAAAAAAAAAAATTAGCCAGGCATGGTGGCAAATGCAAGTATCCCAGCTACTCAGAAGGCTAAGACAGGAGGACTGCTTGAGCCTAGGAGTTTGAGGATGCAGTGAGCTGTGATCACGCTACTGCACTCCAGCCTGGGTGACAGAGCAATCAGGAGCTTGCAAATATTCAATAAAATAAGAAATAATGAATTAGAAGTGAATGGGAGAAAAATAGAATGTTTATAAGGTTCATACGTCAAAATTATATATATACATACTTTGACAGTCTACATATGGTATCCATGAGATACTAGATGTTTGAAATTACAGCTAGTTGTGAAGGCTTTGCCACTAATTCAGTGTGACACGTGGGCAAGGCTATCTTCTTCTGGATCTCATTTTCTTATAGAAAACTGGGATGGTTAAAACCAGGCAACCTCTAAAGACTCTTCCAGCACTGACATTCTCTGGTTCTTTAAATCATCTATTAATATTAGCTCTAGTTGTGGTATATGTTCTTTCAGTTATAGATAATGGTGGATGTCCATGAACTCATAGATGTTTCAAAGTCATTTGAATTGGACCTTGTCTAAGAGTCAACATTCACCAACATTTATCCCAAAATTTGACTCTTCGTGATGTTTAAAATATCCCATGAACCATTTAAAAGCTTGATTGTTTGTTTGTTTCTGAAGCTTTTTTTACAAATTAATTTATTTACTTTATGTTCTGGGATACATGTGCTGGTTTGTTACATAGGTATACATTTGCCATGTTGGTTTGCTGCACCTATCAACCCATTATCTAGGTTTTAAGCCCTACATGCATTAGATATTTATCCTAATGCTCTACCTCCCCTTTCCTCCTACTCCCCGACAGGCCGCGGTATGTGATGTTCCCCTCCCTATGTCCATGTGTTCCCATTGTTCAGCTCCTACTTACGAGTGAGAACATGTGGTGTTTGGTTTTCTGTTCCTGTGTTAGTTTTTTATATGTGTATACCAAGCATATCATGATATAATACAATTTAGGAGCTAGTCTACGTTATTTTGTTGTGTAGAATATTGTTGTAAATGAAGCACTTCTATAGCTTAGGAATTTTTTTGTTACAGAAACACTGTTTCTATGGTTATTTTGTTGTTAGTTTGTTTTTATCTTTTTGGTTTTTAAATAGATTTTTTTTAAAAACTGGAATCAAAACTATCTTACCAGACATTTTTACATTTGCAGTTGGGGACCCTGGGAGCAGGCAACCATTATGCAGAAATCCAGGTTGTGGATGAGATTTTCAATGAGTACGCTGCTAAAAAAATGGGCATCGACCATAAGGGACAGGTGTGTGTGATGATCCACAGTGGAAGCAGAGGCTTGGGCCACCAAGTAGCCACAGGTATATTCTAGACTTCATACTAAAATGTACATTTTATGGGCAACCAGATAGAAATTTAAGAGCGAAAACTCTGAAATATACTGCATGGGTTTTATCTTGAGTCCTCAACAATCAAATAACTTGAACAAATTAACTTCACTGGGCCATAACTTTCTTGTCTAAAAAAATGAGTATAATAATGACTTCATATAGGATTATCATGGAAAGTTAATAATAAATGTAAAGCACTTAAATCAGTGTCTGACATTAGTAAGCACTCAATAAATGTTAGTTGCATTTATCATTATGTTTACTCTTATGAGTTACTATCTGGCCAAGAAAGAGCAAGAAAATATTTAAAGAGTGGAATTTATGAAATAGGCATTCATTTGGCAGATAATGTACATATTGTATACCTGCTCTGCAACATTAGGTGTTATGGTGGATTTGCTGATGAAATAGGCTGATACTTTGCACTCAGATTGTCTCATGAAGTAAAGGTCATGTCCGTTTAGAAGAAAAAATAAATATTAAAAGGTAGCAATTAATAATATAGGAGAGTCAAACAAAACACATTTAGGAAAAAGATTTTGGAGATGGCTTCATGGACCCAGTGTTGAGCTCAGCCTCACAGTTTGGACAATTACACACAAAGGACATTGGTGACAAAGGCAGCATGAACAAAAGCAGGAAGCAGCGAAATATTGGATAGGTCCTTTTGGATAGTGTGTGAAATAATGTATGAATTGTGACAGTTACTACAGGACTGAATGAAGCAGGACGAATGCAGAAATGAAAACAAAAAAAAACAAAAGAAACTGTTTTAAAGGAGTCAGGGGGCTTCTTGCTTCTAGTGAGCAAGGGCCTTGAGCTTCCACAGCCCTTCGTATTTATTGGGTAGAAAAAGCAGGGAGGAGGAGGTAAGGTTGGTCAGCTGCTTGATTGATCGCAGGTTCATATTAATAACAGGCTTCACATGTGTCTAATCACAAGAAACACGTGCCTGGGGTATGGCTGCCCTCAGCATTCCTTCTGGGCGGCAGACACAGTTGTCAGCTTGCCAACATCCTGCATTCTTAAGAACAGTTTACTGTTTACTCATGGTATACTGAGTTGTTCACGACCCCCATTCTTTCGGCTTCCAACAGTGAATAAATGAAAAGGTATACAGATGTCTGGAAATTGTTATAAGCTTTAAATTTCATGTTATAGATCAGCCTCTAGTGCATTGTATTGTGTGAGAATTTAGTAATTTGTGCCAGCTTGACCCTTTAGACTATTTAATCTAGCAGATGTATAAAGCATCGACTAGTGTTTCAGAACACTCCCCTGGATTCGATTAATCATGAAGGCAACAGAATGTGTTTTACTACTACTATTCCTATTCATTCACATGTTGAGAAAGGAGTAATGAAGACCATACTGTGGCTATTTGTTTACACATCCCATTCTCTTTCAAGTTCCTAGAGGGCAAATGCTGACTTTGTGTCCCACAAACTGTCTCTGCACTCTAAACGATTCTCAAGTACATCTTGACTGAGCAAATAGATGAACTCAGAAACACATTAAAGGGAAAGTTGGCTTTCACTTGGCTTTTTTGTGGAATGAATTTGAATGTAGCCTGCCTTTCTGCAGTAAATCTAAACTGTTCATTTCAGGGAAAGCTAATTCATTTGGACTTTGCTGCTCTTGTTCCAGATGCACTGGTAGCTATGGAGAAGGCCATGAAGAGAGACAAGATTATAGTCAATGATCGGCAGTTGGCTTGTGCTCGGATCGCTTCACCAGAGGGTCAGGACTACCTGAAGGGAATGGCAGCGGCTGGGAACTATGCCTGGGTCAACCGGTCTTCCATGACCTTCTTAACCCGTCAGGTACAGTCGACATTGCTCTTCTGTTCCAAGTCATTCATGATGATGTTAAGTGCTTTAAAACATAGTGCAGTCCAGGCCGGGTGTGGTGGCTCATGCCTGTAATCCCAGCCCTTTGGGAGGCTGAGGGGGGCGGATCACGGGGTTAGGAGATCGAGACCGTCCTGGCTAACACAGTGAAACCCCGTCTCTACTAAAAATACAAAAAATTAGCTGGGTGTGGTGGTGGGCGCCTGTAGTCCCAACTACTCGGGAGGCTGAGGCAGGAGAATGGCATGAACCCAGGAGGTGGAGCTTGCAGTGAGCCGAGATTGTGCCACTGCACTCCAGCCTGGGTGACAGAGCGAGACTCCCGTCTCCAAAAAAGAAAAAACATAATGCAGTCCAGTCAAAGCCTGTGGTGTTTGGTTTTGGAAATTCACATAGTTAATGTTCAAAATACCAGAGAAGTGTCCAAGGTTTTGGTGTTATCTTAAACTAAATCATCAGAGTATCAAGCATGAGAAGTGAGAGAAGAGAATCCAAATTATTCCTAGAATTTGTCTTGAACAGCATAGAGAATCGAAGTGCCATTGACTAAGATTCAGAAGGCTGGGGAAGAAGCAATTTTGAAAGGTGGGATCAAAAGTAGCCAGGCAGCTTTTCAACCAAAGATGAAAATGAAGATGAAAATGATGTGGTGGCATTTGCTATGTGGTCTAAAAGACTAGCTTTTGTCCTTTACGTGAGATAATCTTACGATTACTTTTGAGCTTTTAAATCTTTTACTCCCTTCAGAACAGACTACCTGAAATCAGTGAGATAAGTCATGAAGAGCTGAAGATGAGTCCTGAAGTTCTGGCTGCTTTTATCTTCTGTGTTTTCTTCTAGGCTTTTGCCAAGGTCTTCAACACAACCCCTGATGACTTGGACCTGCACGTGATCTATGATGTTTCTCACAACATTGCCAAAGTGGAGCAGCATGTAGTGGACGGGAAGGAGCGGACACTGTTAGTACACAGGAAGGGATCCACCCGCGCCTTCCCTCCTCACCATCCCCTCATAGCTGTTGATTACCAAGTACGTAGCACTGCATTTGTAGTTTTAAGCAGTGGAAGCATGATTTAGATCGTCACAAATGTGAATTATATTTAAAATACAAAGCAGCAATTGTGAAAAGAAAACACTCTGTCACCCATGAGAACAGTGATTCCCAATTTTCCCTGAAGCAGTAGCTCCTCCCCCCATCATTTGTGCTTGCAGTGGTGCCATGTGCTAACTAGAAAGTGCTGCAGGAGGTGTATTTTACTCCATACTCCACTCCTGTGAATTGAGGCCTTTGAATTAGTGGAAGACAGGATTAACTCAGTTACAGAACACACTACACTCAGTCTGTTTCATTCCTCCTGTCCTCTTGGTGTCTGGCTGTGTTGGAGTTAGAAGGACCCCATAGTCTGCTCGCTCCTTTTACAGATGAGAAACCCAAAACAGAGAAGACAAGCACCTTGCTCAGGATGGTGGTTCTAGCAACACTTCCCTACACTTTTGGATTTTGCTTTGCTTTTATTTTGACTCTTCTGCATTTTTACTGGTCCTCATATTTTCACTGTCATCCACTTCCTTCCCCTCCGAATTATCAAAGAATCAAAGTACTATCTTAATATAGTTTACAAGCCGTGTGTTTAGAAGTCTGGGTTTCTCCTACAATCCTACAGTGCAAGAGAAAATTTAAATTTTATGCATACAAAGCTTATGCTTTTCTGAATTTTAACATGTTTCATTTATGTGCATCCTCAGCTCACTGGACAACCAGTGCTCATTGGTGGCACCATGGGAACCTGTAGTTATGTTCTTACTGGCACTGAACAGGGCATGACTGAGACCTTTGGAACAACCTGTCATGGAGCGGTAAGGAAAACAGAAACTTCCTTAGAAATGCTCTCTTCAGTTTAGCTATTGTTTTCCATTTTGACGGGTAAATGTAGCCGACTGAACATTAACAGAGTTGAGACTTGGGTCTATCGTGTCTTGTACTTCAAATTGTTCCCCATAATGTATACTATTTAGTAAACTGACTGGGATCATCTAGTATCTCTACCTTAGGGAGATCTGGTAGGGCTAGGGACCGTTTCTTATCTCTGCAAGTCCAGAAAATCCAGACTGGGAAATTGTCACACTAGCTGAGCTTACCGTAACTAGTTTATAAGTGGTGGAACTTTAACGGATGTAGATATCACAGTTGATCTCAGCGATTGGCTGAACCTGCTCATTTGTTTAATTTACCCTTTCCTATTATGTAGGCCCACTCAGGACTGCAAGGATAGGCCCTATTTGCAAATTAGAGCCCATGTACAGTCTACACACACACCCATTTCAAAACACGGCCTCTCATCTTCTAAGCCCAGGGGTCAGTAAACTCTTCCCATAAAGGGCCAGACCGTAAATATTTTAGGCTTTTGGGACCAGATGGTATTCAGCTATTCAGCTATGCCATTTCAGTGCAGAAGCAACCTTAAGTACTGTGTAAATGGGCAATGCTGTGTTCTAATAAAACTATTTTAGGCCAGGCGTGGTTGCTCACACTTGTGGGAGGCCAGGGCAGGAGGAGCACTTGAAGCCAGGAGTTCAAGACCAGACTGGGCAACATTAGCGAGACACTGTCTCTACAAAAACTTTTTTAATTAGCCAGGTATGGTGCCACACCTGTAGTCATAGCTACTCAGGAGGCTAAGGCAGGAGGATTCCTTGAGCCCAGGAGGTTAAGGCTACAGTGTGAGCTATGATTATGTCACTTCACTCCACTCTGAGTGACAGAGGGAGACCCTTTCTCAAAAAACAAAATAGTTTATTTTAAAAAGCGCTTAAGTGGTGGGCCAGATTTGGCCCATACACTGTAGTTTGCCAGCCCCTTTTCTAAGCCATCCAGAGTGTTGAGCCAGTGTTGAAATGGGAAAGAGAAACTGTCCAGAATACCTTCTTCTAGGACAGACCTTCACAAATGTATTTAATCCTACTTTTTTCTCTGATTGTTTCTCATTTCTAGCTGCCTCCCAACTCCTAATTTTAATGCAGTGGTTTTCAACAAAGGTGTTCCCGCTACCCCCACGGGGACATTGGCAATTTCTGGAGGCTTTTTTTATTGTCATGGTTTAGTGGGAGTTGCTATTGGCATTTAGTGGGTAGAGGCCAGGGATACTGCTGAATACCCTGCACAGCACAGCCTCCCAACAAAGAATTCTCTGGTCCAGAATCTCAAAGGATATGGTGAGGCTTAAAAGGCCTGCTACCAGTTTGATAAAGTAGAAAAAGATGGTTTTTAAAGCTCCTTTTTAGTGTAAGAGAAAATCAAGGAAAGGGCATATAATCTTAGGATTTGAAGTGAAGTTCATTCCTTTCCCATTCTAGGGCCGTGCATTGTCCCGAGCAAAATCTCGACGTAATTTAGATTTCCAGGATGTTTTAGACAAATTGGCAGATATGGGAATTGCAATCCGTGTTGCCTCACCCAAACTGGTGATGGAAGAGGTAAGTGAAATTCTGATAGATACATGAATATTTATTGTCCCCCATTTGTAATTTATGTCATTCTACAGAGATAGCAATTTAGGGTATTACTAACAGAAATTGTTTGTTTGGGTTTTTTTTTTTTTTTTTATGACCTCAATTTTCTCTTATGTTCCTTGCTTAGCTTATTTCAGTTTTATATTTTCTTTTATTTTGGCTGAAATTATGAGCCAGGTCCTTAAGAATGATTTTTACTGTTCATTTTATAGTCTCCATCTACATACTAAGTTTTTCAAAAGTAGTTTGAGCTGATTCTTGCTTTTGCACAATTGTATACTTAGGTTTCAATTTGAAAGCAAATTTGAAAAAGGAAGGCATAGGCTGGATGTGGTGGCTCACGCCTGTAATCCCAGCACTTTGGGAAGCCGAGGCAGGCGGATCACAAGGTCAGGAGATCGAGACCATCCTGGCTAACATGGTGAAACCCTGTCTCTACTAAAAATACAAAAAACTAGCCGGGCGTGGTGGCGGGCGCCTGTAGTCCCAGCTACTCGGGAGGCTGAGGCAGAAGAATGGTATGAACCCAGGAGGTGGAGCTTGCAGTGAGCCGAGATTGCGCCACTGCTCTCCAGCCTGGGTGACAGAGCGAGACTCCGTCTCAAAAAAAAAAAAAAAAAAAAGGAAGACATAAATGTTTGAAGCAACTTTTATTTGACTTACAGGAGAATAGATTTTGTTTAAATTCTGTACATATGTGTACACATATGTACATATTTAAATTAAAAGCAATATAATTCCTTAATGATTTAAGAGAAAGGAAAAAGTCATCCAGAAACTCAATGCCCTAACACAGTTATTACTTTATCTTTTAGAATACTTACTATTGTCGGCCGGGCATGGTGGCTCATGCCTGTAATCCCAGCATTTTGGGAGGCCAAGGCAGGCAGATCACTTGAGGTCAGGAGTTATAGAGGTCAGCCTGATCAACATGGCGAAACCCCTACAAAAATACAAAAATTAGCTCGGCATGGTGGTGGACGCCCATAATTGCAGCTACTCAGGAGGCTGAGACAGGAAAATCACTTGAACCCAGGAGGCAGAGGTTGCAGTGAGCCAAGATCATGCCACTGCACTCCAGCCTGGATGACAAAGCAAGACTGTCTCAAAAAAAGAAAAAAATACTTATTGTCATAGTTTTTTCCTATTTTTTTTTTTTTTTTTTTTTTTTTTTTTTTTTTGAGATGGAGTCGCCCCATCGCCCAGGCTGAAGTGCAGTGGCGCGATCCGGGCTCACTGCAAGCTCCACCTCCTGGGTTCACGCCATTGTCCTGCCTCAGCCTCCCCAGTAGCTGGACTACAAGTGCCCACCACCACGCCTGGCTAATTTTTTGTATCTTTAGTAGAGACGGGGTTTCACCGTGTTAGTCAGGATGGTCTCGATCTCCTGACCTCGTGATCTGCCCGCCTCAGCCTTCCAAAGTGCTGGAATTACAGGCATGAGCCACCGAGCCCGCCCTTTGCTAATTTTTTTTTAAACTAGTCATAACTATAGTTAAAAAACATTTTGTAGTTATTTTTGAAATTTAGCATATTATTATAAAATTGTTTTTGTCACTTTTTAAAATCATTGCTGAATATTCCACCAGCTGAGTACCTTACTTTCTGCCTGTAGTGGACATTTAAGTAGCTTCCAAATGTTTGCTACTATAAATTAAATTGTAATGATTATCTTCATGCATGCAGCTTTTTTCCAGTTGTTTTAGTAATTAGAACAAAGTCTCAAAAGTGGAATTACATGGTGGCTCATGCCTGTAATCCTAGTACTTTGGGAGGCCAATGCAGGAAGATCTGTTGAGGCCAGGAGTTCAAGATTAGTCTGGGCAAAGATTAGTCAGGTGTAGTCCTAGCTACTCAGGAGACTGAAGCTGGAGGATCGCTTGAGCCTAGGATCTTGAGGTTACAGTGAGCTATGTGATTGTGCTGCTGCATTCCGCACTGGGCAGCAAAGCAAGACCCTATCTCTAAAAAAACAAGGAAACAAAAGTGGAATTACTGAGTCAGAGTATGACAAAGACTTATTTTTTTTTTTAAATAACGATTCATTTTTCCCATGATCTTAAGAATGCATGTTTAATTTAAAAGATTTGGAAAATACTGGCCAGGCGCGGTGGCTCACGCCTATAATCCCAGCACTTTGGGAGGCTGAGGCAGGCGAATCACGAGGTCAGGAGATTGAGACCATCCTGGCTAACACAGTGAAACCCCATCTCTACTGAAAATACAAAAAATTAGCCGGGCGCGGTGGCGGGCGCCTGTAGTCCCAGCTACTCAGGAGGCTGAGGCAGGAGAATGGCATGAATGCTGGAGGCGGAGCTTGCAGTGAGCTGAGATCACGCCACTGCTCTCCAGCCTGGGCAACAGACCAAGACTCTGTCTCAAAGAAAAAGATTTGGAAGGTAACAAAGAAGAAAACAGAAAACATTTAGAACTCAATCAGCCAGAAATAAGTACAGTTAACATTTGCATTTTTAGTTTTTTGGTTTGGTTTTGTTTTTTCATCAGCACCATGTGATTATTTCATTCACTCATTCAACGAACACTTATGAACCATCTGCTATAGTTAGGTACTGTTCTGTGTGCTAGAGATACTGCAGTGAATGAAAGAAACATGAATCACTTCCTTGTGGAGCTTTCCAAATAATAAAACATACAGTGTGTTAATGACCATACAAGTTCTATGAAATAAAAATGAAGCAAGGAAAGGGGGTAAGGAAAGGTGAGGAGGGTACAGTTTTAAACAGGTGGTTGGAGAAGACTTCAGCGAGGTGACTAGAACAAAGACTTGAAGAGAAAGAGGAAACAGGCTACCTGGGCATCTGGAGGTGAGCTTTCGAGGCAGAGAGAACAGCAAGTGCAAAATCTGTGAGCCGAATGCAGGAGTGTTCAAGAAACAGCAAGGAGGCCAGGCATGAAGAGCAAGCCAGAGGGTGATGAAGTCAGAGAGGTAGGGGGCACCAGAGCATTTGGACTTTTGCTTTTACTCTGATTAAAATGAAGAAACGCTGGAGGATTTTGAGCAGAATAGTGACGTGATGTGACAAATGTGTTTGCATGTTGATGGGAAGAATCTACAAGAGAAATTAATGATGCAGAAAAGAGGGAAGAAACTGCTGGAGAAGTGTCCTTGAATAGATGAGAGGAGATAGAGTCTGATGTACAAGTGTATGGGGTTGCTATTTGCTGGAAGCATAGATAATTCATCCTTTAGAAAAGGAGAGAAGAGGCTGAGCACAGTGGCTTACACCTGTAATCTCAGCACTTTTGGGAGGCTGAGGTGAGAGAATTGCTTAAAGCTAGGAGTTCGAGACCAGCCTGGGCTACAAAGCAAGACCCCATCTCTACAAAAAATAAAAGGATTAGGCACAGTGGCACATACGTGTAGTCTCAGTGAGCTATGATTGTGCCACTGGACTCAACCTTGGGCAGCATTAAAAAGTAAAAGGAGAAAAGGTATAGATACAGATATGTGGAGAAGATAAAGTGAGTGTCATTTTGAATATTCTGGCTGCTATTTTTTTCAGTGTATTACATACGTCAGCAAGTGAGAGTGAGGATCTGAGAAAAGGTATGAAATATTCATCTAGGGGAGAGATAGTCATTGGCCCAGTGGAATTTTATCTGATTTCCAGGAGCTAGAAATGGTCAAGTAATGCTGGGGAATGATTCAGGCTCCCACAGATAACTACAGCCAAAGGTAGTTTGTGGTACGATGTAATGACTGCAAGATTCACAACTGGGAGTGCCTAGGGAGAAAGGGAGAATAGAAACAACCTTGAAAGCCAGGAGCACACCTGTCCCACTCCTGGGACCAATGGCATGACCTGGTTTGGGAGAAAAAACAGCCACCACTTCAGAAAGTTGGAGGTGAAAGTGATGTCCTCGGGAAAGATCCATGTTTCAGTAAAACAGGAAGATGAAGGGAACGTTCAAAGAAGGGAAGGAGGGGATTTTACTCCTTCTGGAAGGAGTTCCAGAGGCCCCAGTGAGAAAGTTTCAGAAACTGGAAGGGAATGGGAGATGGGATAGAAAAGGATATTATGTACAGAACCATATGGGAATCAGCATGGCTGGCCTAAGCTTGTATTGACAGGAATGAAGATAAAGTGAGTGTGTGATGAAATTAGTGCTAATGGTGGCAAGGCAGTGTGGGTAGGATGGAAGGGTGGGAGTGTTGCTAGAAAGTCACAGAAATAAATTGTGTGTGAGTGTAGGTACACATATATACCCACATACACACGGGCACACAGTTTTAGTTTGTTTTATACATACATGAATTTTATCACTTACTGTGAAGGTACTACATGTTCATTCCAGAAATTTTGATAACTGCAGAAATATATAAAGAAAAAATTAAAATTGCCAGTAATTCTACCATCAAGAGATAATTACTACTAACCTAAGATGGTTTGGAGCCGTTCCTTCCTATCAGGTTCTGGCGTGTGTTTTCTTTAACTACATTGACTACATTTCCTAGTTCTACATGTAATGTAATACATGTAGTAATGCATGTTCTAAGTAATACATGTTCTTTAGAGACATTTTGAAAAATACAGAAAAAATTAAGACAAGATGAAAGTGTTTTGGAAGCTACCACTGACCAACATCAGGCTTACTCCTTTTTTAAATTTTTGCTAATTTGATAGGCAAAAAACTCTCTGTTATTTTAGTGTGCATTTATTTAATCACAAGTGAAGTTTGGTGCTTGTAAAGACTGTGTTTTTGGTGGACTTGTACAATGTTTAATTCCTCTCTTGCAGGCTCCTGAGTCCTATAAGAATGTGACAGATGTGGTGAATACCTGCCATGATGCTGGAATCAGCAAGAAAGCCATTAAACTGAGACCAATTGCTGTGATCAAAGGATAGAACCTTGGACAGCAGGGCTGCCAGACACCACCGACCCTCTGAAGTGGAAGTGGACTGACGTGCTCTTCTGACATCAGACTCCAGGCGGGACAAGTTCCAAAGTGTGCAGCTGTAACTGCTCGTGCCAAAATGGCTGATGCGGAGGCTGCTGCTTTCAGGGGCCTGTGCTTATAAAATAACCTTCCAGGAAGAGGCACATCGCCCACCTTTGGAAAGGGAGGAATATGCCTTCTCCTTGGTTGTTCCACAGAGTTTTAGGAAAATCTGTTAGGCATGGGTAGGTGTCAAACTGCCTTAGGCAGTCATACAGATCTTTAGCCATCAGATTGAACTTCTTTACACCAAGCTCTGTTTACATTCCGAGAGGTGTCATGAAGAAAGTTCTATTAAATAAGGTGTTGGAATGTTTACTTTTGTCCATTGCTTTTGTCAGTTTGTCCATTCATCCACCCATTTGGGCACCACCCCTCTTACTAAATACACTCTTACTTGGAGAGCACCCAGGGGATTATAATCAGGCTGTTAGATGAATAGATAGTGTAACACATTGAAGAGGGAGTATGTAGAGGTTTGAGGAATAGAGGCCCAAAGACAAAATTGTTTTTCCTAGCCTTGCTACCTTTCTTATTCTAAATACAAGGCAGAGTTTTTGAATCCATGGGGCCAGGTGAACAAAATGTAGGTGATGGTGCTGGGTGGGCAGCAGAACCAGAGGCCTGGCCTCCCTCCTACACATGCCTCACAGGGCGCTTTATTGTGCCTGCTGCTGCCTGTGTAGAGGACAGCTCCACTCCACCCCCAGGCGTCTGTGCTGTCTTGGCAGAGGCAGGCCTGGCCATGCAGCAGGGCTGTACAGACCCCTGTGGGCTGCAGCTTCCCACTGACATTCTCTTCCCAAAGGCCCTGACACATAGCACTGAGCACCTGGAAAACTGCAGCTCCAGGCAGATTTGTGAGCAGGTTGCTCATCAAAACTCCAGCTCTGGGCCACTTGGTGCTTGGGTTGGGAGAGGCAGATGTGGGAGAAGCAGAGATAGGAAACCACTGTGCTGGGGATGGTTCTGTTAGGGGTCAGCCCTGGCCACAGCCTCCCCTATATTTTGCTAGGGACCTAAGGCCCCATCTACAACTCCTTTCCTCTTGCAGAGAAAGCCCCCAGACCTCAACTTTCTCATGGGAATAATACGAGGTATGAGACCCAGGGATTTTTTAGGCTCTCCCCAGCTACAGTCCACATATTTCCTCCAGCTATGTTTGGGGGTCAAAAGACCCTTCTTTAGAACCCTAAATCCACCCAGTTTATACTTGTTCCTGGGCTTATGTCATCCTAGTCAGAACCTGGGAAGACGCCACTGTACCTGGAGGAGGCCATGAAGCTGTCACATGTAAAGTTCTGTGGATATGACCTGCTGATGCTGTCTGCTGTGAGTATCTGACGCTTCAAGTAGAATTGAAGCCCAGGCATTGTCATCTGCTTTCTTTACTAAATTATGCCAAGCCACTGGAAAAGTGACTGCACAAATTACATTTTTCAAACATATCTGTTGAATGAATGAACCTCAACCAGAACCTCTCCAGATACCTGAGTGAGCCTAGGGCCCCTCCTTCAGGACCCGAGGGACCCCTGTTCTGTCTGTGTCAAGGACAAAGACCAGTTAGAAGAATTACAAACATCCTTTACAAATGCAAAAACAGACTTGCTTTCTGTGTGCTTTTCCAAACAGAGGTATATGGGCCATTGAGACAGGATGCCCAGAACTCCATTGAAGGGAAAGAGAATAATAAATGTGAACCATAGCATGCCCAGCAGCCCCTTCACAGAGCCAGGCACTTGGGACCTGCTTGCCATGCCTTAGGCCATTTAGTTCCTTCAAGAACCCTATGAGGTTCATCTCACTACTTCACTTTACAAAGGAGCAAACAGGCTTAGAGGACTCTGGTGACATCCTCAAGACACAGCTAGTCGGAGACAGTCACCACTGTCAGTTGGAGGTGATGGACATTTCACCTGATAAACAGTTCCTCCATGAAGCTCCGCACAGTGATAAAATCCCAGGAGGGGCCCAGTCAGATGGCATAGGAGGAGACGGTTCTACCCAGAAATGCTGAAACCAGGGCTTTCACCAGCTTCTTCCCTGTACCTATCTGGAATGTTCGCACCCTGTAAGTCTCATTTTCATACTGGGGTGACAAGGAGAGACATGTCATTGACAACACCATGAACCACCAGAGGACTGGGATCTGGAGCTCACACAAGGAATCCCCAACCCTTCGGGGACTTGTGGATGAGGAGGACATGAGTGCCCATGGTAGAAAAGGTTCTAGACTTTCAAAGTAAAGTCTGGAGAATGGGGCCGGGCACGGTGGCTCGTGCCTGTAATCCCAGCACTTTGGGAGGCTGAGGCAGGTGAATCACAAGGTCAGGAGTTCGAGAACAGCCTGGCTAATATGGTGAAACCCCGTCTGTACTAAAAATAAAAAAATTAGCTGGGCCTGGTGGCATGTGCCTGTAGTTCCAGCTACTCGGGACGCTGAGGCAGAAGAATTGCTTGAATCCGGGAGTCGGAGGTTGCAGTGAGCCGAGATCGTGTCACTGGACTCCAGCCTGGCTGACAAAGTGAGACTCTGTCTCAAAAAAAAAAAAAAAAAAAATTATGAAAACATTAGTGTCTTCAAGGCGTTGTCACGGTGTTTGTCAGCTGTGGAGCAGCGGCACCTGCTGTATTAGTTAGCCTACAAGAGCATCACTCCTGCGAGTCCTCAAAAATCATCATCATGGTAGAGATTAGGGGACGCAGGCTTTTGGGTGTCAAATGGCCATGCAGCAGCTCCTGGGTCAGAACTGAGCATCTTCCAGAGGGAGGGCTACACGAAATCCCCTCTAGGCCACCTGAATTCCACTTCTGATACGGAGGGAAAGGACCTGGGGAGACCTCATCCTCTCCCCATTTTAGAGACAGTGCACAGGAGAAGACCCTTGAGAAGAACGCTTAGACTTAATATAATTGGATTTCATCCTTTAACATGAAAGGGAGTCTGGAGAAACAGCTAAGGCCATTTCAGCCCTTGGCGGGGGGAAAATGCCAGAAGACTCCAGGGTGGGAGAAAGCCCATCACAAGGCCCAGGATCTGAGAGGAGACTTGCTTCTTCCAGGTCCCATCTCCTATGCTCCCTCCTTCCGTAAGACCTACTGAAAGGCCCCACTGGGCTTCTGACCACTCACCAACCCCCTGTTCTTACCTGTCCTTACCAACTTCTTACCTGTTCCAAATTATGCAAAAAGAGTGCCCCTTCATCACCCTGGGAAGACCTGGAGGCAACTCAGGCCCTAGGTTTGAGGAGACAGTGCTGGGCCAAACCTCCTTGACCTTACCAGTTCTGTGACCCTAGAGAAATTTTTGGTGTTTTGGGGCCTCCCCAGCCCTGCAACATGCACAATGGGGTTATGCTAGCATCTCCTTCCTACTGAACTCATCAGGTGTGTTTGAGATAAATCTTATAAAACTCATTTTTTGGTGTCCCCTGTAGATATTGGACACACTTAGAGACGGAAGAATTTCAAGGAGTGAGGGGTGAGAGGTAGCACAGAATACAACTCCAGCAGGCCTGGGGTCCACAGTGTGATCTCAGGAAAGGCACTTTTGCTCTGGGCCTCGTTTTCCACGCTGCACCAGTAGAGGTTGAGATTAAAGGAAATTCAGCCATCATCATCCTCTGACACTGCACTTTCCAGTGCCTTCTGATTCTATTTAAAACCAGACCCTGTGCCTCATCTCAGCCTACGGTGGGCAGCATCCACAAAGGCTCACAGCACTGAGGGGTTAGTGACTCCCTTCTGAATAGAATACAACACAGATGATGGGATAGCACTTCTGTGCTGGTTCAGGCTGTTAGAGCAAAGAGCCATAGCCTGGGGAGCTCACCAAAGACAGAATTGTATTTCCCCCAGTTCTGGAGGCTGGAAGTTGGATATCAGGTTGCCAGCCTGGTCGGGCCCTGGTGAGGACTGTCTTCTGAGTGGCAGATTGCAGACTTCAGGTTGTGTCTTCGCCTGGCAGAAAGAGGGGAAGAGAGCTCTCTGGGGTTCCTTTTAATAAACCAGCAATCCCAATCATGTAGGCTCCACCCTCAGGACCTCATTACCTCCCACCTCCTGATACCATGAGATTGAGGGTTAGAATTTCAACATATAAACATAGGATCAGGCATGGTGGCTCAAGCCTAGAATCTCAGCACTTTGGGAGGCCGAGGTGAGAGGATTGCCTGAACCCAGGAGTTTGAGAGCAGCATGGGCAAAATAGGGAGCCCCTGTCCCTACAAATTTTTAAAAAATATATTAGCTGAAAATGGTGGCACATTTCTGTGGTCCCAGCTACTTGGGAGGCTAGGACAGAGGAACCACTTGAGCCTGGGAAGTGGGTGCTGCAGTAAGCCATGATGGCACCGCTGCATTCCAGGCTGGGTGTCAAAGCAATACTCTGTCTCTAGACAAGTAAATACATTTGGAGTGGGGAGCATTCGGCTCACCGTTCCTTGCCTAGGCCTCCTCATCTTCCCAGCCTCTGGTAACCACTATTGAACTTTCTGCTTCTAGGAGATAAATTTTTTGGATTCTGCATGCCTGAGATTATGCAGTGTAGATCTTTCTCCAACCAGGGTCATTTCATAGTTTACCTAATGTCCTCCAGCTTTCTCCACCGGGCTACAGAGATGATAGGATTTCCTGGAGTGTTATGGCTGAAGAGTATTTCTATATATATATATATACACACACATACATACATACACACACACACACACACACACACATAGGGCATTTTCTTTATCCCTTCGCCTGTGGGTAGACGAATAGGTTTATTCTGTACCTTGGCTGTCGTGACTAGTGTTTCAGTCACCATGGGAAGGCAGATATCTTTTTTGAACATGAGGATTTCACTTGCTTTAAAGGTATACCCAGTGGTGGGACTGCTAGCTGAAATGGTAGTTTTGAGAAACCTTCAACTGTTTTTCAGTGTTTAGAGTGATTTAATTCCTACCCATAGTGTATGAGAGTTTTCCTTTCTGCACGTCCGCCCTGGCCATCCCCTTCAAAAATTATTGCTTTTGTTTTGGTAATATGCTTTTTTTTTTTTTTTTTTTTTTTTTTTGAGATGGAGTCTTGCCCTGTCACCCGGGCTGGTGGAGTGCAATGGCACGATCTTGGCTCACTGCAACCTCCACCTCCCGGGTTCAAGCGATTCTCCTGCCTCAGCCTCTTGAGTAGCTGGGATTATAGGCACGTGGCCCCACATCTGGCTAATTTTTTGTATCTTTAGTAGAGACGGGTTTTCACCATGTTGGACAGGCTGGTCTCGAACTCCTGACTTCGTGATCCACCTGCCTTGGCCTCCCAAAATGCTGGGGTTACAGTCATGAGCCACCACACCTGGCCTGGTAATGGGTATTTTTAGTGAAATAAAATAGTAACTGAGTATGATTTTGATTTATGTTTTTGTGAGAATTAGTGATTGTGAGAAACTTTTCATTTGTGTCAATTTCATGTCTTCTTTTCAGACAGGGTCTATTCAGGTCTTTTAGGATTGGGTATTTGAGGTTGCAGGGGTTTTTCGTTTTGTTGTTGTTGCTGTCTATTTCACCTTAGTAGTGTCAGTTTGTTGTACGTGTTAGATGAGAATCCATTTCAGAGATAGAATTTTCTTCCAAAATTCTCTCTCAGTTTTTAGGGTGCTTAACTCTTGGTTCATTGTTTCCTCTACTCTGTAGAAATTCCAAAGTTTTACCTAGTCCCACATGTTTATATTTGCATACATTCGTGGTAATTTTCTATGCACCCATTTCCAATCCCTTATCATCGCCCCTTCTTCCCCCAAGCTCTAGTAACCACTGTTGCACTCTCTAGGTCTTTGAAATAAAGTTTTTTTTTTTTTAGATTCTGTATGAGTGAGATAACGAGATAATACAAGGTTTGTCTTTCTGTGCCCGGCTCATTTCATTTACCGTCACATCCTCCAGGTACAACCACAGGGCTCCCCATGAGGTGATGTCATTGAATTTTCCTGGCTGAAGAGTCGTCCATTGTGTACACATGGGAGTTTATTTTTTCATCTGCATATGGACGGTAGGTGGATTCATTTCCCTGACTCCCGTGAATAGTGCTGCAGTCCACACCAAAAGGCATCACCTCTCTCTTCCATGTGCCAATTTCATGTGTGTTGAATGTATTCCTAGCAGTACAGTTGCTAGTGGAAATGGTCGTTGTAGTTTTAATGTTTGGAGGAAGCCTCACGTTGTTTCTGTAGTATAGGTACTAGTTTACTTCCCCAACAAGTGTGGAGAAGAATTCCCCCTCTCTAAAAATCCACACGGGCCAGGCATGGTGGCTCACGCCTGTAATCCCAGCACTTTGGGAGGCTGAGATGGGTGGATCCCTGAGGTCAGGGGTTCAAGACCAGCCTGACCGACATGGGGAAACAATGTCTCTACTAAAAATACAAAAAAAAAAAAAAAAAAAAAAAAAAATTCAGCCAGGCGTGGTGGGCATCTGTAATCCCAGCTACTCAGGAGTCTGAGGCAAGCGAATCGCTGGAACCCAGGAGGTGGAGGTTGCAGTGAGCCGAGATCGTGCCATTGCACTCTAGCCTGGGCAACAAGAGCAAAACTCCATCAAAAAAAAAAAAAAAAAAAAAAAAAAAAAAAAAAAAAAAAAGGCCGGGCGCGGTGGCTCACGCCTGTAATCCCAGCACTTTGGGAGGCCGAGGCGGGCGGATCACGAGGTCAGGAGATCGAGACCATCCTGGCTAACACAGTGAAACCCCGTCTCTACTAAAAAAATACAAAAAACTAGCCGGGCGAGGTGGCGGGCGCCTGTAGTCCCAGCTACTCGGGAGGCTGAGGCGGGAGAATGGCGTAAACCCGGGAGGCGGAGCTTGCAGTGAGCTGAGATCCGGCCACTGCACTCCAGCCTGGGTGACAGAGCCAGACTCCATCTCAAAAAAAAAAAAAAAAGAAAGTTATTGTACTCTAGTACTTCTGTGTCTGGCAGTTATCCTTTGGACAAAACCTTTTCTGCCAAAGTTCTGTCATTCAATTTTGGAGTGGTTGACTGAGATGAACCTTCATAAACGGTAATGAACTTGCACAAAAATTAAGCTGCTTCTGGGCCGGGCTTGGTGGCTCATGCCTGTAATCCCAGCACTTTGGGAGGCCGAGGGAAGTGGATCACGAGGTCAAGCTTTGGAGACCAGCCTGGCCAACATAGTGAAATCCCGTCTCTACTAAAAATACAAAAAATTAGCTGGGCATGGTGGCAGGTGCCTGTAATCCTAGCTACTTTGGAGGCTGAGGCAGGAGAATCACTTGAACCTGGGAGGCAGAGGTTGCAGTGAGCCTAGATCGCGCCACTGCACTCCAGCCTGAACGATAGTGCCAGAGTCCGTCTCAAAAAAAAAAAGAAAAGAAAAAAGTTAAGCTGCTTCTAGTTTTCAAACCACTGCAGTTTTCTCAAGCTTCTGAATGCTAGCAGCAACAAACAGCATCTTTTCTTAAGCAGTACCCATTATGAAAAAATCTGGAGACTCCATCCTTTATAGTTTCTTTTGTTAAGCTTCTTCCTTAATTCTAGTTTTGTGTCTCATAGCTATGGGAACGAACATGATAAACCCTCATGCCAAGGACCAGGAACCCAATCTCTTCCATTAATGGGTACTTGCTGACCTGTTGCTGAATGTTCTCAGATGAGGCAAAAGGATTATAGCTTTTTTGCCGTTATCTTTACATCCATTATACAGGGCTTATTAAATGTATGGGTCGCATCTTCCAGTTTTAGGTATAAATCGTTTGGTGCAGTGGGAGGTGACTGGATACCATAATATTTTGGCAAATATTTTCGTAGCTCTAGAAGAACAACATCAGTACAGTCAGCAGCATAAACCATATTATAGAATTCCAGCGCTCTTGGGCCCCTTGGAGGTGGCTGTAACTGTTTCACAACCGTGCCATCTGGATGTTGCAGTATACCCACTTTGTCCACGCAGCCGTTTAGGAAACGGAGTCGGCCGTCCGCCGGCCGCAGGGTGCCTTCAGGGGTGGCCTCGATCGCCGGTGGGGTAAGCATTTCTGGGGAACCCGGGGCCTCGACCCGGAGGTGGGGTTGGCGGCTCTGTTGCCATAACGGAGAGCAGAAGCGGTAGCGGCAACGAGAGCAGGAAAAAAAATAGGGTGATGGAGGGGGCGCCGGAGAACCCCGGGGCCGCTCAGGCGCCAGGAGACCCGGGGGTTGCCGCGGCTGGTGCCCACTGAGGCCCGGGGAGGGGGCCCCTGGCGCCGCGGGGGCGCGGGCGCTCCTCTGCCCAACTCTCGGGGGAGCGCGGCTCTCGGCTCCTGCTCCTCTGCCGCCGGCCCCGGCGCTGCCCAGTAGACAGCTGGACTTGGTGGCGGGCGCCTGTACTCCCAGCTACTCGGGAGGCTGAGGCAGGAGAATGGCGTGAACCTGGGAGGCAGAGCTTGAAGTGAGCTGAGATTGCACCACTGTACTCCAGCCTGGGCCGCAGAGCCAGACTGCGTCTCAAAAAAAGAAAAGAAAAGAAATTATCAAGTTTTACCTGGTCCCATGTGCTTATATTTGCATATGGTAGTGGTGATTTTTGTGCTCCCATATCCTCCCTGGCCATCCCTCTTCTTCCTTCACAAGGTCTGGTAATGACTATTGCACTCTCTAAGGCTTAGAGATAATGTTTTTTAGATTCTGAATGAGTGAGATGACTCAAAAGTTTGTCTTTCTCTGTCTTCCTCTGCCTGGCTCATCTCATTTACCATCGTGTCCTCCGGGTGCAACCGTGTGGCTCCACGTGGCATGATTTCCTTATACTTTTCTGGTTGAAAAGCATTCTGGTGTCTACGCATAGGACAGCTTCTTTATTCCTTATCTGTAATGGACAGGTAGGTTGATTCCTTATCGTGGCTCTTGTGAATAGTGCTGGAATTCATACAGGAAAGCAGATCTCTCTTCTGTGTCCTGATTTCAGTTGCTTTGAGTGTATACCTAGTAGGAGAGTTGCTGGTTGAAACAGTAGTTGTAGTCCGAAGGTTTGGAGGAAGGTCCAAGTTGTTTCTGTAATGTGTATACCGATTTACCTTCCCACCAACTGTGGAGAGGAATCTCTGGAAACTCACACCAGTAATTGCCTTTCTTTTACTATTTTTCATCTTTTTGGGGGTAACATTCATTGCAACCAGTGTAAGGTGCTGTGAGTGTGGTTTTCATTTTCTTTTTTTCATGATTAGTGATGTTTACTGAGTTACTGTGAACTTGTTTCACTTTGATGTGTAAGACTGGGTGAAGGACCTGAAGACATGAGGTTGATAAAAGAGAAGGTAAAAGCGAAGATTCTCAACATCACAAATCCTTACAAAAACATACATCAAAACCATACTCTGATACTGTCTCGCTCCAGATAGAATGAATAGTACCAATATTTGATGACAATTTCATTGTTATAGAATTTGATGTTATAGTCTATAACAATGAAAAATATATATATAATGAAATATATAAATGAATGAATATATAATTAAATATATAAAATGAAATATATATATATATATATTTTTGAGATGGAGTCTTGCTCTGTTGCCCAGGCTGGAGTGCAGTGGCGCAATCTCAGCTCACTGCAAGCTCCGATTCCCGGGTTCATGCCATTCTCCTGCCTCAGCCTTCCGAGTAGCTGGGACTACAGGTGCCCACCACCACGCACAGCTAATTTTTTGCATATTTTAGTAGAGACGGGGTTTCACTGTGTTAGCCAGGATGGTCTCGATCTCCTGACCGTGATCCGCCTGCCTCAGCCTCCCAAAGTGCTGGGATTACAGGCGTGAGCCACCGCCTCCTGACATTTTGATATATTTTTATGTAGCCTCATGATCAAATCATCATATCTGGCATCTCTGTGACCTCCCACAGTTATTATTTCTCTGTGGAGAGAACATTCTGAGCCATTCTTTCCAGCTTATTTTGAAAAATTTGCTTTGATACTGTGATCTGAGTCACCTTGCTGTGGTATAGAATGCCAGAATGGATTCCTCTCATCTGAGCGTCACTTTGTACCCATTACCAATCTCTGCCCAGGCCCCCTCCTCCTCCCAACCTCTGGTAACCACTATTGGATGTTCTACTTCTAGGAGTCAATGTTTTTTGGATTCCAGGTTCCTGAGGTCATGCAGTGTGGGTCTCTCTCTACCAGGCTCATTTCATTTCACCTATTGTCCGCCAGGTGTCTCCACATGGCTGCAGATGATACGATGTCTGGAAGTGTTAGAGCTGAAAAGTATTTCATCGTGTACATGTACTGCAGGTCCTTTATCCCTTCATCTGTGGATGGACAGGTAGGTTGATTCCGTATCTTGGCTATTGTGACTAGTGCTTCAGGAAACGTGGGAAGGCAGATAACTCTTAGACACCGGGATTTCATTTCCTCTAAATGTGTACTCTGTGGCGGGATTGCTAGCTGGAGTGGTAGTTATACTTTTAATATATTCAGGAACCTACAAGTACTTTTTATAGTGTGTATTCTTTTTTTTTTTTTTTTTTTTTTTGAGACGGAGTCTCGCTCCGTCGCCCAGGCTGGAGTGCAGTGGCCGGGTCTCAGCTCATTGCAAGCTCCACCTCCCGGGTTTACGCCATTCTCCTGTCTCAGCCTCCCGAGTAGCTGGGACTGCAGGCGCCCGCCACCTTGCCCGGCTAGTTTTTTGTATTTTTTAGTAGACACGGGGTTTCACTGTGTTAGCCAGGATGGTCTCGATCTCCTGACCTCGTGATCCGCCCGTCTCGGCCTCCCAAAGTGCTGGGATTACAGGCTTGAGCCACCGCACCAGGCCTTCATAGTGTGTATTCTAATTTACACTCCCACAAAGAGCGTACAAGAGTTTTCCTTTCTGCAAGTCTATTGCCTTCTGGCCATTGCCTTCAACAATTTTGATTTTTGTTTTTCGTAATATTCATTCTAAGTGGCGTGAGACCATATCGGAGTGTGGTTTTGATTCACATTTTAGTGAGGATGTGTTACTGTTGAGAAATTTTTACCTGTGAGTCAGATTCATGTCTTCTTTCCACACATGTCTGTTCAGGGCCTCTTAGCTTGGGTGTTCCTTGTTGTTTTTCACTTAGTAGTGTCAGTTTATTTTATGTGTTAGAAAACAACCTTTTTTGGATATAGGATTTTCCATAATTCTCTCCCAATCTTTAGGATGCCTTATTTTTAGGTTTATTTTTTCCTTCTCCCTGTAGAAGTTCTAATGTTTTCCTATTTATGTTTTCTATTTATGTATGTTAGTGGTGATTTCGCATGTTTTCTATTTATGTATGTTAGTGGTGATTTTGGTGTCCAACCCCTCCACCCGCTGCCACAAGGAAAATGTACACACATACATATCTGTGTGTGTGTATAATGTGTGTGTTATGAGGGGAACTATGCCCACAGACAATGCAATGGCTTGGCTATATCTATATATATGCATATACACCATATGTATATGCATATATACTATATATATGCATATACACTATATGAGAGAGAGAGAGAGAAAGAGAGACAGAAAGAGAGAGAGCCAAATCATTTACAGCAGTGGGGAGATTGGACACCAAAATCACCGCTAACATATGTAAGTAGAAAATATGCGACACTAGGAAAACTTTAAAACTTCTACAGGGAGAGGGAAAATATACACCTAAAACCAAAACATACATACATATGCCCACAGGAGCATTTCCCACATTTAGGAAAAGATGTATCTAAAAGAACCATCTGAGGGAGCCCCAGCTACCATCTCTGGGTCACACTGGGAACATCACAGTCTCTCTAGCCTCAGTCAAGTTTCTGTCCTGGGAAACCCTGAACTCTTGTTCCTTCTATGACCTTCAGGCTAGATCCACCTGTCCTGTTAGCAGGAGATGGGCTTCGACTCCAGGTCAGATTGAATGCACATATTGTGATAGCTTTGAATATCACTTAATAGCAGAGTGTACATATATCATCACAGATGGGAATGGAGAATGATATATATATGTATACAATATATATGTTCACACAATCATATATATGGTTTTCTGTGTGTATATATAATATATATAATGTATGTATGTATAAAAGAAAAATTTGAAGTTACACAAAATATAAAGAATAGCCCAACAATCCCTCTGCACACATCATCCAATCTCAACCATATCCTATTTATCTGTTATCCTAATCCCTCATAATGATATGAAAAAATTCAAACATTAAATCACTTCACTGATTTCTGCTTCACTATATGCATACACTTTTAGTGTTCCCAAACTCTTTTGTATTAAACTCTTTTTCATTTCGTCTCTTAAGGATCTGGCTCAGATTCTAAGTGGCACGAGACTGTATCTGAGTGTGGTTCTGATTCACATTTTTGTGAGAATGAGTTATGTTGAGAAACTTTTACCGGTGAGTCAAATTCATGTCTTCTCTCCTGAGAGAGACCTTGGAGTCACGCATAGACTGTCTGTCCTGCTGGATTCTCTATATTATTCGAAGCCGATACAAAGGCCCCACTCTGTTCTGGGGGTGGAAAAGAGAAACAGTGAAGGAGCTCCTGTCAAGCCCTTTTCAAACCCTTCAGTCACTCACCTGTGCAGAGAAGGGGGAGAAAGGGAGGTCAAGCCAGTGCAGGGTACCCCCAGAGTCGCTTCCTGAGACCCCAAGCATGAGGACACAGCTCCCCTACAAATCCATGATGCTCCTTCACTACTGTGTGAGATGGATCTTATTCATTTGAGGATGTCCCTCATTCCTGAGTGTCCCCAGGCTCACTGAAGTCTCTGCATGAGCAGCAAATGACCTGAAGATGCAGGAGAGGGTGCCCAGTACAGGACCTGACTCGGAGGCAGAGGGAGCCTGATGCTGGGAGTCCTGTGCATGCTGGGAGATTATGAACACAGTCACATCTCACTGTGGACATCTCTCTCTGTTTGTCCAACATCCTTGGAGTCACAAACATCTGCTTCCTTTGAGTCTCAGGAGGGAAGCCCGGTTTGCAGAGAGGCCGACTGAAATGAGCAGTTATGGGGGAGGTGACCTCACTCTCAGAGCTGCTCAGGAGAGCTGGGGATGGGATACATGGGACCCAGTGACCAACAAGAAACTCTCATACCACATACATCTCTGAGTCAGGGCTAGACCCTGGGCTTGGCATAGGTGAGGTCAGCACCTCCTTCCTCCTCCATCAGCTCCCTGGAGAGATATTGAGCCCCGAGAACTGATTGATGCCACTGTATACATGATCCAGGTGAGAAGCTTTGAGTACTGTATGAAATTAACATTTTAACAACAACAAAAAGACATTTTCACATTTATGTGTCCTAGGGAAATTAGGTGTTTACTGAAGAAATGAGAATAGCAGTCACTTGCTGATCTAGACTTGGTGCAGCAGTGACAGCACCAGGCAGAGAGAACATGGGAGGTTTTAGCCTCAATTACCCATGGGTCTGGAGCGCCACGTAAACATCACTGATTTCCGCACATCCACTACAGCAACAGAGAGCCTCATCCTCAGGTCGCATTCCAGAGATGTGCAGAACCCCTGCATTGGTCAAGGCATCTTTGGACTCAGCGAAGCCCCTGCATTTCTCTTTTTGTTTGTTTGTTTGTTTTTTGAGACAGAGTCTTGCTCTGTCACTCAGGCTGGAGTGCAGTGGCGTGATCTCAGCTCACTGCAAGCTCCACCTCCCAGGTTCAGGCCATTCTCCTGCCTCAGCCTCCTGAGTAGCTGGGACTACAGGCGCCCGCCAGCATCCCTGGCTAAATTTTTGTATTTTTAGTAGACACGGGGTTTCACCGTGTTAGCCAGGATGGTCTCGATCTCCTGACCTCGTGATCCGCCCGCCTCGGCCTCCCAAAGTGCTGGGATTACAGGCGTGAGCTACCGCACCCGGCCAAGCCCCTGGATTTCTAATCCCCACGGTGGACTTGAGGAGTACAGTTGAACCCAGAGAAGATTGCCTGGCTTCTGCTGATACCACGTGGTCACAAAGTCATCAACACTAAAGCCACTGCTCAGGGCACAGGCAAGTCTCGCAGAAGTTCTCAGAGATCAAGATAGGGAGGTGAGCGACTCAGTGCAGACTGGGAGAGCAAACCAGGAACAGAGGTGCTCATGGGTGAGGCAGCGAGGATACAAGTCTAGCTCTTCGAAGAGAGGAACAGAAGGCACTGACCCAGGCTGGGGTCTGCCCAAGACATCTGAGGCCTGCCCCACGGCCTCAGCCACAGCTGCAGCAGGTGCCAGTTCAGCCTTCCTCACACCTGCCAGCATCCCTGTAATGAAGTAGTCAACCCCACCAAAAATATGTATGGATTCTCCTGTCTTCTTCACTCGGGGGCTGTCTCTCCCTATGGGTCCTAGTGCCCCTCTCTCCCTGGTCAGCCAGTAGCTGCATGCGCAGCCAGTTCCAGGCCCTCAGCCAGCACATCTGCAGGACTGGCTCCCCAGTGGACACCACTGTCACCCCACAGACACCCCTCCCCTTTCCTAGCCTCTCATTGTAGGGCCTCCTGCTAGCTCCAGTGGGAGCCTCTTTCCATCTTCCCAGACGCTTCCTACACCCCTAGGTGGCAGCACAGCCTCAGCCAAGGACACTACCACCTTCCTGCACTGGGGTTCTGTGGCCCCACCCCAAATTTGAAACTTTCCACTAACCCTGGAGCCACTGCTTAGCCCATACCTGGGACCCCTGAGGGGCAGCAGCACAGACCCCCGCCTTTGACCACTGTCTCCAGTTTGGAAGCCTGGCACCTCCAACTCCAGTCCAGCCCCAACCTCTGCTGTGGGAGGCCAGCCAGCCTCGGGCACCAAAACACGTTCAACCTCGGGGGGCCATCACTCACCACTTCTACCTTGACCCCACAAGCGCCCACCCTGCCGTATCCCCCCGGGCCCATCCACTGCCTCTGGCTCTGCAGCTGCCACCTACACATCCAGCGCCATGGCCAATATTTGGACCCACGTACATTCTGGTAAGATGAGAGGGACAACATTTTTATCCCATTTTTCCACGGATCAGGAGCGCTTTCTGTTTATGAGGCTGTGTTCAGCTGTATGCCAGAGACAATCAGCCTCACCCATAATGCTGGGGTCCAGAGGTGGACAGAGGGGTTCTATGGACAAACCGGCATCTGGGTAATGAGGCTCAAATCTCTGAAGGTCCATCCTCCCTGTCCTAGGTGACAAACACAGTGGTTCTGCCCGAGTCCATTGTACCAGTTGCCATGGTAACTCCCGATGTCTCTACTGCCGCTTGTGCAGGAGAAGGTGACCTCGGGGTCTGGGGCACAACAAGAGCTTTACAGGGGGAATTCTGCATGGACAGGTTGGGGAGTTCCTGCTCCGTGATGTCCCACAACCCTCCCCGCCACCTGGACTGTTGAAAAGCTCCAATGGTAGAAGGCAGGAGAGGAGGAAACACTAGATAGTTTCTGTGATCTCAGAAAATCACCCATGGGGGTCCCCGCGGTCCTGAGTGGGATCAGCTGTAGGAAAGTCACATCCATGGAATCAGCATCCCCCAACTCCCCCAGAGCAGGCAACGGTGTTTTTCCAGCAATGGTGGAGCCTTCCCTTCACGTTCTCACGCCCCACAGAAAGGTTTGCTGGCCTCGGGCCCTCATTTCCCCCCATCCCTGCCTCCCACCTCCTGACCTGAACACTGAAGGTGCACGTACCTACCTGTGAGTGACTCAGGCCAGATCCTCGCTGGAACTCCTCTGGGACCTGTGTCCTCACCTTAGTGCCTCATCCCTGGGTCACAGCGGGCCTCAGGCAGCCGCAAGCACAGATGATCGGGGTTGGAGAGAGGTGACTGGAGAGGAAAGAGGTTTCTGCTCTGATCCCTCAAAGACAGAGTCCATGCTGTAGAGACTGTCTATCTGCTTGAATGCTCTCCAGCCTCTGGCCAAAAAGAAAACTAGGAAAGCCTCATTTCCCTTCATCCAAATAATAATAATAATAAAAAGTCAGCTCCACGGGCTCTGGGTTTTGCTCATCTAGATAACGGGCGACACCGCAGCGGTATCTCGAGGTGTTTGTTTTTGTTTTCAGCATTCCTGAGACTTCAGAAACATTCCGTGGAGAATTGAGAAGAGAGTATTGTCTGAGCCAGAAAGTGCGTCCCTGTGGAGTTTGTATATGTGAGTTATTTTAATATCTAAACATTGTCAGAGAACAAGACTCCGAGCAGGCGGAGGTTTTATCCCACCTCCCCACCTGTGTGTGTCAGTGTGCAAAGCACTGCGGTGCTCAATCACACAGTAATAGCCTCGTCCTCAGACTGGAGCTCAGATATGAGCAAAAGTCCTTTGTTGGACCAGCCTTCCATCAATCCAGAGGAGCGACTCGGGACCCTGGAGCCCTGGTCATGAAGTACATTTTGGTAGTGGCTCAGGAGATACCAGGGAGGGCTCCCTGGCTTATGCCGGTACCAGTATATCCAATAGAAATCAGCATGGAAGCCACTGCTCAGGGTGCGGGGGAGTGTGGCTGGTGCTCCCAGAGATGCAGAGAGGGAGGGCGGCTGAGTCAGCACAGGCTGGGAGAGGGAACCTGCAGACACAGGCGCACATGGCTGCTGGCTCACCTACCAGCATGAAGTTGCTGAAAGATCTGAACCAGAGGGGTCTGCTGAAGCCTGGGGGACCTGACCTGGACGTGGGAGGCCTGTCCCTACCTGAGAAGTGAGAGAGGAGCAGCAGGAGGACAGGAGCCATGGTGGACACAGCCCTTCTGAGGTCCAGAGCTGGAGTGGGCTGCTCCGGGCCTTTCTTATCCCCTCCACTGACCTCACAGAGGAGGAGTTATAGGTGCCAATGTGTCTCCCACATTGCCTGCTTCGACCTCACTCCGTGTATTTATTCAAGTCCTAGGGGCTGGCGGACCGGGGAAGTCTGACAGGCCAGACCTGGGAAGAAGTGGGTGCTGGAACCACACCCAGGGAGGGCACAGCTTCCAGGTCAGCCTCAGTGAGTGCAGGCTCCAACGCCCAGCCCTGGGGAATTTGTGGGGTAGGAGGGGGTTGGCACAGCTGTGGCTGCCCACTGCACAGACCCTGGGAGAGACCCGTAGTGTCTCCTGCTGCTCTCTCACCAGACTGCATTCCCTCAGTAGAAATCATGTGAGTGGTGTCGGCCTGAGAGCCCAGTGAGTGTCAGTCTGGAAGCATCCATGGCCACGCCCTGGGTCATGCCCCAAGTTACTGATACTAAAAAACATCTTTTTTTTTTTTGTATTATACTTTATGTTCCAGGGTACATGTGCACAATGTTCAGGTTTGTTACATATGTATACACATGGCATGTTGGTGTGGGCACCCATTAACTCATCATTTACATTAGGTATATCTCCTAATGCTATCCCTCCCCCCTCCTCCCACCCCACGACAGGCCTCGGTGTGTGATGTTCCCCTTCCTGTGTCCTATTGTTCTCATTGTTCAGTTCCCACCTATGAGTGAGAACATGTGGTGTTTGGTTTTCTGTTCTTGCAATAGTTTGCTGAGAATGATGGTTTCCAGCTTCATCCATATCCCTGCAAAGGACACGAACTCAACCTTTTTTGTGGCTGCATAGTATTTCATGGTGTATATGTGCCACATTTTCTTAATCCAGTCTGTCATTGATGGACATTTGGGTTGATTCCAAGTCTTTGCTATTGTGAATAGTGCCGCAGTAAACATATGTGTGCATGTGTCTTTATAGCAGCATGATTTATAATCCTTTGGGTATATACCCAGTAATGGGATGGCTGGGTCATATGGTATTTCTAGTTCTAGATCCTTGAGCAATCACCACACTGTCTTCCACAATGGTTGAACTAGTTTACAGTCCCACCAACAGTGTAAAAGTGTTCCTATTTCTCCAGAGCCTCTCCAGCACCTGTTGAAAAACATCATTTTTCAATACTTTTTTTTTTGTGTTACCAGAAGGACATAGGCAAAATATCACCCCCATCCAATGAAAGGAGGCTGCAGGGAGGCTGCAGAGGGCTCTGGGAGCAAAGTCCTGGGCAGCTCCTTCCACGGAGGCCAGGGAAGGGGGTGATTGTGACTTGGGTCTCACTGGGTTGTGGGGTCCTGCTCTGGAACAAATACTCACACAGCATTACTAGGGAGAGATAGGGCTTTGGAAAAAGAAGAGACATTTTAAATGCCATGACATGCTGAGGCGATGACGGAATACATCATGGACGAGAAGACTGAACAAGTGAAGTGTAAGTGTCAAGTCAGGTAAGGACATTGGAGTCCAGACTGTAAGGTCCTTGTGTGTCAGAGTGAGGGGTTTGGTTTGATTCATTATCTGAGTTTGTTTCGGGTTGTGAACTGGAGGCAGAATAGATGAAACTGACAGTTTAGAAAGACATCCTTTGGTGTCAGGTTCAACAAAGAGCCTGAAGGCAGCCATTGCAGGAGAGGGGTTATCAGGAGGGTTGATGGTTGATCCCAGGGATCTGGAGGAGGAAGGAGAAAGAGCCCAGGAGAAACCACAGGGTAACTGTGTCCCTAGAGGAACGGTGAGAGAGGGATGGGGATAAAGCTGAGTGTTGTAGACGGGTTGACCAGGTGGGTTTTATTGTTATTAACTGTCTTGCAGAGAGAGAGAGAGAGAGAGAGAGAGATTCTCCTGAGAGCTGGCAGGGCCAGGCCACACTGTCCACCTAACTCTGCTGCTTATTCCGGTACAGAAGAAGGTGACCATTAATCCCAGATGGTGGGGCCGGCTGAGTGAGCACAGACTTCAGGCAGGACCCTGGAAGGGAAGACGGGGCACGCGGCTGCTGGCACAGAGCCTGACACAGGAAGGCATAGCCACTCTTTTTATGATGATGAGTGATGCATCCCTGCCTTGACATCTGAGGAGCCTGTGCTGTCTCCTTTGCTGACACCCAACTGTGCACTTTCTCAGGAGAAGACCTGTATCAATAGTCAATAATAAATTGTACCTAGATCAGTCTCCTCTGCTGATACCCAACTGTGCACTTTCTCAAACCTGTTTCAATAGTCAATAATAAAATGTACCTAGATCACCTCTCTACCCGTTGCTGGAACTTTTACCTAGTGTCCTTTATGAAAGAAATACCTAGTGTCTTTATGTAAGAAACTATTTCAACATTTCTTCAAATTATCTCCTGGGTTAATTGCTGAGTTTTGTAATTATTCTCCTATAGATATGTTTGAAGTTTATCATTTTTAGCGAGACTAGAATAATAAACATTCTACGCTACTTTTAAAATTACATAAGCAATATATTTGATCTTATTAATTATAACCTTGATAATTTTATTATTTATTCCAATAATTTTTAACAATGTTTTAATTTTCTTCATATATAGTTGCCTTTAAAATGTTAACACATTTGTATAAACTTTTTTTGCTCTTCTAATATCCTTGGCCTCTTATTTCTCAGAAACAAATTTCTACCACAGAGAAGAAATATTAGAAGTTATATCAAAAATGGAGTATGTTGTGAATTTTAAAAACCTTTTAAAATATGGCTTTTTAAAAATTTTATTTATTTTTTATTATACTTTAAGTTCTGGGATACATGTGCAGAACGTGCAGGTTTGTTACATAGGTATACACATTCTATGGTGGTTTGCAGCACCTATCAACCCATCATCTACATTAGGTATTTCTCCAAATGTTATCCCTCCCCTAGCCCCCAACCCCCTGTCAGGCCCCGGTATGTAATATTCTCCTCCCTGTGTCCATGTGTTCTCATTGTTCAACTCCCACTTAAGAGTGAGAACATGCGGTGTTTGGTTTTCTGTTCCTGTGTTAGTTTACTAAGAATGATGGTTTCCAGCTTCATCCATGTCCCTGCAAAGGACATTAACTCAATACCATTCAGGACACGGGCATGGTCAAAGACTTCATGACTAAAACACCAAAAGCAATGGCAACAAAAGCCAAAATTAACAAATGGGATCTAATTAAACTAAAGAGCTTCTGCACAGCGAAAGAAACTATAATCAGAGTGAACTGGCAACCTACAGAACGGGAGAACATTTTTGCAAAAGATGGCTTTTAAGTAATTTTACACAGCAGGTTGTCTATTAATATGTAACATGCTAACAGATCTCTTTGATCAACCCTATTTCCTTGAGATTAAAAGTAGATTTAGCATTTTCTTCAAGAAGCTATTTTTATTCTGTTTCTGTAATGTGAAATTTTACTTCATTATAAAGTGATCTCTTATGTCTGTCGTTAAAATAAATCAAATCAGAAACTAAATCCAGATCTGGGAAAACGACATTTTATTTTATTTATCTCTGATGCATCTTATAATTTTTTTTTTGCTATGAATGTCTATGTGGATACTCTTCACTAAGAAAAACAGATTCTTGGCCGGGTGCGGTGGCTCATGCCTGTAATCCCAGCACTTTGGGAGGCCGAAGTGGGCGGATCACGAAGTCAGGAGATTGAGACCATCCTGGTGAACAACGGTGAAACCCTGTCTCTACTCAAAATACAAAAAAATTGTCGGGCGTGATGGCGGGCGCCTGTAGTCCCAGCTTCTCGGGAGGCTGCGGCAGGAGAATGGCGTGAACCCGGGAGACAGAGATTGCAGTGAGCCGAGATCGCACCACTGCACTCCAGCCTGGGCGACAGAGCGAGACTCCGCCTCAAACAACAAACAAACAAAAAAAAACAAACAAAAAAACAACCAGATTCTTTTGGAATACATTACCTTTCTACACTACATTTATTTCTTAAAATTGGTAAGAGCAACATGTTAAATGCTAGCAAAACTAAGAGCCCTCAGTTCGACTCCCCATCCTCGCACTCAAAAAATTTACTTCTAAGCTCACTAGACGCAAGTTCCATGAAGCTAGAGTCTGTTTCATTCATCAGTGTATACCCAGCACCTGACAAAGGAGTACATGGTACAGAGTGAGTGTGCCACAAATATTCGTCAATGATTAAACAATTCTAACCAGCAAGTGAACAGAAACACATGACTTTGAATAAAACGGCATGAGATAGCAACTGTTTTGTTATGCAACAAGAGTGTTTATAAAAATTCTAGGATTATTATAAGTAGATAAAAAATTAGATAAAAATCGTTTCCTCCAAAAATAAAGAAATTCTCATAATGGAGAAAAATGAAAAGCTATAATATGTAATCCTACCATTAAAATATTAGCTAAATGGGCTGGGCGTGGTGGCTCACGTCTATAATCCCAGCACTTTGGGAGGCCGGGGCAGGCAGATCACGAAGTCAGGAGATTGAGACCATCCTGGCTGACACGGTGAAACTCCGTCTCTACTAAAAATACAAAAAATTAGCCGGGCGTAGTGGCAGGTGCCTGTAGTCCCAGCTACTCGGGAGGCTGAGGCAGGAGAATGGCGTGAATCCGGGAGACAGAGATTGCAGTGAGCTGAGATCGCGCCACTGCACTCCAGCCTGGGTGACAGAGCGAGACTCCGTCTCAAACTAAAAAACCAAAACGTCTAACCTACAATACCTATTAGATAGTTAACATTTGTGACATCCTCATGATTTTGTTCTGATATATGTATTTCACTCAGCATTGTTGAAATCAACTGGAATAAAAGCCAAATAAAAACATTCTTTTATATATAATTTCAAAAATTATTGTTTGAAATTTATCAACAGAGTCATAACATCATTGTGTTCTTAAATTAGACAATTCTTAGCACATATAAAAACATATTAACCTCTTTCAACTAGGACAATGTCAGGATTTATCAAAATTCTTCATCATCAATGTTTTATTTCAAAATCTTGATTGTTAAGTACTGTAAAAATGCACCCTAATCAAATGATGTGTTTTTGGTCTGGGAAATTCAAGGAAAAAAATACTTGTACAATTAAATTTCATATCCTAAACATTTAAGTATTTTAGCCTGCCTCTCTAAACTTAAGATATCAGTTCCTCTAATAGGATGAGTACATTTTCTCACTGTATTTCCTACTTCTTTTTAAATTTTCTCCTCCAATTGGGCATTCAGAAATGTGAATCTGTTTGTTGCTTTTTTTTTTTTTAGTTTTGCTGCATTTCTGAGTATACAAATACACATATAAGTATAGTATCAATGTGTGTGTGTGTGTGTATATATATATATATAATTTGTGTATATACATATATTTGTTCAATCTGGAAGCCACTGAAATTTTCTGTTTATAACAACACAGAATGACCTATCCTTTCAGCACCTACCCCCATTATACCCTCTGTTTTATAATTGCTGGACAAAATATAGCATCATCTATATTAATGCAGATGGTATACGTCATTCGTGACCTATTTATTTGTTCTAGAAATTTGTACTTAACAATGATAGACATTTGTACTATAATATTTATATCATGAAGGGTACCTATTCTCTTTGAAACATAGCAACTCTCTCATCTTAACCTTAAAATTTTCATTTGTTCTATTTATGTTAGGGCAGGTCATGTTCCTTTCAACAGCTTGTTCTCTTGAGCGTATCATAAAAGGATTTGTGATTGGGTGTTGATTTATCAGCTGGAATACACATGTAGTTATACATTTTGAAAGTTATCTAAAATTCTGCATTCAGAAACACTTTAATTATATGTGTTAGGCAGGGCGTGGTGACTCACGCCTCTAATCCCAGCACTTTGGGAGGTCAAGGTGGGTGGACTGCTTGAGTTCAAGAGTTGAAGACCAGCCTGGGCACCATGGAAAAACCCTGTCTCTATGAAATATTAGCTGAGCGTGGTGGTAAGAACCTGTAGTCCCAGCTACACAGTAGGCTGGGATGGGAGGATCACCTGAGCCTGGAAGGTCAAGGCTGCAGTGAGCTGTGATCACACCACTGCACTCCAGCCTGAGTGACAGAGACCCTGTCTCAAATTTAAAAATTATATGTATTCACCCAAAGTGTTCACCCCCCGAGAAGATGCACTGGTGAAAATATAGTAATTTTTTTGCTTTAAATACTCAGTGAATGGCCAGCCATTTACATATACAACGGTAGACAAATTCCTCTGTGAATTCACAAAGCTTGGGAGATAAATAATTGCATAGTAATATATAGAGATAAGTGGAAAAATTAAGTTTGATAATTATATTGTAGAGAAATACGATTTTTATAACAATATCAACTAACACTATCTTTTATCTAATTCTGAACAGTTTATTGGTTCTAGAAACAGTAGATCACTCAGGAATGGTAGAAATATGACTTTTTAGGGAACTACAACTTTCCAAAAATGTGACTTTAAAAAATGTCACTTTTTACAGAAATATGACTTTTATAACTGAATATCCATTTATGCTGTCTTTAATTCTGAACAGTTTGCTTATTGGTTCTAGAAATACTAGATGACTCAGGAATGGTAGAAATATCTGGCAATGGAATTTCAAATTGAGAATGGAACTTCTGGTTGTTACTAACATATTGGTTTTGCCCCTGCTCAGTTTGAAATTCTTGCCATTGAGTATATTTTGGGGTACACAATTTCTCCTCCTAAAACTTATTTTAATAAGCACAGAATAATAATTAATGAGCTTGGGTTTTTTTTGTTTTGTTTTTTTTTTTTAAGTAAAACACCTAATCTTTAATGACACTCCTGTGCGTGTGAAAGCACTCTTGTTGGTGAAGCAGAAAGTGGACCTCACAATATGCATTGTGACTTTACCCTGAGACGTTGATGATGCTCCCGTCGCCATGGTTATGTGATTGGGTATGTCTTGCCCTCGGTCCTAACTGCCACTGTCGGTGCTGAGTTTTTCAAAGCTCATAGCAGGTTGAACATGCTTGCTGTCATTTTCACAGATTCTGGTCTTTCTTATGGGGAACCTGAGTTCCTGCATTAAAGGTATGTTGACATTGGCCTGGTGAATGCTGTCCTCTCCAATATACTAGTTAATATTTAAAAATACATTTCATTAAAAAATTCTCCTCTGCATTTTTCATACGCAGTTATACATGTGTTTTCTGGTTATATTTTATTCCTCAATTTATATATTTGAGTCTAGTATCAAGCAGGATGCCTTTGAACTTTTCCTTTATTTAAAAGACATGTCTTATTTCCTGTTATATCTGGCGCCCCTCAAACCGCCCAATTAGGTGTCCTTCTGGGAAAAATATGGCAAAGTATGTTTTAATGCAGTTTTTACCTAATTAAGAACCTATTAAAATCATTAATTTTAAAAACTAGAAGCAAAGCTAGAATGATGCAGATGTCTTTGAGGCTTTTAACACAACAAAGCGTATCTATCTTTGTCTTTTGTTGTTGTTTGTTTGTTTGTTTGTTTGTTTGTTTTAGAGGTGGAGTCTCGCCCTGTCGCGCAGGCTAGAGTGCAATGGTGTGATCTCGGCTCACTACAACCTCCGCCTCCCGGGGTCAAACAATTCTCTTGCCTCAGCCTCCTGCGAATAGCTGGGATTTCAGGCGCTCGCCATCATGCCCGGCTAATTTTTGTATTTTTGTAGAGACGAGGTTTCACCATGTTGGCCGGGCTGGTCTTGAACTCCTGACCTCAGGTAATCCACCTGCCTCAGCCTCCCAAAGTGGTGGTATTACAGGCGTGAGCCACCACACTGGGCCCTGGCCTGTTTTTAATATGTCCTTCCTCCTTTTTCATGAAATGTGTATTCAGTTTAGTAAATTTGGAATATGTCATTTATATTCACATATTCACTTTTTGAAAAGAAGAAAGAATGTGTGTTGTCTATGTGTTAGTGTGTGAAACAAAACACACTTTTATTTTTATGGTTGGGTTTTATCCAAGATCATAGAGATAACAATTACAGTCAATCACCCAACCTACTTACCTTTCCAAAAGTAAATATAATCAAGTATAATCATTTTTTCTCATCCAAAGAGTAGTTCATATTTCAACAAAGATAGAGAAGTGAAATGAATCGGTAAACACTACTAACCAAGAACATACAGATTTACTCACACCAGGAAACCCATAGGTCATATACATATACGTAAAGATACCTTTAAAAATAATATGATAATTGTAGACGTTTGCATATAGAGTGTAGCTTTGAAAAACTGTTAATATTGTTTTTGATGGATTGTGTGACTTAGTTCTCCTGACTTATCATTCTCAGTTCTTTTCAAGGAGGTTGTTGCTTCCATGACTCAGAAACAATAGAAAGTTAGAGGCACTTAACATTTGTTAAGAATAAATAAGGTGGCTGGGTGCGGTGGCTCGTGCCTGTAATCCCGGCACTTTGGGAGGCCGAGGCAGGCGGATCATCTGAGGTCAGGGGTTTGAGACCAGCCTGACCAACATGAAGAAATCCTGTCTCTACTAAAAATGCAAAATTAGCTGGGTGTGGTGGTGCACACCTGTAATTCCAGCTACTCAGGGGGCTAAGGCGCAAGAATCACAGAACACAAGATGCCGCTTCACAATTAGCCTCAGGTGTCACCCTTGTGGCAACTGTCTTGTACGGCTGGGTTAAAGAGCCTCGGTGCTCATATCGGGTCATCTCCTCACCCTGCCTTCCCTCACTGTGGGTAGCTTGGGCTGAAATTAGACCTCACCTTGCTAGGTGATCTAGACCTGGCTGAAACTAGGCCCCCTCACGCAATGATTGCAAACACAAGGGATAGGAAGGGAAGACTAGAAGGAAAATGTACGATTTACAGTGGACATTTTAACATGTATTTCAGTATTTTCTAGTTTTTAATAATTGATTTATAACAAAGAATTGAATACATATAATTTAACCCTGGTACCTGATATTGAATTTAGTTCCTCAATAAAAGTTTACACATAAACAGGGGCTGAACCCTATACCCAAGATGTTAAATGTTACAGCAGTGGATGGGGGTCTGTGGAGGCTGAAAGGGAGGTGGTCAATGGCAAGGAGTCAGTGGCAGTTCTGCTGGACTTTAAAATGGGCTGAGGGAGTGACAGGACTCTGTGGTTGAATGCTAGCATGTATTTTAGTATTTGCTCATTTGTAGTTTGATTATTTCGTGTTGCTTTCATTTGCTATTACCTGGAAAGACGAAGGTTCTATTTCTCATTTCCTTTCTGCCCATCTCTCTGTCTTCCCTGGTCCATGGAAGAGGATGGCCCAGGAGAAACTCAATTCATGCTGGTTAACCAACCACATCCATAAGTTCTAGCCCTTGGTTCATGTCACCACCAATGAACTGACAGTCATGCTGCATCCTTTCAGGTTCCCCAGAAGATCAACAGAAGGCGGATTCCAAAGACTGGGCAAGTGAGGACTCCTTCTCTATTACCAAGGTAAAGTAGCCTGTCTTTGCCTAAAATATGTGTTATTTTCTTGGTTATTTCATTTTTCAATTGATATCAGGGAAAAATAATCAGGTGCGTTGTAGGTGTTAGATAATGTTTCCTTGGGGATGGAGGGGGTGCACCTCACCCACTGACACCTGATTCAAGAGGAAATCCTGAACTGGCAGGGCCGGGTCACACACGGCATGTTAGGGGACACTTTCCTTTTTTTTTTTGAGACGGAGTCTCGCTCTATTGGCCAGGCTGGAGTGCAATGGCGTAATTTTGGCTCACTGCAACCTCCGCCTCCTGGGTTCAAGTAGTTCTCCTGCCTCAGCCTCCTGAGTAGCTGGGATTACAGGTGTGCACCACCATGCCCAGTTAATTTTTGTATTTTTAGTAGAGACAGGGTTTCACCATGTTGGTCAGGCTGGTCTCAAACTCCTGACCTCGTGATCCACCCGCCTCGGCCTCCCAAAGTGCTGGGATTACAGGCGTGAGCCACCGTGCCCGGCCAGGGGACACTTTCTCTGCAACAAGTTTTCCACTTTAAGAATTTTGTGGCCGGGCGCGGTGGCTCAAGCCTGTAATCCCAGCACTTTGGGAGGCCGAGATGGGCAGATCACAAGGTCAGGAGATCGAGACCATCCTGGCTAACACAGTGAAACCCCGTCTCTACTAAAAAATACAAAAAACTAGCCGGGCGAGGTGGTGGGCGCCTGTAGTCCCAGCTACTGGGGAGGCTGAAGCAGGAGAATGGCATGAACCCGGGAGGTGGAGCTTGCAGTGAGCTGAGATCCAGTCACTGCACTGCAGCCTGGACGACAGAGCCAGACTCCGTCTCAAAAAAAAAAAAAAAAAAAAAAAAAAAGAATTTTGTAACTGCCACCCCAAAATTGTCTTGACAAAGATATTTTTCAACAGAAGCTGTTGTGCTTTCTACATATGAACTCTACTCTAGATTTTGGGACTTTAGACTTAAACATTCTTTCCCATCTTGGTTACCGAGAGCCCCTAAGAGGACAAAAGACCTGTGCGAACAGCCCACAGTATGATCTCATCCTCAGAGTGTTTTCTTTCTTCTAATTGCAGGTGACTCCAAAGAACACAATTAATGGTGTGTATTCTGAAATCATTCACTGGGTGTAAAAAAAAAAAAAAAAAAGTGTATGTATAAGAAATGTGGAAGTTAATTGCTGACTTTCGTCTAGAGAATCTCTGTGATCCAAGACACCTGGAAAGAATGAGAATTTGAGGTGGACTAAAACTGGTTTTGCAGGTGACAAACTCTTGTCACCTACGTGCAATCCCTGGAAACAGGCGTATTCACTTTAGGTGGTGTGGATTTGTGTGCACCAAGGTAGAAGGTGTCTGTGTGTAGGTCTGTGATGTCTTTGTGAATGTGTGTCCAACACACAGGTGGGTGCAAGCTTAAGGGGTCTGCACACTCAATGAAGGTGAGACTGGACTTCATTATTCATACATTTTCAATAATCTATTGTCTCTGTAACATGAAATTAATGATGTAATACCAATATTTCCCTAATATTGAATCTTGTCTCTCAATAAAGAGTTGCTTAAAAGCACATGAGAAGTGCTACTCAACAAATGATATGTGCTGTAGCTGCAGTTAAAGCATTCATTTGGGAAGTCATAAGACTTATGACTAAAGTTATGACTTATGCTCTAAACTCAGCCATGAGTTTTGTAAGACAATTGAAGGGGAGGATAAAAGACCTGATTTGCCTCCTCTGTTCAGTGGTTCTGTTATATGCCTTGTGAAGTACAGTTACATGGGAAGTTGATGGAGTAAACACAACAAAGAATTGAACAGGCTAATTGAATCCATAAGACTGTGGTGAGGTTAGTGAATGAGATGGGTCATTTATTTTTTAACTTTTATTTTAAGTCCAGGGGTACATGTGCAGGTTTGTTATATAGGTCAACTTGTGTCACAGGAGTTTGGGTTCAGATTATTTCATCATCCAGGTACTAGGCCTAGTATACAATGGATCTGTTTTTCTGATCCTCTCCTCCCACCCACCCTCCACTCTCAAGTAGACCCAAGTCTGTTGTTCCTCTCTTTGTGTCCACGTGTCCTCATCACTTAGCTCCTGCTTATAAGTGAGAACATGCAGTATTTGGTTTTCTGTACCTTTATTAGTTTACTAAGTATGATGGCCTCCAGTTCCATCCATGTTCCTGCAAAGGACATGATCTCATTCTCTTTTATGGCTGCATAGTATTCCATGGTGTATATGTACCACATTTTCTTTATCCAATATGTCATTGGTGGGCATGTGGGTCTTTGCTATTGTGAATAGTACTGCTGTGAACATATGTGTGGATGTCTTTGGGGTAGAATGATTTACATTTCTTTGGGTATATACCCAGTAATGGGATTGCTGGATTGAATGATATTTCTGTTTTTAGCTCTTTGAGGAATCACCATACTCCTTTCCACAATGGCTGAACCAATTTACACTGTCTCTAACAGTGTGTAAGTGCTCCCTTTTCTCTGCAACTTTGCCAGTATCTGCTATTTTTTGACTTTTTAATAATGGCCATTCTGATGTGTGAATTGGTGTCTCATTTTGTCCCACCAGTTTTTTTTTAACTGTTAAGTTCAGGGGTACATGTGCAGGTTTGTTACATAGGCCAACTTGTGTCACGGGAGTTTGTTGTACAGATTATTTTGTCACCTGGGTATTAAGCCTAGTACCCATTAGTTATTCTTCCTGATCCTCCCTCCTCCCACCCTCCCTCATCTGATAGGCCCCGTGTGTGTTGTTCTGCTCTGTGTGTCCCTGTAAGATTGGTCATTTTTAGGTCAAATTTTACACAGTGTGTTCTTTATGTGCTTTCTTCTAGTACTTTCTATTTTTTGTTAATAACTAGGCCACTGCTGCTAAAATCTCTACTAAAAGTGGGCACATCTTTGTGATAACAAACAGAAGCCTGTAAAGTTGTGACACCTTAAATTCTGCCAAGTTATGAGGGCTTTGCCTGAGACCTGGATGACAGAGTTGTGTAAGAATATGGGGTTCCTCTGAAGACTATTGACCTTTCTGAGAATAAAGATCTTATTTGTTTCTATTACATAGGGTTAAAGCAGGGACACGGTGGTCTCTAAGGCACATAGGAGGCTCTGAGAACGGAAAATGAGATCTCTCCAAACTGGAATGTAAATCTCCATTTCTGTATGTAGGATCCCTCTGAGAGCAAGCAGGGGTTCACAGAAGGATACAGATCACTAAGAGAAATAAATAATGGGAAACACAGGTTTACAGCATTTAGAAGAAAATACCAAGATGAACATATTAATATCTAAAGTGAGTTTTGATGAAAACAATTTAAAAAAATTTTTTAACTCAAAATGTAAATATCAGGACCGTGTGACTTACTTTTATTTCTACCAAATAATAAAATAAAGACTGGCAGTCCTGGGCACACACTTCCAGAGAGTACACAGAGCAAACACAGCCATAGTGGTTCATCATTTTAGGAGAATCTTGATTCCACTCCTGCAATAATAGACTTGACTGGCAAAGGGGAAGGACAGAAACATTCCTCTGAATGTAGAACCCAAAATCTGAAAACAAATGTTAGTGATCTAGAGTTGGACTTAAAAAAACAGTAGGATGAACAGTGGTATTTTATGAGAGGACTTTCATAGGGCTCACTAGAGAGAATAAATGGGATTTTCACTAGGGAAGGATTGGGAGAAGAGGCAGAGCCACTGGGTTAATGGAAGGGACATCTGGAGGCAGAGGGAAAGGGGGATCAGAGTGAACCTGAATGAGAGTCCTGGGGCAGAGTTTCCAGGCTGTGGCTCTGGAGGGGCCTTTTTTTTTTTTTTGAGACAGAGTCTTGCTCTGTCTCCCAGGCTGGAGTGCAGTGGTGCGATCTCGGCTCACTGCAAGCTCCACTCCCCAGGTTCACGCCATTCTCCTGCCTCAGCCTCCCCAGTAGCTGGGACTACAGGCATCCGCCACCACGCCTGGTTGATTTTTTGTATTTTTAGTACAGACACGGTTTCACCATATTAACCAGGATGGTCTCGATCTCCTGACCTCGTGATTCGCCCACCTCGGCCTCCCAAAGTGCTGGGACTACAGGCGCCCGCCACCACGCCCAGCTAATTTTTTGTATTTTTAGTACAGACAGGGTTTCACCATGTTAACCAGGATGGTCTCGAGCTCCTGACCTCGTGATCCGCCCACCTCGGCCTCCCAAAGTGCTGGGATTACAGGCGTGAGCCACTGCACCCTGCCAGAGGGGTCTTTCTGAGAGGAGATAGGACTGTCCCCTGCCACAGCAAGGTCAAGGAATGAATGTGGAGTTTGTAAAATAGAAAGTGATCTTTGATGAGGAAAGAATGAGCTGATAAGGGGCACACTCCATGCTGGTGCACGTGCTGCCCATTCTTAGCCACATCTTGTTCCAGGTGGCTCAGATCAGCAGTCAAGGAGAAAGTGGGAGAGGCAGACTAAATTCATTAAACCACCAAAGCACCAGCCCAGATGGCCACTTTTTCAGTTAATTCGCATCAGATACTTATTGAGGTTTGATAAGTAGGAGAGAAGTTACTTGCAGAAGCAGCTTGTGATAGATGTTTTGCATAAGGCCTGAGCAGTCTTGGAGACAGGCAGACACTGGCCCCTCACTGTGGTCACCGGAGGAAACAGTTACTGAGAGACAGCTGACAGGGTGAAGGGAGTGGGGGAGGAAGGCCACGCATTTGTGCTTCCAAAGGTCCCACAGATGACATCCTTTAAAAACAACTGTGTGATATTTGGGGTGGAAGATTTGAAAGGCAGAGGAAAACAATGCTTTATAATTAGGGACCTGTCTTCATCTCAGGCAACTCTTCCCAAGCGCAAACTCTGTCTTTCCACATACCTTGGAATAAAAGGATTGGAGAAAGAGAGTGAAGGGGTCCCTCTGATCAGTGGTCCAGGGCATGATACAGAGGTCTCAGTTGTTCAGGAATCTCTGTCTCTGGGGAACCAAATTCATTTCCCCCCCAGATCCTTCACTCATTGGAATCGGATTCTGCAAATCACTCACCATCTCTAAGTGATACTCAGTGCCCCCCACTGGAAAATCTGAGCGGCGGCCCCTCCTCTGCCCACCCTGCCGGGCTGATGTGGGGATTCCCGGAGATAATAGCAGATGTCCTCCAGAAGTTGTAAGGCATCACACCCACGTAAAAGATGAACAGGGACCCATCCTCCACTGGCCTGGAGCCACCCAAACAGCCTCTCCATGTTCAGCCACTACTAAGTGTCCAGCTTATTCCTTCCGGCATTTAGTAAACCCTTACATATCACTACTGAAGTTCTGATTCTCTTTCTTAATATTCTCCTACATGTAGTGATTTTTCTAGCCCCATACTGTGATATTAATAAGTAGGCCCTATGAACGTTTCAACATGACAGTGCAGAGATCTGAGGACCGAGGGATTGCATGACCTTCCCAGGTCCACGTGTCTCTAGTGGGACTGGGGTTCAGGCCCCCACTACACCAGCCCTCTGCCTTTCTGTATCGCCTCATCTATGTGAAGGCATCGCCCACGCAGTCTTTCTAATCCACGTATAAAGTGCTCACTGAACTCCATGATCTTCCTGAGACCCAACTTTGATTCACATGACCCTGTTTGGAAGCCAGTAAACAATGGGATCAGAAGTTAGAACTCAGAACCAATGATCGCAATTCTCCCTCTGGTCTTTCTGTCAGTAACATATCAGTGGCTCTCTGCGTTGCAGAAAGATTAACCAAGATCTTCTCTGACAGAGATTGTAAGAAGATACAGCGTCTACACCAAGAGGCACATGACGCAACCTGGACTCTGGGCAAACCACCGGGTGCACCTACATGAAGGTACCATGGGAATTTATTAAGTTGATTTAAGAATAACAATTGTGGGTTATATTCAGTGTCCCATATGTTAGAAGAAGCTACAGAGGAGGTTAAGCCATATGTTCAAATGTGCCAAAATTTTTATTTGCCTAGTCAAGAAGTATTGCTGAAATCACAGAATTAAATATACATTTAAAAGTCAATTTTGGTTCACATTTAATAGTAAGACAATCTTTCCAGCTAATGTCTAGACATTACTCAATTGTTGAACATTATTGTGAAGAGATCTCCCTGAAACAGTGGAGCTATAATTTTATGTTTCTTTAACCAAGAGAGTTTTAGATTGACATAAAAATCGAGCATGTAATACACAAAGTTCCCATATCATTCCATTCTCTCACCCTACCTTATAATTCCACCTAGTATTCCCATCTTACATTACTGTGTTACATTTGCTAAAATTAATGGGTAAATATTGATACTTTAGTATCAATATTTATGGCAATAATACTTAGAATTCAATAATCTAACCAAATTAGATTAAATACAGATTATAGAAATGTCCCATATTTTTCTCCTATGACTTTGTATAATGCTTTTACCAAGTAGAAAGTTCCTAAGTCTACCCACCCAAGTAATTTTCTGACCCTGTTTTCTTTGCAGTGGGGGCCTATCTGGCCTCCCCAGGATGGACCGGAGTATCAGTAGTGCCTGAGTTCATCACAGGACAGCTACTCAGGACACCCTGATCACCATTGGGTGGAATTGAAGGAGCCAGAAACGGGCGCAGTGGCTCCTCAGGAGAGACTCTCCTGAATATATAGACATGGGAACCACCTTCAGCATCAAAAAAGGAAACGTTCTGCATGCCCATATCCAGAAAAATCCCCACTCGCTGTAACTTGCGGTCTACGAAGAGGAAAGTCAGCGGCACCGTTCTGGCAGAGAGGCGGCCTCCAGCCCTCAAACTCACAGTCCAGAATCCACGCTCTGTGGTCAGCTGGATCCTTCCTTTGCGGTGAACAGATTCTCTGCAGACTCCCAGGTCCCATTCTGTGCTTGTTCCCACGTCCACCTCCCAGTAGTGGCAGTCACAGGTAAAGCAAGGGGAACCCAGGACACAAATGGACAAGTCAAATCTCTCAGCAAGGTCTTGCCGATTCTGTCTGATGCACCCACTTCGGACGCTCCTGAGGTCGTCGGAAATGAGGAGGAAGTTGTTGGTTGTGTTGGCATCCAAGGTCATATCCACTGTGAAAAGGAAAACAAGTTGCTCAGCAAATGGACAGAAGCCAACCCCATGTCTCTCCTCTATTTCCAAGGCCCAAATATCTCTTGACTTTAGTTTAATTCTGTTTCTTCCTCCGAAATCAAAACTTTTTATGAGAAATATTCCCTATTTCATATTCTCATAGGTATGCTTTGTGGCAATATGTGACTCTTATTCACAGTAGCAATTCTTATTTTACTATATGTCACGTGTTTGCTTCATTGAACTTTTCTTCATTTAGAGTGGAGGGTCTCTGAAGGCAGACACCATGACCCCCTTTCTACCACCTTGATGCAGGAACAAATAAATAATAATTAAGACAACGCAAGTGGTCAATATTAAATATGTTTCTGCTTCCACATGTTATTACTCCAATTCAGTATATAGAGCATGATTCCAGGCTTTTGTTATTTTCCATGTTTGTAAACAAATTAACTGTGCCCAGTTCTGACAGCAGATAGAATATCTCTGCAGCTGACGGTGTGATGACAGAGGTGCCGATCCTGGACATTAGGAGGCTCCAAGGCCAGGAGGAGGAGGGGGCCTTAGATGAAAGAATGTTTTCCATTCTACATGGGAGGTGAGACCTTAAGCAAAGCAATGGTAAATTTTGGAGCCAGGAGAAAGGTATTTGAAAGTTGTTTGTCATAACCGACTGATTGCAGAGAATAAGGGCAGCAAATACAAAGGTCAATAATGTAAGGCATTGGGTATGTGGTTGACAGGTGAAGCCACCAGTTCTCATGGAGGAGGCAGTGTGATATGGCCTAGAGAAAATTAATTGTCCAGAGCATTCTGAAAAAAATTTCTACAAAACATATTATCCTTCAAGTCGAAAGACTGATATGATCACTAATATAGGTTTTATAGATTACAGTAAGACTTGCGGGGATTGATTGTTGTTTAATGGTGAATTAGGGAATAGACATGGACAAGGAAGGAGGAAGACGGTTCCAAACATGACTTGGCCAGGGTGAATGTGTCCTCCGTATTTCAGCAGAGAGACAGTCAGGTATTGGTAGGTGGAGGAGTAGAGATTGTGTCAGGGCAGAAGCTACCAGTGTCGGGGACATCATAGGGGCCCACCACCATTTATAGGTATAATTCTTTGCTCAGGCTGACCATAACCTCTTCATTGAAATGTCCCTTTTCTCCAGAGTTATGGAGACTTTTAGTATTTTCTGTAGCCAGGACCACTGAGCATTTCCTCTAATTTCGTTCCTTGGACTCCAGTCTGCCCCCAACTGCCCAGTGGGCCCTCTCAAGGGCCAGGATGGGGACTACATCTGGCAACCCTGAGAGAGGCTGCGGGAGATGGGCCTGAGCAAGCTCTGCACCAAGAAGGGGCCCCCACCGATGCCATTCGGGAAGGAGTGACTCTGGTGCTAAGAGAAGAGAGAAGACGCTCTTAGGGTAGGGAGGTGTTGGTCTGTGGTCAGCGCTTGGAGGCTGAGGCCCCCAGGTCCCAACCCTACCTTGCTCCAAAGGCCAAGCAGGCAGGATCCGAAGAATCTGGGGGTTTCCCTCTGCCCCTGCCTCACCTGGGCTGAGTGACAGAGTCAGACTGGACAGTACTGCCCAGAGCCCTGGTGCCCACTGCACAGGCTGGGAAGAGTACCCTGCATCTGCTTGTGTGCTCAGCTGGGGACTCCAGGCTCCATGTGCAAGCAATGTGGGCAGGGGAGCTGGACAGAGCAGCCCCAGTACCCACACTGGCAAGGGCGTCCCCCTCTAGATGAGCTGTGGGGACCAGATCATCCGTTGCTGGGAAGGCCCTGTCCAAGCTTCTGCTCTCCTGCTATCTCAGCTCAGGGGTAAGTGGCATTTAACAGTCCCACAGAGACAGCCTTGGGGCCACTGTGGGCTGCTGTAATCTCCAGAGCCGAGTTCCACGAGATGAGTGGCGGGGAGGCTCCCTTAAGAGGAGATGTCAGCAGGTGAGGGTTGATGTGGGCTGGGAAGACCGAGGCAGGGAGCTTCATGTGAACCCTACAAGTTTGAGGCCCCTGGGAAGGCGCCTGAGGCTTCTGGAGACTCAAGTCAGGGGAGCCAATTTGTGCTCTTGATCCCTGTCCACACCTGGTGCTGCGCTGAAGGCTTGGGCCATATCCCAACAGTGGTGGGAAGAAAGCCTTCTTCTCAGGAGACCTCAGATTAGCATTCCCAGGAGAGGAATCTGGGGTCACAGGGAGACGTGTCTGGGGCAGCCAGCTTGACATATCATTCAGCTTCGTGCCCCTTGGCCATTCCCCTGCCACCGTACCTCACGGAGGGCTCAGCAGGAAGAGCTCTTTCATTACTTTCCATTTTCGTTTGTGTTCCCTTCCATTTACATGATTTGGGTTTGTTCTGTTGTGGTGTGTTGCTCTTTTTTCTTTTTCTCTTCTTTTTTCTTTCTAAAATATTGCTTATTTATAGTTTTACAATTTGTTTTGTGCAGGCCGGGCGCGGTGGCTCACGTAATCCCAGCACTTTGGGAGGCCGAGACGGGCGGATCACGAGGTCAGGAGATCGAGACCATCCTGGCTAACACGGTGAAACCCTGTCTCTACTAAAAATACAAAAACTAGCCGGGCGAGGTGGCGGGCGCCTGTAGTCCCAGCTACTCTGGAGACTGAGGCAGGAGAATGGCGTGAACCCGGGAGGCGGAGCTTGCAGTGAGTGGAGATCACGCCACTGCACTCCAGCCCGGGTGACAGAGCGAGACTCCATCTCAAAAAAAAAAAAAAATTTGTTTTGTAATACATGTCCAAAATTAGGGGGCGCAGTGGGATTTTTTCCTATTTGTATACACTGAGGAATGATGAAATCAGGGTGTTCCTCACATCTGTTCCCATATCTAGTTTTTATTTCTATGTGTTGTGAACCTTCATTGTCCTTCTTTCTAGCTCTACTGAAAAAGAGGCTGCCATATTGGTACCACCAGTCACCCTGCTGTGGAGAATTCTGCCTCAACAGAATTCATCCCTTCCTTGGAACCGCAGCTCTGCACCCATTACCAATGACTATCCCTTCCCTCTCCTCCCTGCTGCCTCTGCTAACCACTATTGTACCTTCACCTTCCATTAGATACTTTGTTTTAGCTTCCACATGGTTCCGATGATACAGTGTTTGTCTTTCTCTGCCTAGCTGACTCAGTTTATGACTTCCAGGATCATCCCAGGTTGCTGTAAATGACATCAAGCCATGAATTTTTAAAGATGAGGCATCTTTCATTGTGTCTGTGTGCCGAAGTTCCTTCATTGCTCTGTCAGTTGATGGACAGGTTAGGTTGATTTCATACCTTGGCTATTGGGAGTAGTGCTTCCCTAAACCTGGGAAGGCAACTATTGCTTCAGTATACTGATTTCATGTTCATGAAGCGTGTACTCACTATTGACATTTCTAGATAGAATGGTAGTTTCTTCAATATACTGATTTCATTTTCATTAAGCATATACTCACTATTGGAATTTCTAGATGAAATGGTAGTTTCTTTTTTGGTTATATTCTAATTACAGTATGTGGTGTCTGATTGTAATTTTTATTTGCAGTTTTGAGATGATTAATGATGTTAAGAACCAACTTTTTTTACCTGGTAGTGGATTTTTTTTACCTGGTAGTGGATTTTTTTTTAACCTGTTACTGGATTTAATATCACTTTCTTTTCCATGACATGAGGCCCCAATTCACCCCACAGGCAAATCTGGTCTGTCAAGAGCCCAGACAGAGGCACACAGAACAGAGCGAGTCTGGGGGACCCACATGCACCCGGCAGACAGACAGAAGAGTCTCAAGAGGTCACCATTTGAATGCCCTGCCTCTGGGGTCAGAGGTGAAGGGGTCACAGTGACCAGCTGAGGCATACAGAGGTCTAAATAGGGAGAGGAGAGGTCAGCCTCTCAGAACCAAGGTCCACAAGGAAACCCAGGCCACAGACTGTGAGAAGTCGCAGAAAAAGATGAAAACCAGCAAAAAAAAAAAAAAAAAACCAAAAAACTTGACAAGAGCAGGGAAGGAAGGGGAAGAAGGGACTCGCCTAGGACAGTCAGCTTGGTCCATCTGCTGAACATCAAACACTGTGACACAGGCTCATGTAAAAACTACTCCCTAGGACCGCCTATGCCCCCCTCCCCAGCCCCCAGCAGCAGCTGTGATGCAGGAAAGTTGAACCACTGACTCCGACGGGCATTTGCTCGGCAAGGTGTCCACACCCCTGCCTGCCCTTCTCAAGCTGAGATGAGACAGTCAGCCCCACACACGCAATGACGGGACATCTGGAAATGCGGAGGCCCAAGGAAGTTCGTATCTGGATCAGGTTTTCCCTTTGACTGTGGCCCAGGAATGGGAATGGGCTCCTGGGAGGGCATTTGCTTCCCTAAGGAGGGAAGTGGCATGGAAAGGGACAGGGATTCTCTACATTATAGGGTTGTTGTAACCCTGATCTCTTGGTGTGACCACAAAGTAAGAGCAGGGAGGCATCCTCAGGTGTCCCCAATGCCCCAGAGAAGGGACAGCTGGTCCCAGAGTCTCAGCAGCCATGGGAAGGTCCAATCTGACCACACAGCCACAATGCCAGGGGTCTCCCTTCCATCCTCTCTGGTGTCTTAGTTTGGGATGGGTCTCGCCAGGTGCTAGTAAGAAATTCCAGCCTCAACCTCCAGGGAGAAGTTGGAAGCAAGACCCTGTCACCCTCGCAGGGTCTCGTGTCCATTCTGAGTGTCTGACCCAAAAGGGCTGTGTCAGTAGCAGCCCAAGTGTGACCTCTAAATCCCGCTTTCCACTTTAAGGAACCAGTACACTCTGGGTTAATGGGCAACTTTAGATATGAAGCAGGAGAAAGATGTGCCCAGGACAGATTGTGAACAGAGAGCAGAAAGTCCAGGCCTACTGGGTTCTCTCAGGAGGATCCTGGGGCCATCAGAAGAGGAACAGTGGCTCATTGTCATCAGAATCAGGGAGGGCATAAGATCTGCCTGGCCTGAGCAAGATGCCGTGCAGGGTTCCAGGCTACAGTGGAGTATGGAGGGAAGGAGTGACCAGGTGAGGAAGAGCCTCTTTGGATGATGTCTCAGATAGATGAGAGCCTCTCCTGGAGGTTGCAAATTGAACATGAGATAAAAAATAATGAGATGGAACAGGATTTCTAATTGACAATATTTATTGAGGGTTACTTGGATGCAGGGAGAGGGGCTGGATGCCTTGGAATGAGAGAGGAGACCCCTGCCCTGGGATCCTGCAGCTCCCAGGTCCCTGTGGATGGGGTGAGGGTCGGGGGCCTGAGCGCATTCTGCAGGGACCACTGTCAACTCCACAGTGGTCCCTTCATGTGTGACCTGGCAGCTGTAGATTCTGTGGGACCTCCATTGGTCAGGTATCAGACTCAGGTAGCTGCTGGCTATGTACTTCCTGTTGTTCTATTTGGAGGGCTTGATGGTCTCCATGCCCTGGGGGATGGGGGTGCCGTCTGCCTTCCAGGCCACCATCACAGCACCGGAGGAGAAGTCACTGATGAGACACACCAGTGTGACCTTGTTGTCTTGGAGCTCCTCAGAGGAGGGCAGAAACAGAGTGGCTGTGTGGATGGCCTTGGGCTATCCTGTGGGGTACGTAGAGTGTCCTGCACTGGAACTGGGAGACCTAGCCCTGAATCCCTCAGAACAGAGGAGTCAGGTCACAGATCTCCCCAGCATAGACCACACCAGAGGATCTAGGGGTCTAAATAGGGAGAGGAGTTTCTTGACAGCATTCCTGTGCCATTTTCATGACTGGTTGTGCGTGGTGTGGTTCTTGGACTTGGCCATGTCTGCACCTTCGGGAGCCGTGCCTCCTGAAGCACCTGGAAACTGAAGGAGAAAAAAATTCTTATGTCAATCCACAATAGAGTGGATACGTTGTAATATGTGACTACATATTGACTGCATTGACTATGTGACTAGTATGCAACAAGGAAATGAAAGAACTACAGTTACACTTAAGAACATGAATGAATTTCAAAATTAATGTGAGCAAAAAAGCCAGGCATGAAGAAATGCATATTGATTTATTCTATGTATAATAGTCCAAACCTGGAGAAGTCTAAACAATTCATTAGCAGTCAGAGTAGTGACCTTAAGGAAGAAGTAGATTTGAAGGTTGCAGAGAAATTTCAGGGAGGAACCAGGGCTGTCTTCATTTCACAGGGGAGCTCCATCTCACCCTCTCTGATGTTTGCTTCTAGACCCTGATATTGATTGAGGGTCTCTAATAAAGAAGGTGCTGGAGATGCCTAGGTGGTCGGGGGGGGGGGTCTCACGAGGAAAAGCAAAATGATAGGCAGCATCAAACTCAAGAGTTCTGAGTCTAATGAAGTACCCCAGATTGGATAGAGGGTGCCCACTTAGTTTTATATCTCATTATGTAAAATGAGGATCCTCTAAAGATAACAATGTCATCTGTAGCATGGACACACTTCTGTGCTATCCGCACATTTTATCACGTAGAGCTTCCTGCATAAGTCTTAGCAATCCGTGAATAAAAAGACTAGAACCTAAGTTGTAAATACCAACTTAGACAACAAATGAAGCCTAATTTTAGAAGACGGGAACTAGCGTAATGCCATCTTCTGTGGGAAGGAACTCTTGGCTTCCCCAAAAATTAGAGAACTGAAGAGAAAGAAGCCTCATCTCAGAATCTGTGGTAGGGATGGGAAGTGGAGGTTGGAAATGTGCTCAAGGTCAAACTTCTCCCCTGCCTTCCCAGAGGACTGGAGCTTTACCAGTGAGGCCGGAGTGAATATTCACTCTGCAATCCATCCATGGAAAATCCCTTTAAACGCCCAGTGAGTACAGAAGCATGAATGTGCTATAACAAGACCTCAAAGTTCAGAGGGCGATTACCAGCTTCCCCTTGGCATACAGCAGAAGAGGTTTTTCCCTAAGTTCAAGTAAATGCCTGTGAGAGAGCGGTGTCCCACAGAGTCCTTTCATTACAGATGACACTCAATGCCCAGCCCTACATCCCTTGTGCATAACCCCAAGGAGTGCTGATTCATCCAAACCAAAGGTTTGGATGTTTCACTGGGCAGAGGAGAACAGGCGTACTGCAAAGTACCCTTATGAACACAGCACCCTTATAGCCCCTAGAGACAGTTCTTACCATTATGCCAAGAAACTTTGAAAAGAACAAACCAGACCTCACACATATTTTCATTTTGTTTCTGATTTCCTATCCCCTCCTTTAGCCCCTCAAGCAGCAGGGAGAACCTGAAGGCTCTTGGGAACCCTTTCCCATCAGATGCTACCTGGAATCATTCCCTACCTGGAGGGTCGTCCTCTTTGCTGAGGCTCCCCAGAAACAAGTCTTTAGAAACAAAAACATCAGTACAAGTGATTAGAAAGAGTGACTCACCCACTCCTCCTCCTGCAGCTGAAGCCATGCTGCCTCACACATGATCCCCTGGTCTTTGCTGTGCGTTGACAAACCTTCCTACAGCCTCTCTGGCCAGAGTCCTATACCAGCAAAATCACTTTCTCTCGCGAGACCCCCAATCCTCCTTCCCAGCAGGATCCCAGAATCAGGTTTCTATACACTCAAGCAACACGTTTGTCCCTCGTGAAGTAACTTCGTGGTGCTTACTGCATTTGCTGCATGCGATGTTAGCTGCAGTCACACAGAGGAAAACGCTGTGAGGAGCAGATTCTGCTGTGTACTTCCCACAGATCTGTTATTCCCTTGACAATGTTAGAAAACCAGAGGCGGTAGGGTGGTTGAGCCATAGGTCAGCATCCCCAAACGCTATGAGGATGCCTATGGAAAAATAAGATGTTTATTCACAGAATTTACCTTAAAGCTGATTTAATAGGCAAACACACAATGCTTAACCCAAGGAGGAAAACGTGTTGAAGAAAATGCCTCCGCATTACAGCCAATAATGGATGCTGTCCTTTAAAAACCTCCCAGTGGGAAAACTTCCAGGTAGGACCTGATGGGAAAGGGTTCCCAAGAGCCTTCAGGTTATCCTTGCTGCTTGAAAACTTAAAAACTTCCCAGTTGGGAAGACACTCCCACTGAATTTCACCCCCACAAAGAGAATTGTATATGTTGTACATAATGTGCATTGTCAGATTTTCATATCATAATTGAGAAGAAATCGGGAAAGCAAAATATCTTTAAACCTGCCCATCCTGTCCACGTATCTCTGAACTTAAAGTAGAAACTAAATTAAATTAAAAAAAAAAAAGAAATTGCCAGAGTAGGCAAATCTAGATAAACAGAAAGTAGGTGAGTGGCTGCCTAGGTCAAGGAGTGTGGGGGTTGGTGAAATAAAAAACCGGATGTCAAACAGTGATCAAGTCACTGGCCCCCAAGTAAAGCATAGAGGATGCTTCTGGCAAATGCAGTGGGTTTTCTTGGAATATTTAGTGAGTGTCCATGTTGGCTGGCAAATACATAATTATTTTTCAAGGAGAAAAGGTTGCTACTGAGAAACATACTCACTACCAGACAGTTTGTAAGTGACGCCGTCCTTTGACACCATCAATGAGGCCTCCTTTGGTCATAACCTCCAGTGACCAGTCGCTAGAGTTCATGACCAACTGAAGCCTGATCCATGATGGCAGTCAAAAATGATATTCACTTGATATTCTAGAAGCCACAGGGAAAAAAATAAACAAAAAAATTTCCAGAGAAAGAAATACATCTTAAAATTTGGATGTCATAATTCTCCTCCGCACTGCCATGTGCAGACTCCTGCAAATCTTCAACATGACCTAGGAGAAAATCGAGCCACAGTCAGTGCATTGGTGCTGCCAAGGAATCCCACAAGGAGCCTTGGGGGCTGTGGACCAGGGCTGGAGTGTATGGAGGTGGGCCATTGACTAACATGGACTGAGCTGCTGCTGGACCATTCTCCTTGGTGTTGAAGGAAGGCAAAGGAGAGGGGCAGAAAGAAATGAAAGAGCCTTGGCTTTCTAGCTAGGACAACCTCATCAATGTGAAATAGTCACCTTAAGAACCGGTTAATACAGAAAGCCACTGTACTATAGAAACAGGAAGTAGATTCCTGGCTGCCTACATCCAGGGGTGTGGGAGTTGGGAAAAACAGAGGAGTGACTACTAGTGGGGTTTCTCTGAGGGGGAATAAAGAGGTTCTAAGATGAGATTGTAACAATGGTTGCACAACCCTGTGAATATAGTAAAAACGCTGAATCACCTACTTTAAATGGGTGAATTGTTCTACATGTCAACTACATCTAAACAAAGCTGATTTTTAAAAAAGAATACGTACAGTGGTGGTACTGGGCTCTAGATGTTTCCTGCAATAAGAGAAAAAAAGAAACACCATGAGAATCAAATGATGCTGGGTTCTGTTGGCAAAGGCCTTTTATTCACTTGGTGAAATAAAAAACCGGATGTCAAACAGTGATCAAGTCACTGGACCCCAAATAAAGCATAGAGAATGCTTGTGGAAAATGCCGTGGGTTTTTTGGAATATTTAGCAAGTGTCCATGTTGGCTGGCAAGTACAGAATTATTTTTTAAGGAGAAAAGGTTGCTACTCAGAAATACACTCCCTACCAAACAGTTTGTAAGTGATGCCGTCCTTTGACTGACATTGTCATTCAAGCCTCAGTTGGCTGTAACCTCCAGTTGATCGGTCGCTAGAGTCCATGACCAACTGAGGCCTGATCCATGATGGCGGTCAGAAATGATACTCACCTGATATTCTAGAAGCCCCAGAAAAGAAAAAAAAAATTTTCTCTTCCAGTCGAAGAAATGCCTCTTACCATGTCGGATGACTCGCCTTCTCTTGATTACAGAATACACACTCGTCTAGATCTTCAACAAAACCGGAGAGAACATAGAGTGACAGTGCATTGGTGCTGCTGAGGAATCCCACAAGGAGCCTTGGGGGCTGTGGACCGGGGCTATGGACCGGGCCTGGAGTGTATGGAGGTGGGCAGTTGACAAGCATGGACTGAGCTGCTGCTGGACCATTCTCCTTGGTGTTGAAGGCAGGCAAAGGAGAGGGACAGAAGAAATGAAAGAGCCTTGGCTTTCTAGCTAGGGCAACCTCATCAATGTGAAATAATCACCCTAAGGTTAATACGGAAAGGCACTGTACTATAGAAACAGGAAGTAGATTCATAGCATCTGTTTCAAAGAATTTATTACTTGATTAAAAGGCTACTTGATGGTTGAAATTGATTCAATTTTAGCCAAATTCTAATTACCACACATTCTTTTTCATACAGGTCATGAAAAAATTAAATGCTAAAATGCTACAATTAAGAATCGTCTTGATTTCCTTTTTTAAGTCCTCTTGTGGAACCATGGTGTGTGCACACGTACCTTTTTGGGTCCCTGTGATCAGAGGCTCCAGCAACTTCTGTGTCATTCTTGCTGAGGAAATCCCTAAACATCAGGTTTCATTCAAACAGGCCAGGCTCACAGAGCCTGCTCTGCCTACACCAGTGAAGCGGAGGGACATGACTCTGAATACTTTCTGCAATGAGAATAAGTTTCCAGGTTCAACTGTATGTTATCCACTGAAACGAGGAAATGCATAAAAATAGCAATGAATCAATTCATTAAAAATTGTCCATGCGTGGGGGGTGATTTTTTTTTTTTCAACTAGCTTACAAGATGTTTTTGGATGCCTATTCATTCAGACATACAAAATATTGGTATAAAAAATCACAAGTTTATAAAAAACATCAGTCATGTTAAATCTAACTTACCGACTGTCAACATAAAGATCATATCTCATTTACTTTGTGGCCTCCAAAAAAATCTAGCACATAAAAAATTACAAATATATTTATGAAATAAAAACACAGAGAGAAGACTGGTCAGGCACACAGAGAAGATTGCATTTCATTACCTGGATGATAATAAACTACATAACTTTTGAGGATTAGTATGGAAATTTCTTTCTGTTTATGCTATCTTCCCTTGTGGAAGAAGGATGACAAAGATGAGCAGGAAAGAAATGAGAAACAGAGTCCTTGGCTTAGTAGCCAAAGTTCACCTAATGTAACACAAAATCGTCTCCAAAAGGTCTTGAACTATATGCTGTGATTTGGTGACAGGGTTCCCTCATTCCTCCTACCTGGCTTGAGTTAAATTGCCATTGTCTTCCTCACAGGTTGCAGGATCATGCTGCTATGCATTTATCTGTTGCATGAGATTTATACTTGCTTCCAAGCTAAATTTCATTTCCATCGGGCTGATGGCTGTCCAGGTGACACTAGGCAGTCAAGGGGGAGATTTTTCATCGTGGAGGAAGGGGATGAGTTGAGGCTGAACATCTGCGATTCAGATGTACAAGAAAGTTGCCACAAAATGATGGAACCCAGGCCTAATAACCAAGTGGTGCGTTGGGTTCTCATTTGTCACTCTCCTCACCACTTTTAGCTGTCAGGATTTCAGCATTTTAGGATTTCAGCACTTTCTCCCCAATGGAGGTCATATTACAAAATATACTAAAATAGATCACTGATCCTTACAGGATTTGGTCAGCTGCTGAGCCAAGTAACTTCAGAACTGACAGAGGTGGGCCACAGGCCTATGTGATGCCTCTTAGACTCTTGAGCTGACAGAAAACATCTGGGTGTCTCTGTGCTTTTAACACTAATGACTATGCATCTGTCTGTGCGAAAAGTACCTGTCATGACTCTGAGTTATGTTTACAAAGCCTGCTTTATAACCATGGTCAGTGTCTGGGATCTCTTAGGCTCAGTGCCTTAAGGCTTATAGGGAAATGCCGAACTCTCTACATAGAGACTAAAACCCCATGGCTGAGGCAGAAATGCATGTCAGGAGTTGAGAGCATCAGCATTGGACCATGTGCCTGGGTTCATGTTTTGAGTTTTTCATTCAGGAACTCCAGAACTTGGATCACTCATATTGGCACTTCATATTCTCCACCTGAGCAGTGGGAATAACAAGTCAAACTCCAGGTGTGGCTCTGGCAAGGGTTGAATGAATTAAAGTATATAGAGTATTGAAAACTGAAAGTAAAATTGTAAACTGCCCAGCTAACTGGATGGACCCCTCCTCTTGGCCAATGGCATTCTAAAGAAAGCCTGAAACACTAGTTCAGGCCCTAATGGGAATGGGCGGTCAGACACACCTCATTATACTCTCCTCTCTTTGGAATTCAAGCACAACTCACCTGCATTCACATTAAAATAGAGACCTTAAGGCTGACAACTCAGATGCTTTGTAGCAGCAGTAAGATACCAACATGACAGAAAGCAGGCCCTGAAAGAAATCAAAGTTTTTTTTCCTCAAAATATATTTCCTTGACATACTTTGAAATGGCCCCTTAAAGCTGTCTCTTGTGGGGAAAACCTATATTCTGTAGAGAATACCCTTCCCTTTCTGGGTCTTTTTCCTGATCCGGGAAAGAACTAAAGGTCTGGCATTTTTTTTCAAATCAGACAAGAAATATTTACAATCTCTTCTCTCTGAAGTCTGTTACCTGGAGCCGTCATCTGCATGATAAAACCCTGGGTCTCCCCAACCCCTTATCTGAACTCACTTTCTTCTATTGTTTGCAGGCTTTTAGATAAACTCTTTCAACCAATCGACAATCAGAAAATCTTGAAATCCTCCTTATGACCTAGAGCCCACCCTTCTCCCACTTTCTGTTGTCCTGTCTTTCTGGACTGAATGGATTTACATCTTGCATGTATTAATTGATGTCTTATGTCTCCCTAAAACATGTGAAAACCAAACTGTAGCCCAATCACCTTGGGCACATGTACTCAGGACCTCCTGAGACTGTGTCACCAGCATGTCCTTAACCTTTTCAAATTAATTAAATTGATTGAGACTTGCTTCAGATAACTCTTTGGTTTACAATGTGTAATCATGGTGGGTGTTATTTTTTAGAAGAGGACACTAGGGATTTATTGTGTCAATGAGAAATAACAATATTTGTATGATTTAAGTCTCAAGAACATTTTTTCCATTTATGGATTCACACTGGCTGTGACTGCAGTTCTGTTTTTAGGATTTTGAATTCTTTTTTTTTTTTTTTGAGAGGGAGTCTCACTCTATCGCCCAGGCTGGAGTGCAGTGGCGCGATCTCGGCTCACTGCAAGCTCTGTCTCCCGGGTTCACGCCATTCTCCTGCCTCAGCCCCCTGAGTAGCTGGGACTACAGGCACCCGCCACCACGCCCGGCTAATTTTTTGTATTTTTATAGTGATGGGGTTTCACTGTGTTAGCCAGGATGGCCTCGGTCTCCTGACCTCGTGATTCGCCTGCCTTGGCCTCCCAAAGTGCTGGGATTACAGGCGTGAGCCACCGCGCCCGGCTGGATTTTGAATTCTTGAATGAAAGCTAAGTTGAGACAGATGGATTCAATTCTAGGCAAAACAGTCCATTGTATTTACTGATCCTTTGTTATAGTCAATGGAAGAATTGGAAATATTGAAATTATATCCTGTAAAATAACTGGTTTTAATCGTGATATTTCCTTATTCAGTCTACCTTTCCTTTGTCATGCATGTGTACTAATTGCCTATGGAGAGTATCTGTCCTTGTACTTGCCAGTCAATTGAGCATAGTTTATTTCAAGGAAGGAGACATAGACTGGATGCTGATGTGTTTTAACACTGCAGTGCAGAGAGTTGCAATGAGTGTGGTGAACTAATAACCAAATGCTCTTTTGCTGTCTTGTCATTGTGTCTAATGTATGTAGCTTGCAGGATTTGATCATTCCTAGGTCTTGTGTTGATAGAGTTTTCAACTATCTCAAAAATATCTTTTTCATCTTAAAATGTTTGCGGCCAACTGCTGAGGAATGTTCCCAGCACTGAAAGGAGTTTATCGATATTTCTAAGTACTGCTTCCTGATATTCAGAACTTGTATTCGACCCTGTTGTCAGAGGTATCTGGGGCCATCTCCGTACTTTTCACATCAATGGCTGTGCCACATCCTGCAGTTTTATTCACTGATGTCTGCCCTAAGCTACGTGACTGCTGCAGCCACCATTTTGTAATCATAGACAGTGCTTGGGATCTCCGTAGACTCATGTAAATCTAGGACTTGCATGTGTGAGGGAACCACCTTATGGCTACATGTGATGGTAGGGTTGATCTTCTCAGGGTAATTCGGGGTAATAACTGCAGCTCAACCATTCATTATCAGTTCAACTTTAGGGCTACATGCTTAGGTTTGCATCTTGCCTCCTTCCCTTAGGGGCTTAGAAGCATTGGCACATTCATTAGCACTTCAGTTTCTCCATCCAAGGAGAGTGTGAATAGTAAACAACCACTACTTAGGTGAGGTCTGTAGTGAGGATTGAATGGGTTAATGAAAATAAAGTGTGCATTGTCTATCTTCAGGAGGATAAACTAAAGGAGAACTGACTTGCTTCTCTCACAGCTTAGCAAGTTCCAGAGCTGCATGCAAATCCAAGAGATAAGCTCCCAAGTTAGGGGTGATGTCATGATGCACAGCTGCTTTGTCCAAAAACAATCAGTTCAACTTAACTCTAACCTTGTGCCAAAAGAATGAGATACAAGTGTCAAAAATGCTTTTTGTGACATCCTGATTCCATACAGTAGCTACTTCTGAAAAAGATTAAAAAAAAAAAAATTTAAGTGCACGCTGTCTACAAAATGAAGCGGTGACCTGATGAAAGATCAACAGATACCTGGTCAAATGGAATCAACACCAGTTCACTTGGGGAGGAGAATTATCTACCATCGTGGAAGGTCCTAAGCATATGACATACTATTCCTGTATGATTTATTTCTCTTCAGTGTAAAGTGGCTCAAACTGAGCCTGTTGCCAAGTTATGGAGATGACCGTAGCTTAGCCTTGGAAAAGTGCTCTGTGTAGTGTCACAGGAGACCTGATTTGTGTATTCCCTACTTCTGAGGAGAGGAATAGGTTGGGTAAAAGCATATTATTGATATCTCTGTACATAGGGAATTTTGAATAATCCACAAAAATATGTTTTTAAATTATGTTTTGGTAGATAAACTGTCCTAGACACAGATATTATCATTATATATTTGCCATTATTCACTTTTAAGGTGGACTTGGCAGGTTGTCTTAATGTTAACACTAGCACACAATTAAACACAATGGCTTATTGTGTTTTGTACTTGATAGTTGTGACACTCAAATTAGTCATTGCTTCCCAGTGCATTTTTTTAAATGATTCATTTTGGGGGACTGTGCCTGACATGTAGGCGACAGGTCAAGGAAGGACAAAGCCCCACTTTTCCACATTGGCATGGGCACGATGCTTTACAGCCCATGGAAAAAAATTTCTTATCTCTTGTGATATGGGATGGGCAGAGTAGGAACTGACTCCTATTTTATGGTTCGTGGCACTGAAATTTAGAGAGATTCAGTGACTTTTCTCAGAGTTACAACACTGATGAGTAATGAAGCTAAGGCAGGGAATTTACTTGGTTCCCCGGGGATGGAGATTCTTGAATGCCTGAGACCAGGAGTCCACGCCCTGGACTCCAAAGCAAGGACCCTCCCCTCCTCACTCCTTTTCCAAATCTTCCCATCCCCAAGGCTGCTGCAGGGAGATGCTGATGCCCTGGAGGAGGTGCCTGGCTCAAGAGAAGGGCCCAAATCCTGACTCAACTCCCGGCTTTACATTTCAACCCCTTACCCAAAATGCAAGACTTTCACCCAAATGAAGCCCTGTTGAAGGCTTGGGAGTCCAAGTTTGTCTCTGTCTCCCCCTAACTTTACTCTGTAGCTGCCTTGTGGGGAGACTTCCCTGTGGTCGGGCGATCACCCTGAATGACCAGTAGCCACCTTGACTCCCAACTGACCTGGAATGCAGAATGTTCTTAGCCAACTGCCCACATGACAGTTGGACTCAGATTCAGATTCACCTTCAACTGACCAAACCAGGGTGCTGGGCAGTTAAGATTCCTTAACTGAAGAAGTGGCCTGTGGGGCTGGTGCGGCTGGTGCTTGGGCAGCTCAGGGAGTGAAGCCTACAAGCTGCCAGGCTCTCAATGCCTATTGACCAGAACAGCTGCTCAAGCAGCCTGGACTCAGGCCTGGCTGAGAAGGGGTAGTAACTGCCCCAGCTCTGAGTGGGCGGCTCCCTGCTCCTGCCCTTCCTACCAAGACTCAGGCCCTACTGTATAAACCACAACAACGACTCCAATCTCCTGATGGTTTCAGGTCCGCAGCACCTTCAGTGGAGAAGCTGGCAGCGGTTGATATCTGAGGTTCCACCTGCTGTTGGTCAGGTGCTGATTGAGATGCTTCTGGGGATAGGCAGGAGGTTTCCTTGACCCCAGATCAATTTTTTGGCATATCCTGTGTTTGAATCTTTCATGATCTCTTGTTGTGTCCATGAGCCATGAGCTTGAGAAAAATACATTCAAAGTAGAGACCTCTGTTGATAGGCTGCTGGCAGGAGACCATGGGCCAGTGTTCATCTTTCCCAGGTCACACTTGTGGTCACCAGCGGCCTAGGGAGAGACAGAGTCAAAGTTGGGCTTAGGAGGAGGGGTCCTGCAGTGTGGTCGGCACTTAAAATACACAATGGGCTGATTGCATGGGGATGTTACTCTAATGAGAGGAGACAATTCAAGAAGGCAGTTGAGCTCAGTGACCCAGAGCAAAAGGAAGGTGCCTGATGGCCTGGGCTCAGATACCAGCTAGAAGCTGTGTGACCCTGGGAAAGTGACTTAACCTCTCTGTGCTCAGTTCCCTGCCACGTGATGTGGAGATGTTAATGGGGCCTGCCTATTAGCATTATGTTATGAAACTTACTCTAAGCAGATCCAGATTAAGCCTGAATAAGAATGACCTCCTAAGTGCTACAAAAGTGTTCAAATATGAAATGTCTGGAGGAATGAGGCAGACATGTAGCAATGGCTGCCTCCAGAGAAGAAGCCTGGATGGCTACAAGTCATGCAAGGTGTAAGGTCAGTTTCCAGCCTTTAGATGGGTAGGATACCTTATAGCCTTTCAAGAGGATCTGCTGTCATCTCGTGACCCTCACATGAGCCCTGTGGGGTGGGCAGAGCTGGGCTGTAACTTACATTTTACAGTTGAGGGCACTGAAATTTGGAGGGGTGAAGTGACTTTCCCAGAGCCACAAAACTGAGGAGGGATGGGCCTGAGCTAAGAATGTATTTGGTTTCCTGGAGATAGAGATCCCCAAGCCTGGAGTCCTCTAGATCATTCCCTGGGCCCCTGAACCAGGGCTTCTCTCACTCCATTTCCCAAATCCTCTTGCTGTAAGATTGCTTTGGGGAAAGGTGATGTCCTGCAGGAGCTGTCTGGCCCAGGTTTCTGCCTCAGTATTTTAATCTCTTGCCCAAAATATGATGCAACTGACCCCGAACAAAGGTCCCTTGAAGAACCAGGCTGTCCAAATCTGTGTCACTCCTCCCCCAGCACCTTCACGCCGTGAGCTGCCTCAAAGTGAGGTTTCCAGTGCTTCAGCGACTACCCTGAGTGACTAGTGGCCTGCTTGACTCCCAGCTGGCTCAGAGATCAGGACACACAAGCCAGACACACCCATAGGACACAGCCTCACAAAGAATAGCTTCACTGCAACTGACAAAGTTATGAGCAGTGAAGGTGAATTAACTGGGGAAGAGGCCTACTGGGCTGGTGCTTGGGTGACTCAGTGACAGTAACCTACAGGCTCTCAAGATTTTATGGACTAAAGGTCTGAGCAGCTGTCTGAGCAGCCCGGACTCGGGCCTGGCTGAAAAGGTACGGTAATGGCTGCTCCAACACAGAGCGGGCGCCTCTCTGCTCACGTCCTTCCTCACCAAAGCTCAGTCTCTACAAACTCCTCTTTCCTACCTAGACCCTGTGGGGGCAGAGGCAGTGTTCATCTCCTCTTAGAGGGATCTGTCGTCCATTGCCATAGCCTGGAGACCCCATCCCAGGATCCTTCCTGAGAACTACCCAGGGCTGCCTCCTGTCTGTCACCAAATGTGCACTCCACGAACCCAGTGGCACTGTCCCTCCTCATCTCTCACCCCAGCAGCACCTAAACAGCCAGTGGTCCTGTCCTCATTAATCCCATGCAAATTCCACCATGAGATTTCAGTTGCTTTCTTTTCCAGACATCTCTGAATCGAGACTCTGCTGAAGATTGGCGTCAGATTTTGCTAGACACACTCAGGAGCCTTTGGCCTGAGATTCGTTCCCCTTCCCTGCAGTGTTCATTGCTAGGGTGGCATCAAGAGTCTCTTGATCTGTTGAAGGCAGCGTGGATGAGTCCCCGGACATCTACCCTCTGGAAGAGTATGTAGGAGACCTGGCATTCTTTCTACCTCAAACATTGGGTAGGAATCAGAGGAAATCAACCTGTGCCTAAGGTTGGCTTTGTGGCAAAAAAAAATTTTTATTCTTGCTATATTTTGTCTTTAAATCGATGCTGATTTTACCTACGGTACGGTGCACAGATAGGAAGTGTACAGCCTTACGACTTCTATGAACAAGTCTGTTGCTAACCCCCAGTTCAACACACAGAATGTCAACAGTACCCTAGCAGTGTGCTATGGGTGGGGATGGGAATCACACCTAACATCAGGGTTTAAGAAAGAAACTAGTTACTCCATGTATGTTCTGAGCACAAGACATATGATTAGCACAGAATGAGTGGGGCAGTATCCGCAGAAGGTGGGGGGCAGAGCAGAACAGCTGGAAAAAGCCAACAGAGGTGCGGGGTACTTTCCATAAGGAAGTCTGAGGACAGGGCCAGGAAGCCAGGAGAAACTTACCGAGATCACTGGGCTTCTACGGAAGGAAACGCGACCACTGCACCAAGTGTAGTGCTCAGAACAGTCCATCCAGGCCTGCCTTTGTTTAGGCTGCTTTTCATATTTATATATTTATTTTTTATATAAAATATTTTAAAATAAAGCTACTAGTAGATAAAGCCTCCAGCATTAAAAATAAATGTTTCTAAACGCAATCCCAAATCTACCGCCTTTATCTTCCCACTTCCCCGTTTCTATTGGATTATAGCTCTCACCTCCAGTCTCATTAACCTGAAATTCCAACTTTGATGCACAGGCTTCTTAATTAGATGAGTTCAATGAAGAGACCCCATTCCAACAGCTTCCCAAGAGTGCGTTCTGTGCAACTGGAAATGCTCTCTCTTTGCTGTTGAATATGGTGGCCAGCAGCACGTAACTCTCTGGGGCACCGGATATGTTGCCAGTGTGACTGATGAGTGGAATGTCTCATTTTATTTCAATGAACTGCACTAATTAGTTATAAACAGCACCTCCAGGTAGGGACGCTCCCATGCTGGATAGTGCAGCTCTAGAGATACAAAGACGAGGAAGACGTGACTCTCCTCCCCAGGTATTTCCTTGCAGAAAAGTTGGCGGTTCTGATCCAATCATTCATGTATGGGTGCTTTCTGGGCCCCTGCACAAGGGCCAGGCACTGTGTGAGGCCTGGGGACACAACAGTGAAGACAGCAGAGGGCCCAGAGGGGTCCAGTGGGAGTGAGGGAGTGCACCTGCACATAGAGGGGAGGAGCAGACCCTGTCTAGACCAGATCAGAGCAGAGGCACACCCCTCACCTCCCCTGACCTGGGTCAGACCCTGGGAAAATACCTCTCCCAGTGTGAGGTCCCGCAGTCTGGACAGGGTGAGGAGGGAACCTTTGCCCACTCAAGCTTGACTAGAGCCCAGCTAAGGGTGTGTTCATGAGACCTTCATGGGGCCTAAGATGGGCTGCCCAGGGCCGAGTGCTATGATGAGAGGAAGTGCGAGGGCAGAGTTCCTGCCCTCACACTGACCAGCCGTGGCCAGAATTCCTCTCCCCATGAGTGGGAGGACACAGTTTGGGCCTGAGGACTCCAAGACCATTTCAGAGAAACTCTTAAATGCATGTCCTCTGGGCGATAAAAGGGAGGAACAAAGATGACCTGAGGTTCTGGGATCAGCCTCCCTCACTTTGCTGAGCTGGCTCTGCGTGGGAGCTGGTGCCCACCCCCCTGCCCAACAGCTATAGTGAGTGCAGACGCCGTGGCCAGGGGGTGCCACACAGCCTTCAGTTTCAATGCGCTTCTGAGCTGGGCAATCCTTGGCTAGCACTGTCTACACAAGGGCAGTTGACAGGCAACTTCCGGAAGCAGGTGAAAGAATGTGATCCCTGCCCAGGCCCAGGGAGATCCGGCCTGGGAACCTCTCTGTGTCTGGGCTGACCTTGAGGTTGTCCCTGCTGACCTATGTCCTCCCAGTCTGGCTCAGAGGACTGGAAACCTGATTCCTGCTCTCTGCCCCTCATTAGCTTCCATGATGGGAAAAGCCTGGTTTGTCACAAAGGAGGATGAAGACGCCAGCCCCCAGCTCCTGTCACAGAGCTTCAGCAGGAAGGAGCCCCCTGTCCTGAGAAGTTTCAGAGATGTCTATGCTGAGCTCACTCAAGCCACAACAGCCACTCCTTGCTCTTTCCCACTTAGAAGGAGCAGAGAAATCACTGGACTCAGGATGATGATGTGATAATTATCCCGATATTAAAATCCTGGGATTCATCTTCCCCCATCCTCATCCTTGCCTGGCCCAGGCAGTGTGTGACATCCATCTGCCACTCTATATTTTCTCCTCTAAAGGTCAAGCCTGGGGCCCTGAGTCCTGCTTTCTCCCGCAGAGCTCACTGGGTGACTGTCTCGGAGTTCTTGGAGCCCTTGGTCTTGGTGTCACTCATTTTAGCATTTGGTCTCTCACCTCAGGTTTTTTTTCTCAAGCACCACTGGGAATCTGTGTTCTAGAGAAGAAAAATTTCTAGGAGAATCTTGATATGAGAAGCGTGTTTCTGTGGCAAAAAGTTACCCTTTTCAGCGGTCTCATCTTTTTGTTTTGTGGGGAAAAATACTAAGAACTCAATTGTAGGGCAATGGAATTCTATGAAAATACAAAGCATTTCACATGGTGTTTATGATCCCAAAGGTTCCTCAAGCCATAATTTGCCTCATTTTACCTTTGCTGAAGCCAGAATCCTGTTTCCTTGCAAAGGCCCTCAGAAGCCAGCAGGAACCTGTTTCACCCAGAAGGTTTGGCAGAAACTGGAGTAGGGATTCTTCTGTTGCACGGCCATGTTTATCTTTCCCCACCTTGCAGTGCACAACCTACCATGTCCTCCTCCTCAGGAAGGGAGCCATGTGCCCACCCTGATGCTCTATCCCTGAAGAAGCCCCTTGTCACTTTACATAGTGTGTGTTGCCCTGCCACACAGAAGCCATGGCTGCCATAGTTGATGGGAGGCAGATTTTCCACATGGGCATGCGATTTCATATTCCTGGCAACATTTTCTTCAGTGAAACATTAGACCTCAACTGAGAAGCTAAAGGAAAATGTACCTGACTCTGCCTGGAGACCCCTCCTTTCTCAGATTCCTGCTGGAACTCGTGGTGGTGGATGACTGCACTAGGGGCTCCCTGAAAAAGGAAGGAGCCCTGGCTAGGACTCGTTGCTTTTAACATGGGGTGAAAATTGATTTTGAGGCTTCCTGTAATAATAATGCCTTTGGGGAATACGGAGAGAGGTACAGGAGTGAAGCATCAATTTGGAAAATATCCCTTGAAATGCTAAAAGTTATCTGAGGGGACAGGGGCTCTGAGATTCCTCCAGTCTTTGCCCTGGAAAGTGCCCTAGGCCAGGAAACTCAGGAACAAGGATTAAAAATCCGAATGGATGCCAAACTCATAGTAGAAGTCTAGGATCTCTCCCAGGAAGTAAAGGTGGGAAGAAAGTGCATGGGATTGGGAATCACAGGGTGAATCTAAAAGGGACTCCCTTTCCATTTGCTGGATGTGCAACTCTGCATAAGTTGTCCACATTCTCAAGCCTCTTTTTTCTCATAAGTCACCTAAGGAGTTACGGATTCTCTTCTACGATCAATCAAACTTCCACAAGAAACAGTCAGGGCCTACTTGGAAGTGAAATTATTGTGAATGGAAGGTGTTGAGCCAGTAATAGGAATCCTGGCACACAGCTTTTCTTCTAGAACGCTGTGAACATTTTCCTGGATGGTGACAGTATTTTTTCCCCTTGTTTATTGATGTATACTTGTGTCAACGACAAGAGTCTCACTCTGTAAAATATTCAAGGAAGTTTATTCTGAGCCAAATATGAGTGACCAAGGCCCATGACACAGCCCGAGGAGGTCCTGAGAATGTGTATCCAAGATGGTTGGGTTATAGCTTTATTTTATTCATTTTAGGAGGATAGAAGTTATAGGCAGATATCAAATCAATACCTGTAAGGTATACATTGATTTGGTCCAGAAAGGCAGGACAGCTCAAAGTAGGGTCTTCCAGGTTATAGATGGATTCAAAGATTTTCTCATTGGCAATTGGTTGAAAGAGCTATTATCTAAAGACCTGGAATCAATAGAAAGGAATGTCAGGGTTAACATAAGGGCTCATGGAGATCATGATTATTGTGCTGCTGAAGCCTCCAGATAGCAGGCTTCAGAGAGAATAGATGATAAATGTGTCTGATCAAACTTAAAAAGGTACAACACTCTTAAACTCTTCTGGGTTAGGAAAAGACCTGGAAAGGGAAGGGGAATCTCTATAGGATGTAGATTTTCTCTGCAAGAGACAGCTTTGCCAGGGCCATTTTTAAATATGTCAGATAAAACATTTTGGAATACTTAGATTGCTTTCAGGACCTGCTGTCTGTCATGTGATGCTATAGTAGTGTCAGGTTGGAATTTAGTATCTTATTGCTACAAAGAGTCTGTTTTTCAGTCTTAAGATTTATGTTTTAATAGTAATGCCGGTCAGTTGTGCCTGATTCCAAAGGGAGGAGGGTAAAATGAGGCACCTCTGACCCCCATCCCCAATCCCATCATGTCTTGAATTAATTTTTCAGATTTACTGTTGAATGTCCTTGGCCAAGAAGGGGAATCTCTTCAGTCAGTTGAGAGGCTTAGAATTTTATTTTTGCTTTATACTTTACATACAATAAACTGCACATACTTAAAAGTGTACAATTTGATAAATTTTGTCATACATCCTGAAGTGTAATAATGAATATAGCCAGTCTGTGTCTTCAGTTCTTGTCACAAGATTTTGAAACCCCTTGAAATTTCCTGCATAAGATTGCCTTTGTTATGCCAATGAGGGGGCTCAGTGTGGGCCCTGGACAGCTTACGGATGAGAGTGAAAGACCAACCACGTTATGAGAGGGTTGTTTGGGCCAACCAACCTTCAGAAAGGTGGGGGTGGGGACTAGAGACTGACTTCAGTCACATAGCCAAGTCTTTAATCGATCACGTCTACTTACAATGAAACCCCAATAAAAACCCTGAACACCAAAGCTCGGTGGAACTCCCAGGTTTATGAACAATTGATAGGCTGAAGGGGAGACACCCTGTGACTCCCAGGAGAAAGGATGTGGAAGCTATGCTTCCAAGACCCTGCTCCCTGCCACCTTCCCCCCACACACCTTGCCCTATGTGAGTCCTTTATAAGCAAATAGTAAAGGTAGTGCTTTCCTAAGTTCTGTGAGGTATTTCTAGTGAATTATTGAGTCTTAGGGTGGCAGTGTTGGTAATCTCTGAATTCATAGTGGCCTGCACATCCCTAAAGTGCAGCTGGTGTCTCAAGTAAGGGCAGTCAGGTGGAAGGTTTTGTCCTGGACTTGTGGGATCAGATACAGACTGTGTGGTGATCATCAGAACCGAATTGCAGTACACCCAGCTAGAAGACAGATATGCCCAAGGGAGCAATGGTGAAGGGATTATTAATGGAGGAAGCTGACCCTTGCAGGTTTGCTGTGTAAGGGAGATATAACTCTAGGGGAAACACAGACATACACACAATCACACCACTTAAATTCACATATAGACACACCCCACTGTCCATGTACACAAACATGGCATCGAGAGGGAACACAGCTGCTTGTCAACACATGAACATAGTGCTGTGCCTAGAAAATATTTTTTTCCTGTCACACCACCAATCCTCATTCCCCTCAGAAAACTAGAGTCAGGGTGGCTCTCTAGACTAAAGTCAGAAAGAAAGACCCCTCAGGCATATCATCTAGATTTTCCTCAGCAAAATCTGGTCCAGTGACTTTACCAGAATACGCATGATTTTAATTTTTTTTTTTTTGCTTTTTTTTTTTTTCTTCTGAGACTACCTGCAATTACAGAAAAACAAACACTGTGAGAATCAGCTCATATTATGTACTGTTTGTACAGGCCTTCTTGGTGGCTTTGTAAAAACAAGATGGGAAATGGTGGTCAAGTCAAGGGAATATAAAAGCAAGAGCAGAGAAAATCTACCTGTGCCAAAGGACACACACTTTTTCTGGGGGATGTTTCTCTCACATCTATTTTGGTTGGCAAATGCAAAAATCTTAACCCAAGGGGGAAAAATTGCAACTGAGGAAAAGGCCCCCTATCAATAGCTTAGAACCTGATACTCCCAGATCTGAGTGTCCTCTTGCATCAGGGATCAGTTTGTAAGAGACTCTCCTTCTAGCCCCAAGAGGAAACTGTCACTAACATCTGTAATGTATATGATTGAGTTTTCATATCTGAATTCAACTGATAAAGAAAAAAAAAGATAAAGCAACACTGCTGTCTCAGACAAAGAAAGGCAATCTTAACTTGGCATTAGATGAAAAATCATGCTGAACTTCAGTAAACCTTTCTGTTTAAGAAAGCCTTTGCAGGTTTGATGCTGAACATCAAACACTGTGACACAGGCTCACAGACTGTTGAAATGATGGAATCCTCGGAGGGACACAAGGCATTGGCTCGGCAGAGTGTCCACACGCCTGCCTGCCCTTCTCTGGCTGAGATGGGATAGTCGACCTCACACACGTAATGACAGGACATCTGGAAATGCAGAGGCCCAAGGAAGTTCGTGTCTGGATCAGATTTTCCCTTTGACTGTGGCCCAGGAATGGGAATGGGCTCCTGGGAGGGCGTTTGCTTCCCTAAGGAGGGAAGTGGCATGGAAAGGGACAGGAATTCTCTACATTACAGGGTTGTTGTAACCCTGATCTCTTGGTGTGACCACAAAGTAAGAGCAGGGAGGCATCCTCAGGTGTCCCCAGTGCCCCAGAGAAGGGACAGCTTGTCCCAGAGTCTCAGCAGCCATGGGAAGGTCCAATCTGACCACAACACAGCTCCAGGGTTCTCCCTTCCATCCTCCCTTGGTGTTGTCTTAGTTTGGGATGGGTCTCGCCAGGTGTTAGTAAGAAATTCCAGCCTCAACCTCCAAGGAGAGGTTGGAAGCAAGCTCCTATCACCCTCTCTGGGTCTCGTGTCCTTTTTGGGTGTGTTCGGGGTGTCTGACTCAAAAGGGCTGTGTTAGTAGCACCCCGAGTGTGATCTCTAAATCCCGCTTGCCACTTCAAGGAACTGGTCCACTTGGGGTTAATGACCAACTTCAGGCATGAAGCAGGAGGAAGATGCGCCCAGGACAGAATGTGAACAGACAACAGAAAGCCAGGTCTACTGGGTTCTCTCAGGAGGATCCTGGGGCCACCAGAAAAGGCACGGTGGGTCATTGTCATCAGAATTGGGGGCGGGGTGGCGGGGGGATTGCAAGATCTGCCTGGCCTGAGCAAGATGCCATGCAGGCCTCCAGGCTACAGTGGAGTATGGAGGGAAGGGGTGACCAGGTGAGGAAGAGCCTCTTTGGATGATGTCTCAGATAGATGAGAGCCTCTCCTGGAGGTAGCAAATTGAACATGAGATAAAAAATAATGAGATGGAACAGGATTTCTAATTGACAATATTTATTGAGGGTTACTTGGATGCAGGGAGAGGGGCTGGATGCCTTGGGGTGAGAGAGGAGACCCCTGCCCTGGGATCCTGCAGCTCCAGGACCCTATGGACGGGGTGAGAGTCGGGGGCCCGAGCATGTTTTGCAGGGGTCACTGTCAACTTCACAGTGCTCCTCTTATGCATGACCTGGCAGCTATAGCTTCTGTGGGACCTCCACTGGTCAGGCTCAGGTAGCTGCTGCCTGCGTACTTCTTGTTGTTCTATTTGGAGGGTTTTGTAGTTTCCATGTCCTGGGTGATGGGGGTGCCGTCTGCCTTCCAGGCCACCATCACAGCACCTGAGGGGAAGTCACTGATGAGACACACCAGTGTGACCTTGTTGTCTTGGAGCTCCTCAGAGGAGGGCAGAAACAGAGTGACTGTGTGGGTGGCCTTCGGCTATCCTGTGGGGTGTAGGAGGGACAGGACATCAGAGGCTGAGCTTCCATGGAGGGAGCCCTGACCTCATTGTGTAGCAGGGGTCAGGCCCCCAGTTCCAGTGCAGGACACTTCAGATGTGGGCCACAATGTCCCCGAGGAGGGTGCCTCAGAGTGTTCCTGAAACAAATCTGCCAGTCCTGAGAACTCCAGAGCCCGGCCCCTGCCTGTTTTGAGACCCTCGTAGGCCTTGACCTGTCACACACACAGGGGACCTTCAGTCATCTGCCCCTGCCACCTCCTGACATCCTGACAGGGAATCTGGGATCTCTTTGCCCCCCGATCTCCTAGATCCTCTGCTGTGGTCTATGCTGGGCATATTTGTGACCTGACTCCTCTGTTCTGAGGGATTCAGGCCTTTGCCCTTCAGGTCTCTTTTACCCAAATGTGGGTCCTGGAGCCTCCCTATGGAGTAAAGGCCTTGGAGGACCAGAGAGTTTGTCCTGGACTTCTCTTACTCTACAGGGTCTTTTCTGCTGTCCTCTCCCTGCTGCCCTCCAGCTACCTGGTCATAGGACAGAGGTCTACGCTATGTACCCTGCCCCTTGTCCCCTCTGGGATTCTTGTGTGGAAGGAAGGGAGTGTGTCCTGCAGACTCAGGAGCCCTGTCCTTAGATGACCCTTCCTGCAGCCCCTTGGAGTCCAGGGACTTCCCCTCCCTCCTCCCTTCTGCAGGGTTCCTGTGTCCCACACTGGCTCAAGGCCTTGTCACATGGGGGCGCTGAGCCACATGAGTGAGGGAGGGAGTAGGGCCTGGTGAGTTGGGGTCTAGGGTAGCTGAGTCCCGTGAAAGCCTGTTCTTGCCTGTAGCCCTCAAGTCACATTCACCCTGCCTTGACCTAGTGTGACCTGGCCCCAATTCCTAACGGAATAGGATTCTGACACAGCCTCCATCAGACAACCAATGGATGCCCATTCTGTGATGGGGATGGCACCTTTCTCATTTGACCCAGTCCACCTGAGTCCTAACTTCACACAGGCTGGCCATGATGGCTCCAGCCATAACCATACACTAACTGTACCCTGCACCCTGTCTTTAGAATTGGATACTCTTCAAGGTTGAGATCTCAGCCCCATGCTCTGTCCCTGGCCTGGCTGGTGTCAACACTGAGCCTGATCCTTTTAATCACAGTGGATCACCTGTGTGCCTCGTGTCCCAGCACTAGCGACATGAGCACCAGTGTCTTGAAGGAGCATTCTAGGGCTTGCTAAGTTGGTTGGGACAGTGAATAGAATTATTGACTTTAAAGGTTATATAAAATTAACTGTTTTCCAACTGCAGGACTTGCCAGTAGCTTTTATAGCTAATGTGCATTTTAAAACTGAAAACTACATGGAAGTGTTCCCTTTTCCAGCCTTTTCATGCCCCTTGGTGATGGCACAACCATGGACCCCCTCACCGAGTAAATGGTCCTCTAACAGAGTTCATGGATGGGACTGGGAGATTCATCCCTGTTCCTGGTCGGGTTATGGCCTGGGCTGAAGGGTTTTCTGCCTCTAGCCCACAGCAGAGCTCCTGGAACCCTCCTCATTTTTCCCTGATGCCCCTCTCAGGGCCACTATTGTATCCTCACTAGACTCCACATCCTTCCCAGGTGAGCAAGAACCGCACCCCAGGACCCACTGTCCAGGGAAAACTCCCTACTGCTCAGGCATCAGGCTCAGTTAGCTGTTGGCTGGGTACCTCTCTGATATCTCATCCCACTCTGAACCTTCCCTCCTCTCCTCAGCAGCCTCCACCCCCTCGGTGGCCTCTCCCGGGGCCAGCACCTCTGTGACTCCCCATACATCCGCTCCTCCACCTCGATTGCCTTTGCTGGGGCCACTGTGGGGCCCTGCTGTGCCTCCAGGCCACAGACCATATCTAAAATAGTCAAGGATAGAAGAAATAGGCAAAGGTCAGGGAACAGGCAGGCCATGGCACAGGAGGGAAGCCCTTGTAGGGGCTCACATCTCATCCTCCTTGAGTGCAGTATGAAGACCCACAGGCTCACTCCTAATATGAAAGGACAGTTCTCAGTGCCTGGCTAGGGAATGCCTCCAACCCTCCTCAGAGAAACAACAGAGATTGGGGTGAGGGGCATGGGGAGCACCATGGGATCAGTATGGAGCCGGCTGAGCCCTCAAGTGGGTGATGGAGGTGGTGTCACAGCTGCACAGGCCTCCCTGGGGAGCTGCAGCAACGCCACCCTCGCCTGTCTCCATAGGTCTAGGGTAGGTGGTCGCTGATCCTCTGAGCATGTCCCCTGCATCCCCTTGATCAGGAGGACAGAAGCAGCCCCTTCAGTCATGGAAATAAACACCACTCTTTTTGGCAACATCTTGGGGAATGTCTTCTCAAGGCAGCTCCCAGTTTCACAGCCTGGTCCATAGTAAGGCTCGCCCTGGAACCTCACATGCATATTCCTGGTGAGGTCCAAGAGGAAAGCCCAGGAAGGCACAGGAAAGTCGCCATCATTTCTCTAGGCCACATTAGGGAAAATGCTTAACTGTGGGGCTTGAACATTGCTGAGATGTCCCTGTAGCACATGCGGGCCTGCCCCTTGGGGCCTGCTCACCTTGGGTCAGCACCCTGGTCAGCTCCTGGAAATGGTTTACCCTGGATGAGGAGGGGACAATCCCTTTGTTCAGCGTTTTTCAGTTCACCCACACCCTGGTCTCCATTCTCAAAAGCCCATTTTGTCACACCATTATCAGCTTCTGGGACCTAAGAGGCTGCTAGTGGGAGTGGGGCAACGGGGAGCCGGTCTGGAAAAGGCAACTGGTCGTTCAACTGCAGCCCAAAGGCACAACTGCCACCCCAGACAGCCAAGGCTGGACAAGGGCAGGGGGACAGCCAGTAGCTAGGAGCTCACACTGTGGAGGGAGCCTGCTTGTGTTGAGACCCCAGCTGTACCCTGACTGTTTATCTACGGAGCCTGGACAAGTTAACTGCTCAATGTCTGTTTCCCTAGCTCTAAAATGGGGATAGCAATTGTAATTGTGCCTATCATAAATGGGTGTGAATTTGTCAGTGTTTAGTGCATTATACTGAGAGCAAGTGCCTTGCCCATTGTGGGTACCCAACGAGCCAATTTACACCCCCTCAGAGGAGAGCCATCAACAGGCATCTGAGGGACCCTGGAGCCCTGCATCCTGCAGGTGCCTGAGGTCCTGTACCTAGGAGAAGCCACTCCCCAACCCCACAGCAGTCTACAGAGCACTGTCTGGCCAGACTACACTTCTTTGTGCAGGTGTCAGGAGGGAGCTCTGGGTCTCCCTGGGCTCTGTCCTTCCCAGGCTGGACTGTAGAGAGCCCAGGACCCTGCCTTCCTTTCAGCCAGGCCCTTTTTTCCCTCCCTACCCCAAACTCACAGCCTCCTCATCACTCTCTGCCTCAGATTCCAGACTAATCTCATATGTCCTTTATCCCTGTTTACATCAGGGGCTGCGAGAAGCTCAGGTCACCCACCCACTATGGCCCTGAACACTCCTTTTCTGACCCCATCTGCTGAAACCTTTCCTCTGAGCCCTCAGGAGACCCAGGGCAGCCTCTCCCTGGAACATTCTCTCCCTTGCTGTTTGGACTGAAACCTAGTCCTCCCTGAGACCTGCTTCCCCACCCTGGGTGTCCTGCTGTGCAGAGCTGATTTCCTCACTTCCTGCCCCTCAAACCCTAACTGGAGTTAGACAGGTCCTGACAGACCATCTCCTGCACCCATTCTGAGGAGCCCTCTGGTTCCAAATCCCTGCACAGGCTCTTTGACCCCGGCCCTCTCCCTTTTCTGGCACCACTCCACCAGATTGCTCTTGCGGGGCACAATGTGGTCTCTGTGTGGCTGAACCCAACCGCCAGTCATCAGGCTTCATCTTTCTTCAGCCATGAGCATTTCCCTTCAGTGGATCCTCACCACTTCCCCACCGGAAACGTTTCCAGGAAACGAGGCGTTTCTTTGCAATCTTGGTTCTTCAGTCACGTGCTATTGTGCTCTTTAAAAGACTGATAAACATCTTGGTGCATGTAACCCTTTAGGGAAGTGGAAAGACACCAGGGGCTGCTGCGTATGTACCTCTCTGCCATACCAAGTAAGACTGGCAAAGGAAACTGGACCACCAAGCCACATCCCATCACTGGAGACCTCCCCTGGCCTGCACTCATCTTGGGCCTCCCTGTCCTCTCCATGTGCTACTGGGGTGCTGATCAGGTAATTAGCGATGCTGTCACTGAACTGACTGCCCTTGGGAACTGGTGGTCCTTGTTGCATTCCAGGCCTGCCACTGTCTGAATCCACAGGCAACTCTGTGTTGTCAAGTTTCCCTTCCATTTTTACTTATTGCCTAAGTAACTTCATAAGAAATCCTATATTTAAAAGCAGTTTCTCTCACAATCCCACATAGAACACAGGAACTATTTTCCTTTCTTTTTTCTATCATTGTCTAAAAACATTTTTTTTTTTAACAAAGTAAGATCCAGCTTGGTTGACTGTATCTAATTTTTAATCTATTAAATGGGAAAATATTTTTAAAGTCTTAAAACATCAAGTGTTGGCTGGGGCAGTTAGGAAACATGTTCTCATACATGGCTGAGAATGTAAGCTGTCGTTGTCACTTTGGAGAATAATTTGTGGTGTCTCAACAAAGCTGGGCTTATTCCAAGGATGCAAGATTGAATTAGTGTTTAAAACCAAGGCAGTATAATTCAACATCAACAGAGAAAAGGAGAAATACAATGTAATCCTCTCAGTAGAGGTAGAAAAAGATACTTGATACAATTAACAAACCATTCGTGATAAACAATCTTAGCAAACCAAGACTAGAAGGAAACTTTGTTACTCTGACAAAGGGTAGCTACAAAAACTGACATTAAATATTTAGTGCTGAAATACTCAGAGCTCTCCCGCTAAGACTGGGGATGGGGGAAGAAGGCCTGATGCCTCCACTTCGACTCAAAGCTGCACTGAAGATCCTGACCAGTGTAACAAGGCAAGAAAAAGAAACAAAGTTGAAAGTTGGGAAAGGAAGAAAACAATAGGTCCTTTCTTGACCTGGTACTGCTCACCAGCGTGTGTTCACTTTGTGATATTTCATCTGTCTTTGCACTGTGATTTGTGCACTTTTCAGTAAAACACTTATTACAAATACAAAGTGAAAAAGGATGTAATTGATCTCATTCATTGACATGGATATCTATGATCCGGTACCAGTGGTTACAAAAAAAAAAAAAAAAAAAAAAAAAAAGGCTGTACCATGTTATGATTCTATTAAATGCATACATATTATACATTTTTAAAAGTTTATATATGGGAAGAATATCTTTGGAAGTTTATACACAAAAATGTTTAAAATTAGTTGTCTCTGGGGAGTGGAAGTGAGAAACCGAAGGTGACCAGTACTTCTTTGGGCCCCCTTTTGTTTACTGAAAATTAAAACTAAAAATTCTGTGTGCATGGGTTCCCAGAGTGACTTATTTGAAGAACGACATTCACTTTGGTGTGTAAGATATGGTATATTTCTAAAAGAAAAAAAACTATTTCCTTACTTTATAAGAGTTTACTTATCAAAAAGAACTAACCTGAATACCCAAATTTAAAATTAAATTTCTAAGTAAAGAATATACACTTATTTAGAGGTATAATTGCTAATATTAAATAGTGTATTCCACCAGCTCCTGAAGTTTATTTTATTTGGATGCCATTATCAAGAATTAAGATGGACTTGGCCAGTCTTTTTTTAATGTTAATATTTATCACTAGCGCACAACTAAACACAATGGCTTACTGTGTTTTATACTTGATCGTTGGGACACTCATATTAGTCATTGCTTCCCAGTGCATTTTAAAATGGTCCATTTCGGGGGGGCTGTGCCTGAGATGTATTTTATGTCCCAGCAACACAGCACTGAGCATGGCATGCCAATGCTTATCGAATGGTACAACCGAAGACTGGGTGATTCTGTTTATATGTTCTTACTCCGAGAGGCTCAACAACATGCTCTATGGAAGCATAATCCTTCAGTTGCACTCGTATATCCTTTCAGTAATTTTTCACTCCCTCAGCCAAGAGCTTCTCCATCTGGGTTTCTGCAAGACCAATTTCGAACCCATGCAGCAATGATTGGTAACACCAACCCCACTAAGCTCACACCCCCAGCTGCGGAAGCAAACTTCATCTTATGGCGAGTCTACTTCACCACTACAGGCAGTGTAGCATGTTAGGTTATAGGTTGGTCTTCGGTGTCAGAGAGATCCAGCTCTTGGTGTGTCTTGTGAATACTTTACTTAACTGAGACTCACATTCTTCATCTGTGTAATGAATATAACCGAACTAATTATGCCTCAAAGCAATTGTGATGCTTCAAGGAGGCAACATGGAGAAGTGCCCATATAGTATCCAATTCTCCATTTATATCAATTATCCTTTTGATTCTTATAACTTAAGCAGCTGCTTATTAAGTACAGTCATATGTGGCATAATGACATTTTTTGGTCAATGACAGACTGCATATATGATGGTGGTCCCATAAGATTATAAGAAAGCTGAAAATGTCCTCTTGCCTAGTAATTTCATGGCTGTAGTAATATCAGCGCAGTACATTACTTATGTGTCTGTGGTGAGGCTGGTGTAAACAAACCTACTGTGCTGCATCATTAGATTAAAACAGATTTTTTTGGTTAAAATTTAAAAGTAAAATGCTATACAAATGAAAGACTAGCCACAGTGATGGAATTTTTAGAGAGACATAAAACTAAGAGTCCACAAGGATTTGGAGAAATGTCTGCTCACATATGCTACTACATGAGCATGAATTGGCATGGTGATTTTGAAAAACATTTGGCATTATTCATGACAATAAAAGATATGTTCCCTTCTAATAATCTACTTCAAAGAAATGAGTGTCAGTAGTATTCCAAAACCATTGACAAAAATACTCAAAGCACCATTACTTGCCATAGCCACAATTATTAAAAAAAAGAAATTATTTTTCTTTTTTCCTGCCTCAGGTTTATTTGTACAAATAGCACATGATGACCCCAGTCCCATTGCAGATGGCAGCCCGAGGGTGGGGTCGCACCAGTCCTTCTGTCCTCAGGCACTTTTGAGAGCCCGAGCTGGAACTGAAGCTGGAGCTGCAGCCTGGATCTTGGTTTGATCCTTGGCCTTGGCCTTTGGCCAGCACAGCCTGAGCCCCTTAGCAATGCGGGCATGAGCACACTTCCCAAGCTTGGAATGGGCAATGTAGGCAAGTCAGTCGAGCTTACGGCTGACACCCTTTGGGATCTTGGACTTAACCTCCTTGGGCTTTACAAAGGCCTCGATAGCCTCGGCACATGCACTCATGGCTTTGGGATTGTTGGTCTGCACCTTCTTTAGGCCCTTCTTCATGTGCTTCTTGGCAAAGCGCATGTCCCTCAGGACCTTGGTGTCCACCCCCTTAAGAGATTCATATCTTTTGATCAGGGTTTCTTGATACCATTTCTGGGCCATTTTCGGGACTGGTTGTGGGTGGTGTGATCTACACCTTAAGCTGTGCCACCTGAAGTGCCTAGAATCGGAAGGAGGAAAGAATTATGTCCATCAACAGTAGAGTGGTTACATTATAATATTTGACTACAGTGGAATACTATGCAACAAGGAAATGAAAGAACTATAGTTACACTTAAGAACTTGAATGAATTTCAAAATCATGACATGAGCAAAACAGCCAGACACAAAGAAATACATATTAACTTATTCTATGCATAATAGCCTAGATCTCTGCAGAAGCCTAAACAATTCTTTAGCAATCAGAGTAGTGACCTTAAGAAAGAAGTAGACTTAACGGTGTCAGAGAAATTTCAGGGAACCAGGTCTGTCTTCAGGGAACATGTCTTCACAGGGGAGCTCTAGCTCACCCTCTCTGATGTTTTCTTCTGGACCTTGATGTTGATTGAGGGTCTCTAATAAAGAAGGTGCTAGAGATGCCTAGGTAGTCAGAGGGGGTCTCATGAGGAAAAGCAAATGATAGGCAGCATCAAACTCAGAGTTCTGGGTCTAATGAAGTGCCCCAGACTGGATAGAGGGTGCCGTACCCACTTAGTTTTATATCTCATTATGTAAAATGAGGATCCTCCAAAGATCAAAGTCCTCAAAGTTCAGAGGGCAATTACCAGCTTCCCCTTGGCATGCAGCAGAAGAACTTTTTCTCTAAGTTCAAGTAAATGCCTGTAAGAGAGCCGTGTCCCACAGAGTCCTTTCTTTACAGATGATACTCAGTGCCCAGCCCTACATCCCCTTGTTCATAACCCCAAGGAGTGCTGATTCATCCAAACCAAAGGTCTGGATGTTTCACTGGGCAGAGGAGAGCAGGCGTACTGCAAAGTACCCTTATGAACACAGCACCCTTTTAGCCCCTAGAGACAGCCGCTTACCATTGTGCCAAGAAACTTTGAGAAGAGCAAACCAGACCTCACACATATTTTCATTTTGTTTCTGATTTCATATCCCCTCCTTTAGCCCCTCAAGCAGCAGGGAGAACCTGAAGGCCCTTGGGAACCCTTTCCCATCAGATGCTACCTGGAATCATTCCCTACCTGGAGGGTCGTCCTCTTTGCTAAGGCTCCCCAGAAACAAGTCTTTAGAAACAAAAACATCAGTACAAGTGATTAGAAAGAGTGACTCACCCACTCCTCCTCCTGCAGCTGAAGCCATGCTGCCTCACACATGATCCCCTGGTCTTTGCTGTGCGTTGACAAACCTTCCTACAGCCTCTCTGGCCAGAGTCCTATACCAGCAAAATCACTTTCTCTCGTGAGACCCCCAATCCTCCTTCCCAGCAGGATCCCAGAATCAGGTTTCTATACACTCAAGCAACACGTTTGTCCCTCGTGAAGTAACTTCGTGGTGCTTACTGCATTTGCTGCCATGCGATGTTAGCTGCAGTCACACAGAGGAAAACGCTGTGAGGAGCAGATTCTGCTGTGTACTTCCCACAGATCTGTTATTCCCTTGACAATGTTAGAAAACCAGAAGCGGTAGGGTGGTTGAGCCATAGGTCAACATCCTCCAAAACTGTGAGGATGCCTATGGAAAAATAAGATGTTTATTCACAGAATTTACCTTTAATGCTGATTTAATAGGCAAACACACAATGCTTAACCCAAGGAGGAAAACGTGTTGAAGAAAATGCCTCCGCATTACAGCCAATAATGGATGCTGTCCTTTAAAAACCTCTCAGTGTATCACGTATTAGTTGGGAAGACACTCCCACTGAATTTTACTCCCACAAAGAGAATTGTATATATTGTGCATAATGTGCATTGTCAGATTTTCATATCAAAATTAATTGAGAAGAAAAGAAATCAGGAAAGCAAAATATCTTTAAAACTGCACATCCTGTACATGTATCTCTGAACTTAAAGTAGAAATTAAATTTTAAAATAAATTGCCAGAGTAGGCAAATCTAGAAAAACATAAAGTAGATGAGTGGCTGCCTAGGGCCAGGGGTGTGGGGGTTGGGGAAAAGAAAGAATTGACTACTAATGGCTATTGGGTTTCTTTGAAGGGGGAATGAAAACATTCTAAAATTAGATTGTAATAATGATTACACAATCCTGTAAATATTGTAAAAACACTAAATCACCCTTATTAAATAGGTGAATTGTTTTGCATGTCAACTATGTCTCAAGAAAGCTGTTTTTTTAAAAAAATATACTTATGGTGGGTTGGGCGCGGTGGCTCACGCCTGTAATCCCAGCATTTTGGGAGGCCGAAGTGAGTGGATCACCTGAGGTCAGAAGTTCGAGATGGAATATTTAGCAAGTCCATGTTGGCTGGCAAATACAACATTATTTTTCAAGAAGAAAAGGTTGCTACTGAGAAATATGCTCACTACCAGACAGTTTGTAAGTGATGCTCTCATTTTTCACTACCATCATCCAACTGGCCTCAATTGGTCATAAACTCCAGTGACTGGTTGCTAGGGTCCATGATCCATTAAGACCTGATGGATGATGGCAATCAAATATGATATTCCCTTGATATTCCCTCCAACAAAAAAAATTGTATTTGTCTTCTATAATGTACATGGTCAGATTTTTATATCTTCATTTCATTAATAAGACAAGAGGACTCAGAAAAAACATTTCTCTTCCAGACAAAGAAATGCATCTTACCATGTCAGATGATATCTTGTCCTCCAGACCACCAAATGGACCCTCATCAAGATCTTCTACAAAATCTAGGAGAACAGAGAGTGACAGTCAGTGCATTGGTGCTGCTGAGGAATCCCACTGGGAGCCTTGGGGGATGCAAAAAAATGCATCTTACAATGTCTGATGTCATCTCCTCCAGACTTTTAACTGAACCCTGCTCCAGGTCTTCATCAGAACCTAGGAGAACATAGAGTGACAGTCAGTGCATTGGTGCTGCTGAGGAATCCCGCAAGGAGCCTTGGGGGCTGTGGGTCAGGGCTGGAGTATATGGAGGGGGGAGGTTGACAAGCATGGACTGAGATGCTGCTGGACCATTTTCCTTGGTGCTGAAGGCAGGCAAAAGAGAGGGGAAGAAAGAAATGAAAGAGTCTTGGCTTTCTACCTAGGGCAACCTCATCAATGTGAAATAGTCACCTTAAGAACTGGTTAATACAGAAAGCCACTGTACTATAGAAACAGGAAGTAGATTCATGGCTGCCTAGACCCAGGGGTGTGGGAGTTGGGAAAAACGAGGAGTGACTACTGGTGGGGCTTCTTTGAGGGGGAATAAAGAGGTTCTAAGATTAGATTGTAACAATGGTTGCAAAACCCTGTAAATATAGTAAAAACGTTGAATCACCTACTTTAAATGGGTGAATTGTCTTGCATGTCAACTACTAAATCTGTTTTTTAAAAAAATGCGTACGTTGGTGGTACTGGGCTGTAGATGTTTCCTGCAATAAGAAAAAAAATAAGGAACACCATGAGGATCAGATGATGCTGGGTTCTGTTGGCAAAGGCCTTTTATTCACTTGGTGAAATAAAAAACCAGAGGTCACACACTGATCAAGTCACTGGCCCCCAAAATAAAGCATGGATGATGCTTGTGAAAAATGCATTGGGTTTTTTTGGAATATTTAGCAAGTGTCCATCTTGGATGGCAAATACAAAATTATTTTTCAAGGAGAGAGGGTTGCTACTGAGAAACATACTCACTACCAGACAGTTTGTAAGTGGTGCCGTCCTTTGACTGCCATCGTAAATCAGGCCTCCATTGGTCATAACCTCCTGTGACCGGTCGCTAGAGTCCATGACCAACTGAGGCCTGATTCATGATGGCAGTCAAACATGATATTCACTTGATATTCTAGAATCTCCAGGAAAAAAAAATTCTCTTCCAGGGAAAGAATGTGTTAACAAGTTCTGATATATTCTCCACACCGCCATGTGTAGACTCCTACAGATCTTCAACAGGACCTAGGAGAACATAGAGTGATGGTCAGTGCATTGCTGCTGCTGAGGAATCCCACAAGGAGCCTTTGGGGATGTGCACCGGGGATAGAGTGTTTGAAGGTGGGCGGTTGACAAGCATGGGCTGAGATGCTGCTGGACCATTCTCCTTGGTGTCGAAGGCAGGCAAAGGAGAGGGGCAGAAAGAATTGAAAGAGCCTTGGCTTTCTAGCTAGGGCAACCTCATCAATGTGAAATAGTCACTTTAAGAACAGTTTAATACAGAAAGGCACTGTATGGTTCAGCCACAGCATCTCATCACACCTCCTCCCCATTTGAAGGTCCAGTCAAATCCCCAATTTTATGAAATGTTACAAGATCATTTAACTTCTGTGGATCTACATATCCTGCCACTACATTTATCATCTACCCTGTTGTATTTTTCAAATTGTAGTAAAGCATACATATTTATCATTTTAATTATTAAGTGTGCATTTTAATGAGATTACATTCAATGAGTTACATTCAGGATGCTGTGTCAATGTTGAGAAAAATCTTAATTCATAATTGAAGCTTCACCTTGGGCAATGAGAGAAAAACAGCAGTGTAACATAGAACAGATGAAAAATAATGATTGCAGAATACGGTGGAATAGAAAACAGGAAATCCAGAGAAAATCAACAAAACGAAAAGCCAGTTCTTTGAAAAGATCAGTAACATTGATAAACCTCTACCACGGCTACCCACAAAGGAAAGAAAGAAGTCACAGTATACTAATAATATTAGTTTAAGAGGAGTCAAATCAAAAACTAGTAAATAATAAAGGAATATTCTGAACACACCTGTGCTCCCAAAAGTCTTCTCAGGAGAAATAGATCATCTGAATAGGCCTATATTTATTTTAGAAATGGAATCAGTGATTAATATCTTTTCAAAAAACTAAAACACTATATTCAGATGATTTCACTGGTAAATTCTACTAAAATTCTTAAAAGAAAAATGTAATCTTACCATACAAGCAAGTAATCATAATCCGAAGTATTTCCTCAGTTACATTTTAAAAATTATGTTTCCAAACAAGACACAGGAAGGTTTCTAATAGCTGTATTCATAATTGACCAAACTGAAAGCAAGTGTCTAAACATTTGAGATGTCCTTTACTGTCAAAAGTGAACCCAGCCTGGGCAGAATGGTGAAATCCCTTCTCTACAATAACAATAATAATAATAATAATAAACTTGATATAGTGGCATGTGACTTATGGCCAGCTACTTGGGAGGCTGAGTGGAAGGATCACCTGAACCTGGGGAGGTCAAGATCGCAGTGAGCTGTGATCGCACCAGTGCACTCCTGGGCGACAAAGGAGACCTTTTCACAAAAAAATAAAATACTGAAAGAAAGAACTGAACTCTAAGTTGTCAGTGTTACTTTACTTGTGTAATTGTGTCACCCATCATTGATTTAATGCATAAATTGGCACAAATGAAGTAAATGAAGAACATGACACAGCATTTACTGAGTTTCTCTAATGTGGGGCACTGAATGAATAAACTGGAATTATTTGCTTAAGTGAACTTAATGATTTAATTTCCACACTACCTTTATTTCTGAAACGCCAAATTTTGTTCCATCTCCATATTTTTGGTGTCCAGCGCTTGGGACGGGCGGCCAAACCTGCAAGGTAGAGCAGACTTCCTATAGATTCTAGGAAATGAATTATAATAAAGACAGCGCTTGACATTGTTGCTGGCAGAGGACAGCAGAGAAATTAGTAAAAACTTATTCCCAGATGAAACTTTTGATCCCAGTTTTTACCGTCGGCTTTTCAACTCTACATTAGATTTGGGTTCTGGGAGGATTTTGCAAGGTTCATTGCACTTAAAACGGACTGTATGTGCAGGCAGATACCTTTATTTAGATGAGACAATATAGAAAAGCAACAGATCCAAGTCACCAAGAATGGCCTGGGATCAAATGCTACTTAGAATCTGCACATACCTGGGAGAGTGAAATGAACCCCTCTGTGCCTCAGTTCCCTATTCTGAGATGTGGGAATGTTAGTAGATCTAAAAACGCTGAATCACCTACTTTAAATGGCTACATTGTTTTGCATGTCAACTACGTTTAAATAAAGCTGCTTACAAAAAAAAAAATACGTACAGAGCTGACACTGGGCGTTCGACTTTCTCTGCAATAAGAGAAAAAAAAAACAACAAAACAGTATCAGGTAACTGGCCCCGAAAGAAAGCATAGAGGATGCTTGTGGAAAATGCAGTGGGTTTTTTTTTTGGGAATATTTAGCAAGTGTCCATGTTGGCTGGCAAATACAAAACTATTTTTCCGGGAGAAAAGGTAGCTACTGAGAAATACACTCACTACCAAACAGTTTGTAAGTGGTGCCGTCCTTTGACTGCCATCGTCAATCAGGCCTCAGGTGGTCATAACCTCTAGTGACCCCAGAAAAAACAAAAAAAATCTCTCTTCCAGAGAAAGAAATGCGTCTTACAAGTTCTGATCTCATGTTCTCCTCCACACCGCTCTGTGCAGATTCCTGCAGATCTTCATCGGAATCTAGGAGAACACAGAGTGACGGTCAGTGCATTGGTGTTGCTGAGGAATCCCACAAGGAACCCTGGGGTGTATGGAGTGTATGCAAGTGGGCGGTTGACAAGCATGGGCTGAGATGCTGCTGGACCATTCTCCTTGGTGTCGAAGGCAGGCAAAGGAGAGGGGCAGAAAGAATTGAAAGAGCCTTGGCTTTCTAGCTAGGGCAACCTCATCAATGTGAAATAGTCACCTTCAGAACAGTTTAATACAGAAAGGCACTGTATGGTTCAGCGACAGCATCTCATCACACCTCCTCCCCATTTGAAGGTCCAGGCAAATCCCCAGTTTTATGAAATGTTACAAGATCATTTAACTTCTGTGGATCTACATACCCTTCCACCATGTTTATCATCTACCCTGTTGTATTGTTGAAGTTGTAGTAAAGCACACATCTACCATTTTAATTATTAAGTGTGCATTTTAATGAGATTACATTCAATGAGTTACATTCAGGATGCTGTGTCAATAATGAGAAAAATCTTAATTCATAATTGAAGCTTCACCTTGGGCAATGAGAGAAAAACAGCAGTGTAACATAGAACAGATGATAAATAAGTAATGATTGCAGAATACAATGGAATAGAAAACAGGAAATCCAGAGAAAATCAACAAAACCAAAAGCCGGTTCTTTGAAAAGATCAGTAACATTGATAAACCTCTACCACGGCTACCCACAAAGGAAAGAAAGAAGTCACAGTATACTAATAATATTAGTTTAAGAGGAGTCAAATCAAAAACTAGTAAATAATAAAGGAATATTCTGAACACACCTGTGCTCACAATTGGATACAGTAGATGAAATGAGCTACTTTTTAAAATCTATTTTAGAAGACCAAAAGTCTTCTCAGGAGAAATAGATCATCTGAATAGGCCTATATTTATTTTAGAATTTTAGGTATTCAATCAATGATTAATATCTTTTCAAAAAACTAAAACACTATATTCAGATGATTTCACTGGTAAATTCTACCAAAATTCTTACAAAGAAAAATATAGTCTTACCATACAAGCAAGTAATCATAATCCGAAGTATTTCCTCAGTTACATTTTAAAAATTATGTTTCCAAACAAGACACAGGAAGGTTTCTAATAGCTGTATTCATAATTGACCAAACTGAAAGCAAATGTCTAAACATTTGAGATGTCCTTTACTGTCAAAAGTGAACCCAGCCTGGGCAGAATGGTGAAATCCCTTCTCTACAATAATAATAATAATAATAATAATAATTAACTTGGTATAGTGGCATGTGACTTATGGCCACCTACTTGGGAGGCTGAGGTGGAAGGATCACCTGAACCTGGGGAGGTCAAGATCGCAGTGAGCTGTGATCGCACCAGTGCACTCCTGGGTGACAAATGAGACCTTTTCACACACACAAAAAAGAACTGAACTCTAAGTCGTCAGTGTTACTTTACTTGTGTAGTTGTATCACCTGCCATTGATTTAATGCATAAATTGGCACAAGTGAAATAAATGAAGAACATGACACAGCAGTTACTGAGTTTCTCTAATATGGGGCACTGAATGAATAAAGTGGAATTATTTACTTAAGTGAATTTAGTGATTTAATTTCCACACTACCTTTATTTTCTACAGGCCAAATTTTGTTCCGTCTCCATATTTTTGTTGCCTAGCACTTGGGACGGGCGGCCAAACTTGCAAGGTAGAGCAGACTTCTTATAGATTCTTGGAAATGCATTATAATAAAGACAGCGCTTGACATGTTGCTGGCAGAGGACAGCAGAGAAATTAGTAAAAACTTATTCCCAGATGAAACTTTTGATCCCAGTTTTTACCGTCTGCTTTTCAACTCTACCTGAATTAGATTTGGGTTCTAGGAGGATTTTGCAAGGTTCATTGCACTTAAAATGGACTGTTGGTGCAGGCAGATACCTTTAATTAGATGGGACAACAAAGAAAAGCAGCAGATCCAAGTCACCAAGAATGGCCTGGGTTCAAATCCTATTTGGCATCTGCACATATCAGGGAAAGTGAAATGAACCCCTCTGTGCCTCAGTTCCCTATTCTGAGATGTGGGAATGTTAGTAGATCTATGCTATAGACCTACTAAGATCTATTGGGCTAAAAACGATGAGACACAGATAAAGGCTTAAGAAGACTCATGCTTTGTAAATGCCCAGAAGTGTTCAATCATTCAATGTCTGGAAGGATAGTCCAGATACTTGGTAGTGGTGGGATACAGAGAGGGAGCGTGTATGGCTCCCAGGCAGGGGACGGTGGAAAGTGACTTCACTGTTTCCATGGGCACGATGCTTTCCGGCTCGTGAAAGAAATCTGTCATTTCCTTGATCCCCAAATTATCCCCGAGGGATGGGCAGAGCAGGGGATACAACCCGTATTTTCCAAGTCAATGAATTAAACCTTAAGACGTTTTGAGTGACTTGCCCAGAGTTACCACAGTGAGGCATGAAGATCTGGGGCAAAAATGTAGTTATTTCCCTGGGGACAGAGGTCCCTCAACACCTGAGTCCTCTAGATCATGCCTTGGACCCTGAACTGAGAGCTCTTCTCACAAGCTTTGTCAAATCCTGCTGCCCCAATATTTCTTTGGGATGGTTGATGCCCTGGAGAGGTGGCAGGTGGCTTACTGCATTTACTCACCTGCTCTATTATCCCTGTGTTGTCACTTTGATTAGCGTTATGACCCATCAGACAAACACATAAATTCTCTTAGTTGCAATGCACAATCTGAGATTTTACCTAAATCCACTCTTTCCACCCATCAGGTGATTCTCATCTGCTGACCTGGAGGTGGCCTGCCATGTAAGAGGACACACAGCATACCGTGGAGCTGCTGCGTGTCCCAGTCCTGTGCACACTCACGCCTTGCTTCTGCTTTCCCAGCTCTGACAATCCCAAGTCTGGCTTCGAAAGCAATCCTGTACTTCCCTCTCAGTTCTCAGACTTGCCTGAACTGTTCTACGTTTTAATCACTGTTGTAGTGACCATGACTGAGCTGTGACATTTGACATATCATACTATATTGTTATCCATTGATAGATTTAACAGCATATAACTTCATTTTTCAGACTTTTAGGAACATTTCTGGGCTAGGTGTGCTGGCTCATGGCTGTAATCCTGACATTTTTGGAGGCTAAGGCAGGAGGATTGCTTGAGGTCAGAAGTTTGAGACCAGCCTGGGCAACATCGTGAGGCCTCTTCTCTACAAAACATATTTTAAAAATTAGCCAGGTGTGGTGGTGAGCTCTGGTATACCTAGCTCCGTGGAAGACTGATGTGGGAGGATCGTTTGAGCCAAGGAGTTTGAGGCTGCGGTGAGCTATGATCGTGCTACTGCACTCTAGCCTGGGTGACAAAGCAAGACCCTGTCTCTAAAAAATAAAAAGCATTACTGAGTTACAAGTATCTCCATCTTATTTGTCATTATCTAATGTTACTGTTTTAATCCTGAGGCTTAACTCCATTAATAAACTAAAGGAAAGATTTTTTTAAAAAGGTAGTATCCAAAGCAGCCCATATGTACATTTTAATAAATTCTAGTTTTATATGCCCTATGTCTAGAATTTACATCCTTGATCTGACTCTTACTTTTTCAAACTTTGAAAAACTCAGTTTATACCTCTTAGAATCAGCCTTCTCATATGTAACACAAGAAAAATTACCATATAACACCTAACTTAAAACATAGGATCAAATAATATGTAAGAGCCATCTATATACTACATAATGCACAATCAATTACAAAGCAAAACTTTCTCAAATTAACTGAAAGGCGAAAAGTAAAACAGTTAACATCCTTTGCAAAACCTATAGCAAAATAACATTTTGAGAAAATACGCACTTCGGCTACCCACTGAAGTTAAGGAGAGAAAACAGTCCCATCATCAAGAATGCCCCAGCGTTGTTTTTTGTTTGTTTTAATAATCACACATTATTCCCCCTGCTTTCTTCTGTGTATATTACTGCGTGTTCTCCCTTTTTCCTTTTCTGTATAACCTATCTTGGGAATCAGTCGGTAGCAGTAAAAAGACATCTTACCCTTGTTTACAGCTCCGTAGTTCTCCTTTAGGCGGAAGAACCAGTTAATTTTACTAGGCACTTACTAGACATTTCAGTTATTTCCCATATTGAGCTACGGAAAACAATGCGACAAGGACTTTCTGCATAGGTTGTTTTATATTTATGGAGTATACCTTCAGGATAAAACGCCTCCAAGTAGTGTTTCCAGTTTAACTGTATCTGCAAGGTTGTGAGATTGTGCCAAATTCCCCTTCGTGGAGTCGAGCCATTTTGCATTTTCACCAGCACTATATGAATGCAACTTCCCTTACAGCCAAACCAAAGAATGTATTGCCGTGTTCTTGGAATTTCCCTCAATAGGAGAGACACTGCAGTATAGTTGTCATTTGCCTTTCTCTTACGTGTGAAGACGTGTTTAAGGATCATCTGCATTTCTTTTCCTGTGACTTGTCTACTTACCACTTTATTATCTTTCAGATTCACTTGAATCTAAAGATTCTCAACTCAGCCTATTTCAGGTCATTATTGTTTGTCTCTTCACTGTTGACTCTCACCTGAACTACCCAACCAGCCTCCTAGCTGGTCTCCCTGCTTCCACCCTTGCCTGCATTACAGTGTATTCTCACAGAGCCGCTGGTCTTTTTCTTGGAGAATTAACTGTGATCCCCAGGCTAGATTCCTCCAGTGGTTTCCCATATCAACTAAAGTCCATATTCTTTGTCAGCGCTCACTGTGTGCACAAGGCCTTAACCCATCACATTCATTTCACTCTGCTGCAGCCACCATTGTGTCTTTCTGTTCTTTGCCCAAAACAAGTTTGTTCCCATTTCAGGAATTCCATGGAAGATATTCCTCTCTGGAAGCCCCTCCCATCATCCTCATAAGACTCTCCCTCACATTTTTGCTTATTTTTAAAAACAAATAAGATGGGCTCTCTCTCTGCCTGTGAAGGTGGGGATCTTCTGTCTTATTTCAAAAAGAAAGGGACGCAGCAAGCTCCAAGAGGAACATAAACAGTCATGAGAATGAAGTCAGAGCTCCTCCTCCTTCCACTACCAGCTGCCGACTGAAGGCTGCTGGCCCAGGCTGATGCCTAGTACCCACAAAACCTCCTATGTCACCTGCTTACCAGGAAGCAACCAAGTCAGGTAACTGGGTCGCGATGCCCCACTCCGCAGACCCACCCAATGGCTCACAATGCCCATCCCTGCTGCTGCCCACCTTGTGGCCACCCTGCCTGTCTGTGGTGACTGCACTCTTCGTCGTGGGTTGCCTGATCTTTCCAGTCCTGAGAAAAGTGCAGTGGAGTGGGGGGAGCAGGTTGTTATTGGAAGTCACCCTGGGCAATGAACTCCATAGAAAACCCTGGTTACTGATGTCAGTTCCATTAGCATCTCTGTTTTTCTGAGTCCGGCAGCTTTCATTTGCTCACAAAATGTTCTTATATATACATTTCTGACTGCTTTTGTAAGAACATGCTTCTCTCCTGTCTTACAAGTGTTAGTTTTTGTCTTTAACTTGACCACAGCCACTCCCAGAGCCCTGGTCTCATTGTCAGTAAACAGTGATGACTGTGACTTGAATGAAAGCCTAGGACACATGACACTTTCCGTTCCTTGTCTATAAAACAGGGACTACACTGTAGCAGGGCTGAAGAGACATTCATGTCAAAGTGGGAATTTTCAAGTCATCAGAGCTCCATGGCTAAACTCCTTTGGGTAAAACCAAAACAAAAACAACTTCTTTACGGCTCGGGCAGTAACATGTCATACCTTTCGCGGTCATTTTAAGCATGTCCCCCAATTTGTTTTTCTTCTTTGTTCAAATTACAATTGGAAGAAATAAAGAAGCTTCTGTCAATGTGACTCACTACTAAGAATACCATATAGGCCGGGCACGGTGGCTCAAGCCTGTAATCCCAGCACTTTGGGAGGCCGAGACGGGTGGATCACGAGGTCAGGAGATCGAGACCATCCTGGCTAACACGGTGAAGCCCTGTCTCTACTGAAAAATACAAAAAACTAGCTGGGTGAGGTGGCGGGCGCCTGTAGTCCCAGCTACTTGGGAGGCTGAGGCAGGAGAATGGCGTGAACCTGGGAGGCAGAGCTTGCAGTGAGCTGAGATCCGGCCACTGCACTCCAGCCTGGGCGACACAGCGAGATCCATCTCAAAAAAAAAAAAAGAATACCATATAATCTCTTCCATGGCAAACTCTATTTTGAATTTAAGAATTCTCCACATATTGGAGTCTGAATTATCCCAGTTATTAGCTTACCTTAAGGAATGGGAGAAAAGAAACACTGGGCCCTTAACTGGCTCGTTCACTTAGGGCCCAGACCAGCTGCATAGGTAAGGATAGAGAATGGGATGGGGACTCCAAAACTGGAGTATTTGAAATTTTACTGAGAAAAGGGAGGGACTGGACCAAAAAGGCCTCAATGAAGAAGGCTCAACAACAAAGACAGAGGCAGAACCAGCCTTTGTCCCCCATGCCGAGCCCTGGGAAAGCCGGCTGCGGGCAAGAGGGAGCTGGAAGCTGAGGATATCTCTGAGGGGGAGGGACAACAAAGGGGTGGGGGCGGTGGGGGCCAGAGAGATGCCAGAGAGCAAATGGCACCCATGGCTTCTTTACCTTTGGGGATCTCGGTGTTGCTCTGGTCCTGCACGGGATGGACCTCCGTGGCTCCCAATTTCAATCTGGCAGGCTCTGCAGCGGTGGATGCTGGTGCCGCGGCTGCCACAGCCTCAACAGTCTCAGATTCATTGCAGGGTCCCACGTTCAGCCTGCAGCAGTCACAGCTGAGGCCACAGCAGGGGCCCACGGAAGTCAGTTTGTTCCCCATCCGGCACCTACACTACTGTTTCCTCTCTCCTTAGTCCAATGAAATCCACTGCACTGCCCTAGTCTTGCAGAAGTGCCCCACCCCGCAGACCTCAGCCAGCACCTCTCACAGTGGCTGCTCTATGGAGTTGGGAAATTTTCCTGCTATTTAAAGAAGTCAACCAAAAAACGCTAAGGGGCAAAAAAAAGTGCTGTGACACAATGTAGTCGGAGCTCCTCGTCCTCACACTCCCAGCTACCGACAGAAGGCTGCTGGCCCTGGCTGATGCTTTGTACCCACAAAGCCTCCTATGTCACCTGGTTACGAAGAAGCAACCAAGTCAGGCTACTGGCTCACGATGCCCCACTCCGCAGACCCACCCAATGGCTCACAATGCCCATCCCTGCTGCTGCCCACCTTGTGGCCACCATGCCCATCTGTGGTGACTGCACTCTTCGTCCTGGGCTGCCTGAGCTTTCCAGTCCCGAGAAAAGTGCAGGCGGTGGGGATTTTATTGGAAGTCACCCTGGGCCATGAACTCCATAGAAAACCCTGGTTACTGAAGTCAGTTCCATTAGCATCTCTGTTTTTCTGAGTCTGGCAGCTTTCATTTGCTCACCAAATGTAGTTATAGATACATTTCTCACTGCTTTTGTAAGGACATGCTTCTCTCCTGTCTTACAAGTGTTAGTTTTTGTCTTTAACTTGACCACAGCCACTCCCAGAGCCCTGGACTCATTGTCATTTAACAGTGATGACTGTGACTTGAATGAAAGCCTAGGACACATGACACTTTCCGTTCCTTGTCTATAAAACAGGGACTAAACTGTAACAGGGCTGAAGAGATATTCATGTCAAAGTGGGAATTTTCAAGTCATCAGAGCTCCATGGCTAAACTCCTTTGGGTAAAACAAAACAAAAACAACTTCTTTATGGCTCGGGCAGTAACATGTCATACCTTTCGCGGTCATTTTAAGCATGTCCCCCAATGTTTTTCCCTGTAGTTTCTGTCAATGTGACTTAAAACCGTCTATTAAGAATACCATAGAATCTCTTCCATGTCAAACTCTCTTTTGATTTTAAGAATGCTCCACATATTGGAGTCTGAATTATCCCAGTTATTAGCTTACCTTAAGGAATGGAGAAAAGAAACAATGGGGCCCTTAACTGGCTCGTTCACTTAACGCCCAGACCAGCTGCATGGGTAAGGATAGAGAATGGGATGGGGACTCCAAAACTGGAGTATTTGAAATTTTACTGAGAATAAGGAGGGACTAGGCGAAAAAGGCCTCAACGAAGAAGGCTCAACAACAAAGACAGAGGCAGAACCAGCCTTTGTCCCCCATGCCGAGCCCTGGGAAAGCCGGCTGCGGGCAGGAGGGAGCTGGAAGCTGAGGATGTCTCTGAGGGGGAGGGACGGCAAAGGGGTGGGGGCGGTGGGGGTCAGAGAGACGCCAGAGAGCAAATGGCACCCATGGCTTCTTTACCTTTGGGGATCTCTGGGTTGCTCTGGTCCTGCACGGGATGGACCTCCGAGACTCCCAAATTCAATCTGGCAGGCTCTGCAGCGGTGGATGCTGGTGCCGCGGCTGCCACAGCCTCAGGAACCTCAGACTCATCACAGGGTCCCATGCAAGAATTAAGTTCGTCCCCAGCCTGGGACACCTTCACAGCTCCCGCCTGAGCCTTCAATCAAACGGACTGCACTGCTCTAGGCTAACTAGTCTGGGGTCCCCCATGCAAGAATTAAGTTCGTTCCCCAACGTCTGTGTTGGACAGACACACTCCCAAATCTTCGTCTCCCGCCTGAGCCTTCAATCAAACGGACTGCACTGCTCTAGCAGTGGCTAACTCTGGGGCCCACACTAGTCTGGGTGGGACACCTTCACTAGTCTTCGTCTCCCGCCCCCACTTGCAGAAGTGGTGTGACCCGAGGGGGGCCTGGAGCCTCAGCCTATACTCTGCCGCCACCTCTCGAACTGGCTGGTCTATGAAGGTGGTTAACGTCTGTGTTGTTTAAAGAAGAAAGACACACTCCCAAATCCAATTTGGCAGCCTCTGCAGCGGTGGATGCTGGTGCCGAGGCTGCACAGACTCAGGAACCTCAGACTCATCACAGGGTCCCACGTCCAGCCTGCAGCAGTCACAGCTGACCCCACCTCTGGGGTCCATGCAAGAATTAAGTTCGTTCCCCATGGGGCACCTTCACTACTCTTCGCTCCTGCCTGAGCCTTCAATCAAACGGACTGCACTGCTCTAGCAGCCACACTAGTTTGGGTGGTCCCCCACTTGCAGAAGTGATATGACCCCAGACATGCCTGGAGCCTCAGCCCATACTCTGCCGCCACCTCTTGAACTGGCTGGTCTATGAAGGTGGTTAACTTCTCTGTTGTTTAAAGAAGAAAGACACACACAAACGCCAAGAGGCACATAAACCGCCATGACAGAATGAGAACAGAGCTCCTCCTCCTTCCACTACCAGCTGCCGACTGAAGGCTGCTGGCCCTGGCTGATGCTTTGTACCCACAAAGCCTCCTATGTCACCTGGTTACCAGGAAGCAACCAAGTCAGGCTACTGGCTCACGATGCCCCACCCCGCAGACCCACCCAATGGCTCACAGTGCCCATCCCTGCTGCTGTCCACCTTGTGGCCACCCTGCCCGTCTATGGTGACTGCACTCTTTGTCCTGGGCTGCCTGAGCTTTCCAGTCCTGAGAAAAGTGCAGGCGGTGGGGATTTTATTGGAAGTCACCCTGGGCCATGAACTCCATAGAAAACCCTGGTTACTGAAGTCAGTTCCATTAGCATCTCTGTTTTTCTGAGTCTGGCAGCTTTCATTTGCTCACCAAATGTAGTTATAGATACATTTCTCACTGCTTTTGTAGGGAAATGCTTCTCTCCTGTCTTACAAGTGTTAATTTTTGTCTTTAACTTGACCACAGCCACTCCCAGAGCCGTGGTCTCACTGTCAGTTAACAGTGATGACTGTGACTTGAATGAAAGCCTAGGACACATGACACTTTCCGTTCCTTGTCTATAAAACAGGGACTACACTGTAGCAGGGCTGAAGAGACATTCATGTCAAAGTGGGAATTTTCAAGTCATCAGAGCTCCATGGCTAAACTCCTTTGGGTAAAACCAAAACAAAAACAACTTCTTTATGGCTCGGGCAGTAACATGTCATACCTTTCGCAGTCGTTTTAAGCATGTCCCCCAATGTTTTTCCCTGTAGTTTCTGTCAATGTGACTTAAAACCGTCTATTAAGAATACCATAGAATCTCTTCCATGTCAAACTCTCTTTTGATTTTAAGAATGCTCCACATATTGGAGTCTGAATTATCCTAGTTATTAGCTTACCTTAAGGAATGTCAGAAAGAAAGATTGGGCCCTTAACTGGCTCGTTCACTTAGGGCCCAGACCAGCTGCATAGGTAAGGACAGAGAATGGGATGGGGAATTCAAAACTGGAGTATTTGAAGTTTTACTGAGAAAAGGGAGGGACTAGGCCAAAAAGGCCTCAACGAAGAAGGCTCAACAACAAAGACAGAGGCAGAACCAGCCTTTGTCCCCCATGCCGAGCCCTGGGAAAGCCGGCTGCGGGCAGGAGGGAGCTGGAAGCTGAGGATGTCTCTGAGGGGGAGGGAAGGCAAAGGGGTGGGGGCGGTGGGGGCCAGAGAGATGCCAGAAAGCAAATGGCACCCATGGCTTCTTTAACTTTGGGGATCTTTGGGTTGCTGTGGTCCTGCACGGGATGGACCTCCGTGGCTCCCAATTCCAACTGGGCAGCCTCTGCAGCGGTGGATGCTGGTGCCGGGGCTGCACAGACTCAGGAACCTCAGACTCATCACAGGGTCCCTCGTCCAGCCTGCAGCAGTCACAGCTGTGGCTAACTCTGGGGCCCATGCAAGAATTAAGGTTGTTCTCCATGGGGCACCTTCACTACTCTTCAGCTCCCGCCTGAGCCTTCAATGAAATCGACTGCACTGCCCTAGGAGTCACACTAGTCTGGGGTGGTCCCCCACTTGCAGAAGTGGTGTGACCCCAGGCGGGCCTGGAGCCTCAGCCCATACTCTGCCGCCACCTCTCGAACTAGCTGGTCTATGAAGGTGGTTAACGTCTGTGTTGTTTAAAGAAGAAAGACACACTCCCAAATCCAATTTGGCAGCCTCTGCAGTCGTGGATGCTGGTGCCGCGGCTGCCCCAGCCTCAGGAACCTCAGACTCATCACAGGGTCCCACGTCCATCCTGCAGCAGTCACAGCTGAGGCTAATTCTGGGGTCCATGCAAGAATTGAGTTCGTTCCCCATGGGGCACCTTCACTACTACTCTTTGCCTCCTGCCTGAGCCTTCAATCAAACGGACTGCACTGCTCTAGCAACCACACTAGTTTGGGTGGTCCCCCACTTGCAGAAGTGATGTGACCCCAGACATGCCTGGAGCCTCAGCCCATACTCTGCCGCCACCTCTCGAACTGGCTAGTCTATGAAAGTGGTTAATTTCTGTGTTGTTTAAAGAAGAAAGACACACACAAACGCCAAGAGGCACATAAACTGCCATGACAGAATGAGGTCAGAGCTCCTCCTCCTTCCACTACCAGCTGCCGACTGAAGACTGCTGGCCCTGGCTGATGCCTAGTACCCACAAAGCCTCCTATGTCACCTGGTTACCAGGAAGCAACCAAGTCAGGCTACTGGTTCGCGATGCCCCACTCCGCAGACCCACGCAATGGCTCACGATGCCCATCCCTGCTGCTGCCCACCTTGTGGCCACCCTGCCCGTCTGTGGTGACTGCACTCTTCGTCCTGGGCTGCCTGAGCTTTCCAGTCCTGAGAAAAGTGCAGGCGGTGGGGATTTTATTGGAAGTCACCCTGGGCCATGAACTCCATAGAAAACCCTGGTTACTGAAGTCAGTTCAATTAGCATCTCTGTTTTTCTGAGTCTGGCAGCTTTCATTTGCTCACCAAATGTAGTTATAGATACATTTCTGACTGCTTTTGTAAGGAAATGTTTCTCTCCTGTCTTACAAGTGTTAGTTTTTGTCTTTAACTTGACTGTAGCACCTCCCAGAGCCCTGGTCCCACTCTCAGCAAAGAGTAATGACTGTGACTTGAATGAACGCCTAGGACACATCACACTTTCCCTTCCTTGTCTACAAAATAGGGTCTGAACTCATTCTTCCCAGTTCTGAAGTGCTAGGACCTACCAACTCTCTTTTCTCCCTCTGTTTCTTCCATGGCAGGGATATTCAGATATTTCTTTTTTTTTTTTTTTTTTTTTTTTTTTTTTTGAGACGGAGTCTCGCTCTGTGCCCCAGGCTGGAGTGCAGTGGCGCGATCTCGGCTCACTGCAAGCTCCGCCCCCCCGGGTTCACGCCATTCTCCTGCCTCAGCCTCCCGAGTAGCTGGGACTACAGGCGCCCACCACCTCGCCCGGCTAATTTTTCTTGTATTTTTAGTAGAGACGGGGTTTCACCGTGTTAGCCAGGATGGTCTCGATCTCCTGACCTCGTGATCCGCCCGTCTCGGCCTCCCAAAGTGCTGGGATTACAGGCTTGAGCCACCGCGCCCGGCCAGATATTTGTTTTACTAACAATGCATAAAGCATGTTTTTCTTATACAAAATTGAGAACCACACAGTGGGATACCACTGTCCTCATTTGATGAAGACAAATAGTCAGCGTCTGCAAGCCTCTGAGTGTTCCAACTGTGGCATACTAATTTAACCCCCAGAAATCATTCCGTTTTATGGATTTTACAGAATCAATCTAAATGGAGAAGTTAAGTAGTTTCCCCAAGTTTCCATGACTGCTCAAGATGGGGCCACAATTTAATCCTGAGTAATCTGGATCCCCACAAGCCGATCACGATTATCAGAAAGTAAAGGTAGAAGTCATGCTTGGAGGGGAAGTCACATAGTAGAAGTCACATAGGTTTTTTTAAAAAAGAATAATAGTTTTTTGATGTGAATTTTGAAATGCCTCCCCTTCACTTAACATTAAGTCTCTTATAAGGCACACTTGGTTTTGTTCCAGTTTGCAGAGGAGTCAGCAGGGTGAGTGCTTGGAGTGGGTCTCGTTGCAGCTCCAGACCCTGCCCATTGGGTCATATTCCTTTCAGGATACTTGACCTCTGACCGGCCAGCATCATTAGCCCACTGCCCCCTGGCCTGTGAGCAGCACCCCCAGCCTCTGCCCCTTCTTCCCTCTCAACCAGGTGGTGGCCAATGCGGTGGCAGCGCTCTCAGAGATCGCCAAGTCTCACCCCAGCAGCAACCTGCTCGATCTGAACCCACAGTCCATCAACAAGCTGCTGACAGCCCTGAACGAGTGCACCGAGTGGGGCCAGATCTTCATCCTGGACTGCTTGGCCAACTATATACCCAAGGACGACCGAGAGGCCCAGAGGTGAGCGGGCTGCCCCTTGCTTGCCAGCCCAGCCTGAGGACCCTGGTCCTCAGGGGCTCTAACCAGGCACTGGGCCTCAGGCCTTAGTGGGCCCCTTTCTAGTGCCTTGCCCCACAACCTACCCTCAGACACACCTAAAGGGAGGCCTGCCTGCTTCCCACCTCTCCAGAGCCAGGCAGGCAGGAGAGCTGCCTTGGGCAGTCAGCTCGGTGCCTGCTGTGGGCATAGACCTGGCCTGGCCTGGGAGCTCGCAGAAGCCCAGGGCACCTCTGTTGAGTTCAGTAGATGGGTAGCGCCAGAGCCACTGCCCATTGAATTCTCACTGGGTGTCTGGGGCTCTGCCGGGTGCTTTCCACACACTAGAGTCTTTAATGCAACTTTCATCATCATCCCTCGCTTTCTAGATGAGGGAGCTCCAACTTAGAGAGGTGGAGGGAATTGTGCAGGTCCCCCAGCTGGGGCTCACCTGACTCATGGTCTTAACCACAAGATACCCTCCAAGTCGGAGGAAGTGGGGAGTTGGCATCTGTACAGTATGTACTACGTGCCAGTACTGTGCTTGTTCTTTTTTTGTTTGTTTGAGGCAGGGTTTCTGTCCCCCAGGCTGGAGCTGCAGCCTCAACCTCCGGGACTCAATCGATTCTTCCAGGTAGCTGGGACTACAGATGCATGCCAATATGCCCAGCTAATTTTTATATTTTTTGTAGAGGCAGGTTTTCACTGTGTTGCTCAGACTGGTCTCAAATGCCTGAGCTCAAGCAGTCCACCCACCTCACCCTCACCCGGCCTTGTTTTTTACATGCGTTATGTCAGTTAAGCTCCTAGCAACCCTGCGAACTAGGCATCATCATCTGATTCTATAGATGAGGAAACTGAGGCTCAGAGTGATTTGAACCTGCTGGGGGTTAGTTAGCATGCAGCAGAACCAGGATTTAGATCTCTCTCCTACGAAACACATGTTTGTTTTTTGTTTGTTTGAGACAGGGTCTCGCTCTGTCACCCGGGCTGGTGTGCAGTGGCACAATCACAGCTTACTGCGGCCTCAAACTCCGATTCAAGTGATTCCCCTGCTGTCAGCCTCCCGAGTAGCTGGGATTACAGACACACACCACCATACCTAGCTAATTTTGTGTATTTTACTACAGATGAGGTTTCACTATGTTGGCCAGGATGGTCTTGATTTCCTGACCTCGTGATCCGCCTGCCTCGGCCTCCCAAAGTGCTGGGATTACAGGCATGAGCCATCACGCCCGGCTGATCCTCAGCCTCTTAAAGTGCTGGGATTACAGGTGTGAGGTACTGCACCCGGCCTCCAAGCTTCCAGCTTGTTAATTCCTGCCCTAACAGTCGTCCCTCACTGTTGCCTGGCCCACCGAGGCCAGGCGCCTGAAGCTGCCCTCACCAACAGCATAGGATGTCTTACGTGCCTCCCTCTGGTTCTTCTGGAAGTTAGATACCGGGAATCGTCCCCTGCCAGGGTAGGGAGGGATCGCTCATGCTTGCCTCCTTTCCTTAGGGGAGATCTTCGAGCTGAAGGCAGAGCTCAACAGTGACAAGAAGGAGAAGAAGAAGGAGGCAGTGAAGAAAGTGATTGCATCGATGACCGTGGGCAAAGATGTCAGGTGTGCAGGAGCAGGCCTGGTGGCAGCTGGAGGCGGCTGACAGGGGAGGGTTTACAGCTTGGGTCCACTTCAGTCTCTGCCTTCGGGTGTCTAGGGACCCATGTCTCCCCTCATACAGCCCCCTTCGTAAAACTTTCTTCCCCATCGAAGGTTTTGTTTACCCGGGAATCAGGAGCCCAGATGCTGACAGTCAGGTGGTGATGGAGTTAACTGGAGTAGGTGGGAAAGGCAGCAGGGGATGGAGTGGGTGTGGCATGAACCCTTTCAGAAACTCCAGAGGATCATTACTGGCTGGGGAAGAGGACCCAGTGTGGCCAGGTCTTCTGGTTTTTAAAAAGAACGGGAAATCTGGGTCAGGCGTGGTGGCTCATGCCTGTAATCCTAGCACTTTGGGAGGCCCAGGTGGGCAGATCATGAGGTCAGGAGTTGGACGCCAGCCTGGCCAATGTGGTGAAATCCTGTCTCTACTGAAAATACAAAAATTAGCCAGGCGTGGTGGCATACACCTGGAGTCTCAGCTACTCGGGAGACTGAGGCAGGAGAATTGTTTGAACCTGGGAGGCAGATGTTGCAGTGAGCCGAGATTGCACCTCTGCACTCCAACCTGGGTGACAGAGCAAGACTCTGTCTCAAAAAAAAAAGGGAAATCTGAATTTTTCATTTTAAATATCCCTGTCTTAACTGGCCAGATGATAGTAAACACTGCGTGGTACAAATAAAACACACGTGCAGATTGTATTTCTCCTAATGTGTCACCGGTGTGCAGCCTCTGTTGCACCTGATGGCTAAAGCAGGTTGTGTGTAGAATGGCTGCTGCACCTTGGCTCATGCTTCCTCTGTGGGAGCACCCAGCGACCCAGCTTGTCTGCCCAAATCTTTAAAAACCCATTCAAGGCCAGGCACGGTGGCTCACACGTGTAATCCTAGCACTTTGGGAGGCCGAGGTGAGTGGATCATGAGGTCAGGAGTTCAAGACCACCTGGCCAAGATGGTGAAACCCCATCTCTACTAAAAATACAAAAATAAGCCGGGCGTGGTGGCAGGCACATGTAATTTCAGCTGCTCAGGAGGCTGAGGCAGAGAATTGCTGGAACCTGGGAGGCAGAGGTTGCAGTGAGGCGAGATCACGCCACCGCATTACAACCTAGGCAACAGAGTGAGACTCCCTCTCAAAAAAAAAAAAAAAAAAAAATTACGGTCTGCCTTCCCCGCGTTCCTGCCTTCCCTCATCACCCCAGCCCACTACCCCAAACTCAAAGCATTTGCTTTCTGTTCCCATCACCCAGCACTAAATGGAGACTGTTGTCTTGTTATGTGTGCTTGTGTTTACCTGCTCACCAGATTGTAAAATCTCACAGGCAGAGACTGGATTTTACAACAGTTTAATATTTGCACAGTATTTGAGAGTCTGCACAGAACATTTTAAGATTTGTTTTTTCAGTAGTTCCTTACAATTCCCATATTGTAGGTAATGACAGTTTTACTGCCAAGGAAATAAAAACATAAAGTGACTGCCTAAGAGTCACATGGTTTGTGGCAGAACTAGGACTCAAGCCCAGTTCTTCTGAAATCCAAATCCAGGCTGCTTTCACTCACGGCCTCGTGGTGCCCAGCCTTGTGCCTCATAGTCCGGGTGCTGAGGTGGAGCAGCTGCCGTCCGGGTCCCAACATAGGCTACCACTGCTCCAGACGTCCCCATGGATTGCCCCCCAGCAAGGACCTCCTGCCAGCAGCTCTGGGAAGGAGCTCTGCAGAGAGCCCTTTGGAAGCCAGAGCAGAAAGGGAGCAGGCGCCTGCTGGACAACTGGGCCTCCTTCCAAGTCAGATTCCTTCCAGGACAAAGCTGCTCTACTTCACCCAGAACACCATTATCACCTCCTCACAGAGGAGAAACATCTTTGTTCTTCCATCCTAAAAGAGCTGGCTTTGCTGATACGACGGGCCCCAAAGAGCGAGTTGGCCTCATCAGTGGTTTTTCCTCCTCCCTCCTCCCCATTCTTCCTGGGGCATCATCTTCCAAGGTGATACATTTTGGCTTTGGCAGGACTCCTGCCTGTTGGGGCTCAGGAAGTTCACTTTGTCCTCCTAGGTCTCTACGTTGACACGTCCTTGCCTGTAAACACGTAAGAATTGAGAGGAGATATGATGATTCCAGAGACAGAAAATTGATCTCTAACCAAATTTCACGTCTTCAGAAGGCCTGTAACTCTGGGACCACGGGTACCACGTGGCTATGAGCACGGACCTTGTTCTCGGACCTGGCTCCTCCAGGCAGGTTATTTGACATTTATGAACCTCAGTATTCTGTGAAATGGGGATCATCCCCTGACTTCTAAGGGCAGTTAAATGAGATCAAGTATGTAAGGTTCTTAGCACCAAGCCTGGTGTATGGTGTGTGCTCCATGCATGCCGTGCTGGTTCTTACTGGGTGCCAGAGCTTGTGGTGAAAGCAGCGTGAACCATCCTGCTTCCCTGCGACCCTCCAGAACCAGCAGCCCAAGGTAAGGGGCCACGTTAAGTATCAGAGAGGGAGAAAGGATCGTTTTCATTACTCAGTATCTCTCAGATATCAAGGACCAGATACTTAAGTATGTTGTCTCATTCAGTTATCATGAAGGCCCTGTGAAGTGAGTTTCTGTTGCACCTTTCTTTAGGATGGTCAGATGGGTCTCTGCTAAATATCAAACACTGTGACATAGGCTCATACAAAAACTACTCCCTACAACTCCCTGTGCCCCCCTCCCCAGCCCCCACCTGCCACTGTGATTCAGGAAATCGGAACCACTGACTCCGGCAGGCATTTGCTCAGCAGAGTGTCCACACCCCTGCCTGCCCTTCTCAAGCTGAGATGAGACAGTCAGCCCCACACACGCAATGACGGGACATCTGGAAATGCAGAGGCCCAAGGAAGTTCGTGTCTGGATCATGTTTTCCCTTTAACTGTGGCCCAGGAATGGGAATGGGCTCCTGGGAGGGCGTTTGCTTCCCTAAGGAGGGAAGTGGCATGGAAAGGGACAGGAATTCTCTACACTACAGGGTAGCTGTAACCCTGATCTCTTGCTGTGACCACAAAGTAAGAGCAGGGAGGCATCCTCAGGCGTCCCCAGTGCCCCAGAGAAGGGACAGCTTGTTCCAGAGTCTCAGCAGCCATGGGAAGGTCCAATCTGACCACAACACAGCCCCAGGGGTCGCCCTTCCATCCTCCCTGGTGGTGTCTTAGTTTGGGATGGGTCTCGCCAGGTGTAAGAAAGTCCAGCCTCAACCTCCAGGGAGAAGTTGGAAGCAAGCTCCTATCGCCCTCTCAGGGTCTCGTGTCCATTTTGGGTGTGTTTGGGGTGTCTGACTCAAAAGGGCTGTGCGAGTAGCAGCCCGAGTGTGATCTCTAAATGCCGCTTCCCACTTCAAGGAACCGGTCCACTTGGGGTTAATGGGTAACTTCAGGCATGAAGCAGGAGAAAGATGGCCCAGAATGAGGACAGAGGCCATTCCTCTTACTGTCTCCTCTCTCCAAAGAAAAGGAAGTAAAAACTAAAAAATAACAGACTGATCGGGGCCATTGGCCAGGCCTGTGGGCTAAAGATTAACCCCCACCCTAATCACTTGTGCTATCTGTAGATCACGTACCCACCTGGTCATGTACCCCAAGCTTGCTCAGCCTATCACGACCCTGTCACGTGGACGCCTTAGAGTTGTAAGCCCTTAAAAGGGCCAGGAACTCTTTCTTCAGGGAGCTCGGTTCTGTTCTTGAGACGCAAGTCTATCGACGCTCCTGGCCGAATGAAGTCTTTGGAGAGCTCGGTTCTGTTCTTGAGATGCAAGTCTATCGATGCTCCTGGCTGAATGAAGTCTTTGGAGAGCTCAGTTCTGTTCTTGAGACGCAAGACTGTCGACCTCCTGGCTGAATAAAGCGTCTTCCTTCTTTAACCTGGTGCCTGAAGACTTTTGTCTGTGGCTCATCCTGCTACATTTCTTGGTTCCCTGACCGAACAGTAAGGCAGCCCCTTAGGCGGCTTAGGCCTGTCCTGTGGAGCATCCCTGCAGGGGACTCCGGCCAGCTTGAGCTACGTGGATCCTGAGCATGCTCCTGGGCAGGCATTTGCCCTGGTGGAATGCCTCGTCAGAGCAGTGCACTGCAGGCCCCCGCGGAGAATCAACACACTGGTTGAACACCGGGAAGGAACTGGCTCTTGGAGTCCAGATATCTGGAATACAGTAGGACCGGTCTTGGGAACTTGCCCACTCCATTTGAGTGGAAGCGTGGCCCGATCACCCATAGCATGCCTTTATCGGCACTTTTGGGTTTTTTTTTTTTTTGGTTTTTGTTTTTGTTTTTTTTTTGAGACGGAGTCTCGCTCTGTTGCCCAGGCTGGAGTGCAGTGGCCAGATCTCAGCTCACTGCAAGCTCCGCCTCCCGGGTTCACACCATTCTCCTGCCTCAGCCTCCCGAGTAGCTGGGACTACAGGCGCCCGCCACCTCGCCCGGCTAGTTTTTTGTGTTTTTTTATTAGAGACGGGGTTTCACTGGGTTAGCCAGGATGGTCTCAATCTCCTGACCTCGTGATCCGCCTGTCTCGGCCTCCCAAAGTGCTGGGATTACAGGCTTGAGCCACCGTGCCCGGCCCTTAACTGATTTTTAAAAAGAAATGGTTATAAGTCTTTATAAGTCTTTTTTTTCTTTTTTTTTTTGAGACGGAGTCTCACTTTGTCACCCAGGCTGGAATGCAGTGGCCAGATCTTAGCTCACTGCCAGCTCCACCTCCCGGGTTTACGCCATTCTCCTGCCTCAGCCTCCCGAGTAGCTGGGACTACAGGCGCCCGCCACCACGCCCGGCTAGTTTTTTTGGTATTTGTTTAGTAGAGACGGGGTTTCACTGGGTTAGCCAGGATGGTCTCGATCTCCTGACCTCGTGATCCGCCCGTCTCGGCCTCCCAAAGTGCTGGGATTACAGGCTTGAGCCACCACGCCCGGCCTGATTTGGGTTTTGATTTTGACTTGGTTTGAATTGCTTGACAGGACCAGTCTTGGGAACTTGCCCACTCCATTTCGGTTGACGTGTGGCCTGATCACCCATGGCGTGCCTTTATCGGCACTTTGGTTTTGGTTTTGATTCTGATTTGGTGTGAATTCCTTGAACCCAGTATCCCACAGATGGTTCAAATGCATTCAGTCTGTAGCGGCAACTGCTTTGCTAACAGAAGAAAGTAGAAAAATAAATTTAGAGGAAACCTAATTGTGAGCACACCTCACCAGTTAAGAAGTATCCTAAGTTAAAAAGAAAAAAAAAGAAAAAAAAAGAAAAAGGTAGCTTACTAACTAAAAAATCTTCAAGTATAGGGCTATTCTGTTAGAAAAAGATGATTTAACATAAACCCCTGAAAATGCTCTTAACCCAGCAGATTTCCTAACGGGGGATTTAAATCTTAATTGCCATACAAAGGTCCGACCAGACCTAGGAAGAACTCCCTTCAGGACAGGATGATTGACAGTTTCTCCCAGGTGACTGAGGAAAAAAAACCCACAATGGGTATTCTGTAATTCAGTGAAACTCTTGTAGAAGCAGAGTTAGAAAAATTGCCCAATAATTGGTCTGCTCAAATCTGTGAGCTGTTTGCACTTAGCCAAGCCTTAAAGTACTTACAGAATAAAGCCATCTACACTAATTCTAAGTTAATTTGGACTAAACAAAGTCTTGTTAATACAAAGGATAATTGAAATCCCACACTTAAAAGTTTTCAACAAAAGTAAAGTTTGCTAAAAGTTAACAATGTAACATGTATTATAGTAACTTCTAATCTGTGGCCTTAGACAGTCTAGTCCACAGATATGAAGGAAGTCTGCTTTGCAAAAGAATGGTTATCATCTTTGAAAACAACAACAACAACAACAACAACAAAAAAGGGGGGGGCAGAGTTTATATAAAAAGGAATGTTATATGGAAAATTCTGTTTTCCATATGTTATATGAGGCATGTCGAAGAATTGTCTGTGAAAGTCATAAAAAAAGTGTCAGAAAAATTTATGAAAGAAATGATGTATAATTTAAATTAATTAATCCTCCTGAATGTAAAACTATTGAAGAAACAGTTTATGTGCAAAGTGTATAAGGAAAGTAACATATGCCTTTGGTAAAAGGATTATAAGGAGGCAGAAGAATGTTTATTTTTACTTACATTAAAAGGTTAAAAATTGTTTTGAAGGTTTAAGCAAGTTTTGAAACATTAATTGTAAGGAAAATTCTGTGTGTAAACATATTGGCTACAGTTAAAGGGGTATCATCCAGTTTTTCTGTGAACTGGACATTAAAAGAAAAATACAACGGGTTTTTCTGAAAGCACTAGCCTGCTCTTTGACAAAAATTATAAAAGGTTAAAAAAGTCTATAAAAATCTTATCTTATGGTCAGACATTAAAAATTGAATAAATATGTTTACAAAGTTTTATTAAAACTAAGTGGAACATTAATAACACTAATATAAAGGTGAAATCTAGCTTATCTGGTATAAACATACAGGAAGCATTGTCAAATATAAAATGGTGTTTGGATTTCTTTGGTCTTAAAAACTAACAAAAATAGATGCTAAAGGAAATTTCTCGGTAAGAAGGCCCCAAGGACTATAAAGTTCACTGCTGATGTCCCCACATTTAAAACAAAAGGTCCATTTCTTAAAAATTATATACTTGATTTGATCTTTCACTTTCCTTTCCCTCAAAACTAAAAGTCTTTTAGCACATGTACCACCCCTAGAATTTCCGGTAAACCAGCGCCAGCCTGAAGATCATGTTCTCATCAAAGGGTAGAAAGAAGGAAAAGTCGAGCTGTATAAACATGTGGCTGCTGGGCCATTGCATGGTGGCTGTTGTGATGAGGTTCTGAATTTTTAATTGTATATATTTAAATTTATTTAACCATGAAGAGGCACATATATGACTGAGAACCACACTAGACGGGACAGCTCCAGAGATCCAGAAATGAGGAAGATATGACTCCCTTATCCTGGAGTTTTTCGTTTGTTTGTTTGTTTGCAGAATCATTTGCTGCTCGGATTCTAGCCTACATTTAAGGTTACTTCCTGGGCATCTGCACAAGGGTCAGTCACTCTGTGGGGCTGGGGATATGATCATGAGGACAATATCCAGGTCCAGATGGATTCCAGCAGGGGGCGCTCTTGCACCCAGTGGACGAGCATGGCTCTGCACGCCCTGTTGAGACAAGATCAGAGCAGCAGGAGCAGAGGGGTAGGGGCATCTCGCCGTCCTCAGGAGCTCACCCTCATCTCCAGCGACCCTGACTCAGAAGCTGGGCAGGCTCCAGGATGAGTGTGGGGCTCAACAGGCTGAGAAGAAAACCCTTCCACACCTGCACTAGATCCCAGCCTGGGGGCGACCTAGAGCTCATCCTAGGGGGTGTGTTCATTAAAACATCCATGGGGCCTAACGTGTCTCCCCCAGGACTGAGCTCTGGGATAAGGACAAACGAGGAAGAGACAGTCACTGCCCTGGCAGTAAACACCCATGGCCAGGGTTCCTCTTCCATCTGCGGGAAGACTCCGAGCGTGATACTGACGATGTTAAACCATCTCCAAAGTAAGTGGAAACTGAGGTGTGGCGGATTCCACAGAAGAGTTGCGAGGATGACCTGAACTCTAGGGTCAATCCCCACCCCTTTGCTGAGCTCACCCTGTGCTGGATCTCATGTCTCTCCCCACCTCCCCTGCTACTCGGGAGCGCTGTCACTGCCCTGGACAAGAACTGGGGGGCTACGTCTAGTCGAAACACATTTCTGGGCCAGAAATGTGTTTATATTATATATAATATAATATATATTATATATTTGTATTATATGTAATATATATATTATACATTTATATTATATAGTATATATACAATATATTATATAGCATATATAATGTTATATACTATATTATATATAAATATATTTTTTGAGACGGAGTCTCCTTCTGTCTCCCAGGCTGGAGTGCAGTGGCGCGATCTTGGCTCACTGCAAGCTCTGCCTCCTGGGTTCACACCTTTCTCCTGCCTAAGCTTCCAGAGTAGCTGGGACCACAGGCACCCGCCACCACGCCCGGCTAATTTTTTGTATTTTTAGTAGAAACGGAGTTTCACTGTGTTAGCTAGGATGGTCTCAATCTCCTGACCTCGTGATCCACCCGCCTCGGCCTCCCAAAGTGCTGGGATTACAGGCGTGAGCCACCGTGCCCAGCCATATGTATTCTATTTCTATTATATATATACACACTTACAGTGGGCTGGGCGCGGTAGCTCACGCCTCTAAGCCCATATATATACACACTTACAGTGGGCTGGGCGCGGTAGCTCACGCCTGTAATCCCAGCACTTTTGGAGGCTGAGGTGGGGGGGATCACTTGAGATCAGGAGCTCGAGAGAGCCTGGCCAACATGCTGAAACTCCGTCTCTACTAAAAATACAAAATACTAAAAATAGAAAAATAGCCTCATTTATAACACAAGCCCCCAGTATATTATGTTCCCCACGTCTTACCATGATTTCAAACAACTTTCAGATTTATTTTCAGTTCCTGATTTCTACCACTCAGACTGGGCTGGAGGAACTCTAAGAAACGGACTTTGTCCAAATTTGGGCTCCCCTTCCTCCCTCATGCAAACGAACTCTTAAAGATTAGTCCACCAAGTCTTCTAGAGATGTCTACACAAGTCTGAATTTTAGGGTAAAAGTGGCTGAGGTTTAAGTTGAGAGTCTGCATGGCAGGTTCCTGACTCTTAAAGGTTTTTAGTTTGAAGAAGATAAAATGCATGAATCATACTAGGGCAGAAAGAGTTCACAATAGGTGTTTTGGTGACAAAGCACTTGTCCTACATAGCCCAAGGGTAAATGCCAATGCATATTCAGAATGGAGCAGGGAAATTGAAAATAAATTTGAACCCATCTAATATAAAGCTTCTGTTTCATAACCTGGCTCTTAGCAACTGAGTGACCTTGGGCAAGTTATTTAACCTTTCTGAGCCTTCATTTTCTCCCCCTAAAATGGAGGTAACAGTATTGTCCCTATCACTCCCAACCCCCTTACTGTTTGGTAAGAATTACATGAGATAAAAGGATATGAAACTAGTACAGTGCCTGGTACAAAATAAGGAGTCAGTTAATATTACCTCTTCTTCCTCCCCCAGCTCAGCTCCTTTCCTCTTCCTTATCCAGGAAACACAGAAATATATGGATTCACCGTAGAAGCTGGACCCAGCTCCTCAGATGCAGCAGATGGATGGGCACACCCTGTAATGACCCAGGATGGGGCGGGTGTTCTCCTGCAGGGTGACTGAGAATGTGAGCCTCAGAATGAAATGTAAGAACACCAGGCTCCCTGACGACTGGCTACAGCCACAAACTGCAGGTCACTGTTCACAGGTGCTCAGTAGGAAGAGAAAGGGGTTTGCGATGTTTTTTTTCACCCAGATGGAAATATGCATTCATAAAATGGTGGTAGCTGGGGGTGGTGGCAGGCGTCCCGGATCCCAGCTACTTGGGACGCGGAAGCCGGAGAAGTCCTCGAACCTGGGAGCTGGGGGATTCCTTGAGCCGAGATTCTGCCATCTCAGCCCAGCCTAGGGGAAAAGAACAAGGCTTCGTCTCAAATAAAAAACAAACAAAACACACACACACACACACACACACACACACACACACACACACACTTACAGAGGTAAGCTTGGCGTCTCTCCTTTGCCTGCAATAGGAGAAAGGAAAACACTATGAGGATCAGATCACATGGAGTCCTGTTGGCACAGATCTTTTATTTTTTTTGACGGAGTCTCGCTCTGTCGCCCAGGCTGGAGTGCAGTGGCGCGCTCTTGGCTCACTGCAAGCTCCACGTCCCGGGTTCATGCCATTCTCCTGCCTCAGCCTCCCGAGTAGCTGGGACTACAGGTGCCCGCCACCACACCTAGCTAATTTTTTGTATTTTTAGTAGAGACGGGGTTTCACCGTGTTAGCCAGGATGGTCTCAATCTCCTGATCTCGTGATCCGCCTGCCTCAGCCTCCCAAAGTGCTGGGATTGCAGGCGTGAGCCACCACGCCCGGCCAGCACAGATCTTTTATTCACTTGGTGACATTACAAAACAACATGTCAAACAGTGATCAAGTCACTGGCCCCGTGAAGGAAGCATAGACGATGCTTGTGGAAAAGGCAATGGGTTTTCATGGAATATTTAGCAAGTCCATGTTGGCTGGCAAATACAAAATATTTTTCAAGAAGCAAAAGTTGCTACTGAGAAATATGCTCACTACAAGATAGTTTGTAAGTGATGCTGTCATTTTTGACCACCATCATCCAACAGGACTCAGTTGGTCATAAACTCCAGTGACCAGTCACTAGAGTCCATGATCAACTAAGACCTGATGGACGACAGCCATCAAATATGGTATTCCCTTGATATTCCAGCCAACAAAAAAATTGCATTTGTCTTCTATAATGTACTTGGTCAGATTTTTGTATCTTCATTTCATTAATAAGGCAAGAGGAACCAGGAGAAACATTTCTTCAGACAAAGAAATGCATCTTACCATCTCCGATGTCATGAGATCTTCAAGACCACCAGATGGACCCTCACTGAGATCTTCGACCAAATCTAGGAGAAGATAGAGTGACAGTCAGTGCATTGGTGCTGCTGAGGAATCTCACAAGGAGCCTTGGGGGCTGTGGACCGGGGCTGGAGTGTATGGAGGTGGGCCGTTGACTAACATGGACTGAGCTGCTGCTGCTGGACCATTCTCCTTGGTGTTGAAGGAAGGCAAAGGAGAGGGGCAGAAAGAAATGAAAGAGCCTTGGCTTTCTACCTAGGGCAACCTCATCAATGTGAAATAGTCACCTTAAGAACCGGTTAATACAGAAAGCCACTGTACTATAGAAACAGGAAGTAGATTCGAGGCTGCCTAGATCCAGGGGTGTGGGAGTTGGGAAAGACAGAGGAGTGACTACTAGTGGGGTTTCTTTGAGGGGGAATAAAGAGGTTCTCAGATGAGATTGTAACAATGGTTGCACAACCGTGTAAATATAGTAGAAACGCTGAATCACCTAATTTAAATGAGTAAATTGTTTTGCACGTCAACTACGTTTAAATAAAGCTGTTAAAAAAAAAAAGAATACGTACAGAGTTGAGACTGGGTTTTCGAAGTGCTCTGCAATAAGAGAAAAAAAAAAAAAAAAAACATTAATCAGGTCACTGGCCCCGAAAGAAAGCATAGAGGATGCTTGTGGAAAACGCAATGGGTTTTTTTTTTTGAAATATTTAGCAAGTGTCCATGTTGGCTGGCAAATACAAAACTATTTTTCAGGGAGAAAAGTTGCTACTGAGAAAGACACTCACTACCAAACAGTTTGTAAGTGATGCGGTCCTTTGACTGCCATCGTCGATCAGGCCTCAGTTGGTCATAACCTCTAGTGACCAGTCACTAGAGTCCATGACCAACTGAAGCCTGATCCATGATGGCAGTCAAAAATAATATTCACTTGATAGTCTAGAAGCCCCAGAAAAAACAAAAAACAAAACAAAAAAAACATTTCTCTTCCAGAGAAAGAAATACGTCTTACAAGTTCTGATTTCATATCCTCCACGCCGCCATATGCAGGCTCCTGCAGATCTTCATCAGAAACTAGGAGAACACAGAGTGACGGTCAGTGCATTGGTATTGCTGAGGAATCCCACAAGGAGCCTTGGGGGATGTGGACCAGGGCTGGAGTGTATGGAGGGGGGTGGTTGACAAGCATGGACTGAGCTGCTGCTGGACCATTCTCCTTGGTGTTGAAGGAAGGCAAAGGAGAGGGGCAGTAAGAAATGAAAGATCCTAGGCTTTCTAGCTAGGGCAACCTCATCAATGTGAAATAGTCATCTTAAGAGTTGGGAAAGACAGAGGAGTGACTACTAGTGGGGTTTCTTTGAGGGGTAATAAAGAGGTTCTAAGATGAGATTATAACAATAGTTGCACAACTGTGTAAATATAGTAAAAACGCTGAATCACCTACTTTAAATGGGTGAATTATTTTGCATGTCAACTACATCTAAACAAAGCTGGTTTTTTGTTTTTAAATACGTACGGTCGTCATACTCAGCTGTAGATAATTCCTGCAAAAAGAGAAAAGAAAAAGAAACACCATGAGGATCAGATGATGCTGGGTTCTGTTGGCAAAGGCCTTTTATTCACTTGCTGAAATAAAAAACCAGAAGTCAAGCAGTGATCAAGTCACTGGCTGCCAAATAAAGCATAGAGAATGCTTGTGGAAAATGCCGTGGGGGTTTCTTGGGAATATATAGCAAGTGTCCATGTTGGCTGGCAAATACAAAATTATCTTTCAAGGAGAAAAGGTTGCTACTGAGAAACATACGCACTACCAGACAGTTTGTAAGTGGTGCCATCCTTCGACTGCCATGGTCAGTTAGTCCTCAGTTGGTCATAAACTCCAGTAACTGGTCGCTAGACTCCATGACCAACTGAGGCCTGATCCATGATGGCAGTCAAAAATGATATTCATTTGATAGTCTAGAAGCCACAGAAAAAACAAAAACCAAAACCAAAAAACATTTCTCTTCCAGAGAAAGAAATACGTCTTACAAGTTCTGATTTCATATCCTCCACGCTGCCATGGGCAGGCTCCTGCAGCTCTTCAACAGGACCTAGGAGAACACAGAGTGACAGTCAGTGCATTGGTGTTGCTGAGGAATCCCACAAGGAGCCTTGGGGGCTGTGGACCAGGGCTGCAGTGTATGGAGGGGGGTGGTTGACAAGCATGGACTGAGCTGCTGCTGGACCATTCTCCTTGGTGTCGAAGGCAGGCAAAGGAGAGGGGCAGTAAGAAATGAAAGATCCTAGGCTTTCTAGCTAGGACAACCTCATCAATGTGAAATAGTCACCTTAAGGGTTGGGAAAGACAGAGGAGTGACTACTAGTGGGGTTTCTTTGAGGGGTAATAAAGAGGTTCTAAGATGAGATTGTAACAATGGTTGCACAACCGTGTAAATATAGTAAAAACGCTGAATCACCTACTTTAATGGGTGAATTGTTTTGCATGTCAACTACATCTAAACAAAGCTGTTTTTTTTTTTTTGTTTTTTTTTAAATACGTACGGTTGTCATACTCAGCTGTAGATAAATCCTGCAAAAAGAGAAAAGAAAAAGAAACACCATGAGGATCAGATGATGCTGGGTTCTGTTGGCAAAGGCCTTTTATTCACTTGCTGAAATAAAAAACCGGACGTCAAGCAGTGATCAACTCACTGGCCCCCAAATAAAGCATAGAGAATGCTTGTGGAAAATGCCGTGGGGTTTTTTTGGTTATATATAGCAAGTGTCCATGTTGGCTGACAAATACAAAATTATTTTTCAAGAGGAAAAGGTTGCTACTGAGAAACATACTCACTACCAGACAGTTTGTAAGTGGTGCCATCCTTTGACTGCCATCATCAATCAGGCCTCAGTTGGTCATAACCTCCAGTGACTGGTCGCTAAAGTCCACGACCAACTGAGGCCTGATTCATGATGGCAGTCAAATATGATATTCACTTGATAGTCTAGAAGCCCCAGAAAAAAACAAAAACAATTTCTCTTCCAGAGAAAGAAATACGTCTTACAAGTTCTGATCCCGTATTCTCCTCCACACCGCCATGTGGGAACGCCTGCAGATGTTCAACAGAACCTAGGAGAACACAGAGTGATGGTCAGTGCATTGGTGTTGCTGAGGAATCCCACAAGGAACCCTGGGGTGTATGGAGTGTATGCAAGTGGGCGGTTGACAAGCATGGGCTGAGATGCTGCTGGACCATTCTCCTTGGTGTCGAAGGCAGGCAGAGGAGAGGGGCAGAAAGAATTGAAAGAGCTTTGGCTTTCTAGCTAGGGCAACCTCATCAATGTGAAATAGTCACTTTAAGAACAGTTTAATACAGAAAGGCACTGTATGGTTCAGCGACAGCATCTCATCACACCTCCCCCCCATTCGAAGGTCCAGGCAAATCCCCAGTTTTATGAAATGTTACAAGATCATTTAACTCCTTTGGATCTACATACCCTGCCACTATGTTTATCATCTACTCTGTTGTATTTTTCAAGTTGTACTAAAGCATACATCTTTATAATTTTAATTATTAAGTGTGCATTTTAATGAGATTACATTCAATGAGTTACATTCAGGATACTGTGTCAATAATCAGAAAAATCAATTCATAAATTATAATCTAAGCTTCACCTTAGGCAATGAGAGAAAAACAGCAGTGTAACATAGAACAGATGATAAATAAATAATGATTGCCGAATACAATGGAATAGAAAACAGGAAATCCAGAGAAAATCAACAAAACCAAAAGCCGGTTCTTTGAAAAGATCAGTAACATTGATAAACCTCTACCTTGGCTACCCACAAAGGAAAGAAAGAAGTCACAGTATACTAATAATATTAGTTTAAGAGGAGTCAAATCAAAAACTAGTAAATAATAAAGGAATATTCTGAACACACCTGTGCTCACAATTGGATACAGTAGATGAAATGAGCTACTTTTTAAAATCTATTTTAGAAGACCAAAAGTCTTCTCAGGAGAAAGAGATCATCTGAATAGGCCTATACTTATTTTAGAATTTTAGATATTCAATCAATGATTAATATCTTTTCAAAAAACTAAAACACTATATTCAGATGGTTTCACTGGTAAATTCTACCAAAAACAAAGAAAAATATAGTCTTACCATACAAGCAAGTAATCATAATCCGAAGTATTTCCTCAGTTACATTTTTAAAATTATGTTTCCAAACAAGACACAGGAAGGTTTCTAATAGCTGTATTCATAATTGACCAAACTGAAAGCAAATGTCTAAACATTTGAGATGTCCTTTACTATCAAAAGTGAACCCAGCCTGGGCAGAATGGTGAAATCCCTTCTCTACAATAATAATAATAATAATAATAATAATAATAAACTTGTTATAGTGGCATGTGACTTATGGCCCGCTACTTGGGAGGCTGAGTGGAAGGATCACCTGAACCTGGGGAGGTCAAGATCGCAGTGAGCTGTGATCGCACCAGTGCACTCCTGGGCGACAAAGGAGACCTTTTCACAAAAAAATAAAATACTGAAAGAAAGAACTGAACTCTAAGTTGTCAATGTTACTTTACTTGTGTAATTGTGTCACCCATCATTGATTTAATGCATAAATTGGCACAAATGAAGTAAATGAAGAACATGACACAGCATTTACTGAGTTTCTCTAATGTGGGGCACTGAATGAATAAACTGGAATTATTTGCTTAAGTGAACTTAATGATTTAATTTCCACACTACCTTTATTTCCGAAACGCCAAATTTTGTTCCATCTCCATAGTTTTGGTGTCCAGTGCTTGGGACGGGCAGCCAAACCTGCAAGGTAGAGCAGACTTCTTATAGATTCTAGGAAATGTATTATAATAAAGACAGCGCTTGACATTGTTGCTGGCAGAGGACAACAGAGAAATTAGTAAAAACTTATTCCCAGATGAAACTTTTGATCCCAGTTTTTACCGTCGGCTTTTCAACTCTACATTAGATTTGGGTTCTGGGAGAATTTTGCAAGGTTCATTGCACTTAAAACGGACTGTATGTGCAGGCAGATACCTTTATTTAGATGAGACAATATAGAAAAGCAGCAGATCCAAGTCACCAAGAATGGCCTGGGATCAAATGCTACTTAGAATCTGCACATACCTGGGAGAGTGAAATGAACCCCTCTGTGCCTCAGTTCCCTATTCTGAGATGTGGGAATGTTAGTAGATCTAAAAACGCTGAATCACCTACTTTAAATGGGTACATTGTTTTGCATGTCAACTACGTTTAAATAAAGCTGTTTAAAAAAAAAGAATACGTACAGAGCTGACACTGGGCGTTCGACTTTCTCTGCAATAAGAGAAAAAAAAACAACAAAACAGTGATCAGGTAACTGGCCCCGAAAGAAAGCATAGAGGATGCTTGTGGAAAATGCAGTGGGTTTTTTTTTTTTGGGAATATTTAGCAAGTGTCCATGTTGGCTGGCAAATACAAAACTATTTTTCCGGGAGAAAAGGTTGCTACTGAGAAATACACTCACTACCAAACAATTTGTAACTGATGCCATCCTTTGACTGCCACTGTCAATCAGGCCTCAGTTGGTCATAACCTCTAGTGACCCCAGAAAAAACAAAATAAAATTTCTCTTCCAGAGAAAGAAATGCGTCTTACAAGTTCTGATCTCATGTTCTCCTCCACACCGCTCTGTGCAGATACCTGCAGATCTTCATCGGAATCTAGGAGAACACAGAGTGACGGTCAGTGCATTGGTGTTGCTGAGGAATCTCACAAGGAACCCTGGGGTGTATGGAGTGTATGCAAGTGGGCGGTTGACAAGCATGGGCTGAGATGCTGCTGGACCATTCTCCTTGGTGTCAAAGGCAGGCAAAGGAGAGGGACAGAAAGAATTGAAAGAGCCTTGGCTTTCTAGCTAGGGCAACCTCATCAATGTGAAATAGTCACCTTCAGAACAGTTTAATACAGAAAGGCACTGTATGGTTCAGCGACAGCATCTCATCACACCTCCTCCCCATTTGAAGGTCCAGGCAAATCCCCAGTTTTATGAAATGTTACAAGATCATTTAACTCCTTTGGATCTACATATACCCTGCCACTACGTTTATCATCTACTCTGTTGTGTTTTTCAAGTTTTAGTAAAGCATACATAGTTATCATTTTAATTAAGTGTGCATTTTAATGAGATTACATTCAATGAGTTACATTCAGGATGCTGTGTCAATAATGAGAAAAATCTTAATTCATAATCGAAGCTTCACCTTGGGCAATGAGAGAAAAACAGCTGTGTAACATAGAACAGATGATAAATAAATATTGATTGCAGAATACAATGGAATAGAAAACAGGAAATCCAGAGAAAATCAACAAAATCGAAAGCCGGTTCTTTGAAAAGATCAGTAACATTGATAAACCTCTACCTTGGCTACCCACAAAGGAAAGAAAGAAGTCACAGTATACTAATAATATTAGTTTAAGAGGAGTCAAATCAAAAACTAGTAAATAATAAAGGAATATTCTGAACACATCTATCTCACAATTGGATACAGTAGATGAAATGAGCTAATTTTTTAAACCTATTGTAGAAGACGAAAAGTCTTCTCAGGAGAAAGAGATCATCTGAATAGGCCTATATTTATTTTAGAAATTGAATCAATGATTAATATCCTTTCAGAAAACTAAAACACTGTGTTCGGATGATTTCACTGGTAAATTCTGCCGAATCCTTACAAAGAAAAATATAGTCTTACCATACAAGCAAGTAATCATAATCCGAAGTATTTCCTCAGTTACATTTTAAAAATTATGTTTCCAAACAAGACACAGGAAGGTTTCTAATAGCTGTATTCATAATTGACCAAACTGAAAGCAAATGTCTAAACATTTGAGATGTCCTTTACTATCAAAAGTGAACCCAGCCTGGGCAGAATGGTGAAATCCCTTCTCTACAATAATAATAATAATAATAATTAACTTGGTATAGTGGCATGTGACTTATGGCCCGCTACTTGGGAGGCTTAGTGGAAGGATCACCTGAACCTGGGGAGGTCAAGATCGCAGTGAGCTGTGATCGCACCAGTGCACTCCTGGGCGACAAAGGAGACCTTTTCACAAAAAAATAAAATACTGAAAGAAAGAACTGAACTCTAAGTTGTCAGTGTTACTTTACTTGTGTAATTGTGTCACCCGTCATTGATTTAATGCATAAATTGGCACAAATGAAGTAAATGAAGAACATGACACAGCATTTACTGAGTTTCTCTAATGTGGGGGACTGAATGAATAAACTGGAATTATTTGCTTAAGTGAACTTAATGATTTAATTTCCACACTACCTTTATTTCCTATAGGCCAAATTTTGTTCCGTCTCCGTAGTTTTGGTGTCCAGCGCTTGGGACGGGCGGCCAAACCTGCAAGGTAGAGCAGACTTCCTATAGATTCTAGGAAATGTATTATAATAAAGACAGCGCTTGACATTGTTGCTGGCAGAGGACAGCAGAGAAATTAGTAAAAACTTATGCCCAGATGAAACTTTTGATCCCAGTTTTTACCGTCGGCTTTTCAACTCTACATTAGATTTGGGTTCTGGGAGAATTTTGCAAGGTTCATTGCACTTAAAACGGACTGTATGTGCAGGCAGATACCTTTATTTAGATGAGACAATATAGAAAAGCAACAGATCCAAGTCACCAAGAATGGCCTGGGATCAAATGCTACTTGGAATCTGCACATACGTGGGAGAGTGAAATGAACCCCTCTGTGCCTCAGTTCCCTATTCTGAGATGTGGGAATGTTAGTAGATCTAAAAACGCTGAATCACCTACTTTAAATGGGTACATTGTTTTGCATGTCAACTATGTTTAAATAAAGCTGTTAAAAAAAAAAAAAAAGAATACGTACAGAGGTGAGACTGGGCGTTCGACTTTCTCTGCAATAAGAGAAAAAAAAAACAACAAAACAGTGATCAGGTAACTGGCCCCGAAAGAAAGCATAGAGGATGCTTGTGGAAAATGCAGTGGGTTTTATTTGGGGAATATTTAGCAAGTGTCCATGCTGGCTGGCAAATACAAAACTATTTTTCCGGGAGAAAAGGTAGCTACTGAGAAATACACTCACTACCAAACAGTTTGTAAGTGATGCCGTCCTTTGACTGCCATCGTCAATCAGGCCTCATTTGGTCATAACCTCTAGTGACCCCAGAAAAAACAAAATAAATTTCTCTTCCAGAGAAAGAAATACGTCTTACAAGTTCTGATCTCATGTTCTCCTCCACACCGCTCTGTGCAGATTCCTCAAGATGTTCATCAGAATCTAGGAGAACACAGAGTGACGGTCAGTGCATTGGTGTTGCTGAGGAATCCCAAAAGGAACCTTGGGGTGTATGGAGTGTATGCAAGTGGGCGGTTGACAAGCATGGGCTGAGATGCTGCTGGACCATTCTCCTTGGTGTCGAAGGCAGGCAAAGGAGAGGGGCAGAAAGAATTGGAAGAGCCTTGGCTTTCTAGCTAGGGCAACCTCATCAATGTGAAATAGTCACCTTCAGAACAGTTTAATACAGAAAGGCACTGTATGGTTCAGCGACAGCATCTCATCACACCTCCTCCCCATTTGAAGGTCCAGGCAAATCCCCAGTTTTATGAAATGTTACAAGATCATTTAACTTCTGTGGATCTACATACCCTGCCACCATGTTTATCATCTACCCTGTTGTATTGTTGAAGTTGTAGTAAGGCACACATCTTTAACATTTTAATTATTAAGTGTGCATTTTAATGAGATTACATTCAATGAGTTACATTCAGGATGCTGTGTCAATAATGAGAAAAATCTTAATTCATAATTTAAGCTTCACCTTGGGCAATGAGAGAAAAACAGCAGTGTAACATAGAACAGATGATAAATAAATAATGATTGCCGAATACAATGGAATAGAAAACAGGAAATCCAGAGAAAATCAACAAAACCAAAAGCCGGTTCTTTGAAAAGATCAGTAACATTGATAAACCTCTACCTTGGCTACCTACAAAGGAAAGAAAGAAGTCACAGTATACTAATAATATTAGTTTAAGAGGAGTCAAATCAAAAACTAGTAAATAATAAAGGAATATTCTGAACACACCTGTGCTCACAATTGGATACAGTAGATGAAATGAGCTACTTTTTAAAATCTATTTTAGAAGACCAAAAGTCTTCTCAGGAGAAAGAGATCATCTGAATAGGCCTATATTTATTTTAGAATTTTAGATATTCAATCAATGATTAATATCTTTTCAAAAAACTAAAACACTATATTCAGATGATTTCACTGGTAAATTCTACCAAAATTCTTACAAAGAAAAATATAGTCTTACCATACAAGCAAGTAATCATAATCCGAAGTATTTCCTCAGTTACATTTTAAAAATTATGTTTCCAAACAAGACACAGGAAGGTTTCTAATAGCTGTATTCATAATTGACCAAACTGAAAGCAAATGTCTAAACATTTGAGATGTCCTTTACTATCAAAAGTGAACCCAGCCTGGGCAGAATGGTGAAATCCCTTCTCTACAATAACAATAATAATAATAATAATAATAAACTTGTTATAGTGGCATGTGACTTATGGCCAGCTACTTGGGAGGCTGAGTGGAAGGATCACCTGAACCTGGGGAGGTCAAGATCGCAGTGAGCTGTGATCGCACCAGTGCACTCCTGGGCGACAAAGGAGACCTTTTCACAAAAAAATAAAATACTGAAAGAAAGAACTGAACTCTAAGTTGTCAATGTTACTTTACTTGTGTAATTGTGTCACCCATCATTGATTTAATGCATAAATTGGCACAAATGAAGTAAATGAAGAACATGACACAGCATTTACTGAGTTTCTCTAATGTGGGGGACTGAATGAATAAACTGGAATTATTTGCTTAAGTGAACTTAATGATTTAATTTCCACACTACCTTTATTTCCGAAACGCCAAATTTTGTTCCATCTCCATATTTTTGGTGTCCAGCGCTTGGGACGGGCGGCCAAACCTGCAAGGTAGAGCAGACTTCCTATAGATTCTAGGAAATGTATTATAATAAAGACAGCGCTTGACATTGTTGCTGGCAGAGGACAGCAGAGAAATTAGTAAAAACTTATTCCCAGATGAAACTTTTGATCCCAGTTTTTACCGTCGGCTTTTCAACTCTACATTAGATTTGGGTTCTGGGAGAATTTTGCAAGGTTCATTGCACTTAAAACGGACTGTATGTGCAGGCAGATACCTTTATTTAGGTGAGACAATATAGAAAAGCAGCAGATCCAAGTCACCAAGAATGGCCTGGGATCAAATGCTACTTAGAATCTGCACATACCTGGGAGAGTGAAATGAACCCCTCTGTGCCTCAGTTCCCTATTCTGAGATGTGGGAATGTTAGTAGATCTAAAAACGCTGAATCACCTACTTTAAATGGGTACATTGTTTTGCATGTCAACTACGTTTAAATAAAGCTGTTTAAAAAAAAAGAATACGTACAGAGGTGAGACTGGGCGTTCGACTTTCTCTGCAATAAGAGAAAAAAAAAAACGACAAAACAGTGATCAGATAACTGGCCCCGAAAGAAAGCATAGAGGATGCTTGTGGAAAATGCAGTGGGTTTTTTTTTTTGGGAATATTTAGCAAGTGTCCATGTTGGCTGGCAAATACAAAACTATTTTTCCGGGAGAAAAGGTTGCTACTGAGAAATACACTCACTACCAAACAATTTGTAACTGATGCCATCCTTTGACTGCCACTGTCAATCAGGCCTCAGTTGGTCATAACCTCTAGTGACCCCAGAAAAAACAAAATAAAATTTCTCTTCCAGAGAAAAAATGCGTCTTACAAGTTCTGATCTCATGTTCTCCTCCACACCGCTCTGTGCAGATTCCTCAAGATGTTCATCAGAATCTAGGAGAACACAGAGTGACGGTCAGTGCATTGGTGTTGCTGAGGAATCCCACAAGGAACCCTGGGGTGTATGGAGTGTATGCAAGTGGGCGGTTGACAAGCATGGGCTGAGATGCTGCTGGACCATTCTCCTTGGTGTCAAAGGCAGGCAAAGGAGAGGGGCAGAAAGATGGAAAGAGCCTTGGCTTTCTAGCTAGGGCAACCTCATCAATGTGAAATAGTCACCTTCAGAACAGTTTAATACAGAAAGGCACTGTATGGTTCAGCGACAGCATCTCATCACACCTCCTCCCCATTTGAAGGTCCAGGCAAATCCCCAGTTTTATGAAATGTTACAAGATCATTTAACTCCTTTGGATCTACATATACCCTGCCACTACGTTTATCATCTACTCTGTTGTGTTTTTCAAGTTTTAGTAAAGCATACATAGTTATCATTTTAATTAAGTGTGCATTTTAATGAGATTACATTCAATGAGTTACATTCAGGATGCTGTGTCAATAATGAGAAAAATCTTAATTCATAATCGAAGCTTCACCTTGGGCAATGAGAGAAAAACAGCAGTGTAACATAGAACAGATGATTAATAAATATTGATTGCAGAATACAATGGAATAGAAAACAGGAAATCCAGAGAAAATCAACAAAACCAAAAGCCGGTTCTTTGAAAAGATCAGTAACATTGATAAACCTCTACCTTGGCTACCCACAAAGGAAAGAAAGAAGTCACAGTATACTAATAATATTAATTTAAGAGGAGTCAAATCAAAAACTAGTAAATAATAAAGGAATATTCTGAACACATCTGTGCTCACAATTGGATACAGTAGATGAAATGAGCTACTTTTTAAAATCTATTTTAGAAGACCAAAAGTCTTCTCAGGAGAAAGAGATCATCTGAATAGGCCTATATTTATTTTAAAATTTTAGATATTCAATCAATGATTAATATCTTTTCAAAAAACTAAAACACTATATTCAGATGATTTCACTGGTAAATTCTACCAAAATTCTTACAAAGAAAAATATAGTCTTACCATACAAGCAAGTAATCATAATCCGAAGTATTTCCTCAGTTACATTTTAAAAATTATGTTTCCAAACAAGACACAGGAAGGTTTCTAATAGCTGTATTCATAATTGACCAAACTGAAAGCAAATGTCTAAATATTTGAGATGTCCTTTACTGTCAAAAGTGAACCCAGCCTGGGCAGAATGGTGAAATCCCTCTCTACAATATAATAATAATAATAATAATAATAATAATAATTAACTTGTTATAGTGGCATGTGACTTATGGCCAGCTACTTGGGAGGCTGAGTGGAAGGATCACCTGAACCTGGGGAGGTCAAGATCGCAGTGAGCTGTGATCGCACCAGTGCACTCCTGGGCGACAAAGGAGACCTTTTCACAAAAAAATAAAATACTAAAAAAAAAGAACTGAACTCTAAGTCGTCAGTGTTACTTTACTTGTGTAGTTGTATCACCCACTATTGATTTAATGCATCAATCGGCACAAATGAAATAAATGAAGAACATGACACAGCATTTACCGAGTTTCTCTAATGTGGGGCACTGAATGAATAAACTGGAATAATTTGTTTAAGTGAACTTAATGATTTAATTTCCACACTACCTTTATTTCCTACAGGCCAAATTTTGTTCCGTCTCCATAGTTTTGGTGTCCAGCGCTTGGGACGGGCGGCCAAACCTGCAAGGTAGAGCAGACTTCTTATAGATTCTAGGAAATGTATTATAATAAAGACAGCGCTTGACATTGTTGCTGGCAGAGGATAGCACAGAAATTAGTAAAAACTTATGCCCAGATGAAACTTTTGATCCCAGTTTTAACCGTCTGCTTTTCAACTCTACCTGAATTAGATTTGGGTTCCAGGAGGATTTTGCAAGGTTCATTGCACTTAAAACGGACTGTATGTGCAGGCAGATACCTTTATTTAGATGAGACAATATAGAAAAGCAGCAGATGCAAGTCACCAAGAATGGCCTGGGTTCAAATCCTACTTAGAATCTGCACATACCTGGGAGAGTGAAATGAACCCCTCTGTGCCTCAGTTCCCTATTCTGAGATGTGGGAATGTTAGTAGATCTATGCTATAGACCTACTAAGATCTATTGGGCTAAAAACGATGAGACACAGATAAAGGCTTAAGAAGACTCATGCTTTGTAAATGCCCAGAAGTGTTCAATCATTCAATGTCTGGAAGGATAGTCCAGATACTTGGTAGTGGTGGGATACAGAGAGGGAGCGTGTATGGCTCCCAGGCAGGGGACGGTGGAAAGTGACTTCACTGTTTCCATGGGCACGATGCTTTCCGGCTCGTGAAAGAAATCTGCCATTTCCTTGATCCCCAAATTATCCCCGAGGGATGGGCAGAGCAGGGGCTACAACCCGTATTTTCCAAGTCAATGAATTAAACCTTAAGACGTTTTGAGTGACTTGCCCAGAGTTACTACAGTGAGGCATGAAGATCTGGGGCAAAAATGTAGTTATTTCCCTGGGGACAGAGGTCCCTCAACACCTGAGTCCTCTAGATCATGCCTTGGACCCTGGACTGAGAGCTCTTCTCACAAGCTTTGTCAAATCCTGCTGCCCCAATATTTCTATGGGATGGTTGATGCCCTGGAGAGGTGGCAGGTGGCTTACTGCATTTACTCACCTGCTCTATTATCCCTGTGTTGTCACTTTGATTAGCGTTATGACCCATCAGACAAACACATAAATTCTCTCAGTTGCGATGCACAGTCTGACATTTTACCTAAATCCACTCTTTCCACCCATCAGGTGATTCTCATCTGCTGACCTGGAGGTGGCCTGCCATGTAAGAGGACACACAGCATACCGTGGAGCTGCTGCGTGCCCCAGTCCTGTGCACACTCACGCCTTGCTCCTGCTTTCCCAGCTCTGACAATCCCAATTCTGGCTTCCAAAGCAATCCTGTACTTCCCTCTCAGTTCTCAGACTTGCCTGAACTGTTCTACGTTTTAATCAATGTTGTAGTGACCATGACTGAGCTGTGACATTTGACATATCATAGTATATTGTTATCTACTGATAGATTTAACAGCATGTAACTTCATTTTTCAGACTTTTAGGAACATTTCTGGGCTAGGTGTGCTGGCTCATGGCTGTAATCCTGACATTTTTGGAAGCTAAGGCAGGAGGATTGCTTGAGGTCAGAAGTTTGAGACCAGCCTGGGCAACATCGTGAGGCTTCTTCTCTACAAGACATATTTTAAAAATTAGCCAGGTGTGGTGGTGAGCTCTGGTATACCTAGCTCCGTGGAAGACTGATGTGGGAGGATCGTTTGAGCCAAGGAGTTTGAGGCTGCGGTGAGCTATGATCGTGCTACTGCACTCTAGCCTGGGTGACAAAGCAAGACCCTGTCTCTTAAAAATAAAAAGCATTACTGAGTTACAAGTATCTCCATTTTATTTCTCATTATCTAATGTTACTGTTTTAATCCTGAGGCTTAACTCCTTTAATAAACTAAAGGAAAGATTTTTTTAAAAAGGTAGTATCCAAAGCAGCCCATATGTACCTTTTAATAAATTCTAGTTTTATATGCCCTATGTCTAGAATTTACATCCTTGATCTGACTCTTATTTTTTCAAACTTCAAAAAACTCAATTTATACTTAGAACCAGACTTCTCATGTGACGCAAGTAAAATTCCCATATAACACCTAACTTAAAACATTGAGAGGATCAAATAATATGTAAGAGCCGTCTATATACTACATAATGTACAATCAATTACAAAGCAAAACTTTCTCAAATTAACTCAAAGGTCAAAAGTAAACAGTTAACATCCTTTAGAAAACCACAACAAAATAATATTTTGAGAAAATATGCACTTCGGCTACCCACTGAAGTTAAGGAGAGAAAACAGTCCCATCATCAAGAATGCCCCAGCGTTGTTTTTTGTTTGTTTTAATAATCACACATTATTCCCCCTGCTTTCTTCTTTGTATATTACTGCGTGTTCTCCCTTTTTCCTTTTCTGTATAACCTATCTTGGGAATCAGTCTGTAGCAGTAAAAAGACATCTTACCCTTGTTTACAGCTCCGTAGTTCTCCTTTAGGCGGAAGAACCAGTTAATTTTACTAGGCCCTTACTAGACATTTCAGTTATTTCCCATATTGAGCTACGGAAAACAATGCGACAAGGACTTTCTGCATAGGTTGTTTCATATTTATGGAGTATACCTTCAGGATAAAACGCCTCCAAGTAGTGTTTCCAGTTTAACTGTATCTGCAAGGTTGTGAGATTGTGCCAAATTCCCCTTCGTGGAGTCGAGCCATTTTGCATTTTCACCAGCACTATATGAATGCAACTTCCCTTACAGCCAAACCAAAGAATGTATTGCCGTGTTCTTGGAATTTCCCTCAATAGGAGAGACACTGCAGTATAGTTGTCATTTGCCTTTCTCTTATGTGTGAAGACGTGTTTAAGGATCATCTGCATTTCTTTTTCTGTGACTTGTCTATTTACCACTTTATTATCTTTCAGGTCCACTTGAATCTAAAGATTCTCAAGTCAGCCTATTTCAGGTCATTATTGTTTGTCTCTTCACTGTTGACTCTCACCTGAACTACCCAACCAGCCTCCTAGCTGGTCTCCCTGCTTCCACCCTTGCCTGCATTACAGTGCATTCTCACAGAGCCGCTGGTCTTTTTCTTGGAGAATTAACTGTGATCCCCAGGCTAGATTCCTCCAGTGGTCTCCCATCTCAACTAAAGTCCATATTCTTTGTCAGCGCTCACTGTGTGCACAAGGCCTTAACCCATCACATTCATTTCACTCTGCTGCAACCACCCTTGTGTCTGTCTGTTCTTTGCCCAAAACAAGTTTGTTCCCATTTCAGGAATTCCATGGAAGATATTCCTCTCTGGAAGCCCCTCCCATCATCCTCACAAGACTCCCCCTCACATTTTTATTTATTTTTTTAAAAACAAATAAGATGGGCTCTCTCTCTGTCTGTGAAGGTGGGGATCTTCTGTCTTATTTCAAAAAGAAAGGGAGGCAACAAGCTTCAAGAGGCACAAAAACAGTCCTGAGAGTGTAGTCAGAGCTTCTCATTCCACTGCCAGCTACCAACTGAAGGCTGCTGGCCCTGGCTGATGCTTTGTACCCACAAAGCCTCCTATGTCACCTGGTTACCAGGAAGCAACCAAGTCAGGCTACTGGCTCACAATGCCCCACCCCGCAGACCCACCCAATGGCTCACAATGCCCATCCCTGCTGCTGCCCACCTTGTGGCCACCCTGCCCATCTATGGTGAGTGCACTGTTCGTCCTGGGCTGCCTGAGCTTTCCAGTCCCGAGAAAAGTGCAGAGTAGGGGGGTTGTTATTGGAAGTCACCCTGGGCAATGAACGAAACAGAAAACCCTGGTTACTGAAGTCAGTTCCGTTAGCATCTCTGTTTTTCGTAGTCTGGCAGCTTTCATTTGCTCACAAATGTAGTTACACACAAATTTTGAACTGCTTTTGTAAGTAAATGCTTCTCTCCTGTCTTACAAGTGTTAGTTTTTGTCTTTAACTTGACCATAGCCACTCCCAGAGCCCTGGTCACACTGTCAGTAAACAGTGATGACTGTGACTTGAATGAAAGCCTAGGACACATGACACTTTCCGTTCCTTGTCTATAAAACAGGGACTAAACTGTAGCAGAGCTGAAGAGACATTCATGTCAAAGTGGGAATTTTCAAGTCATCAGAGCTCCATGGCTAAACTCCTTTGGGTAAAACCAAAACAAAAACAACTTCTTTACGGCTCGGGCAGTAACATGTCATACCTTTCGGGGTCATTTTAAGCATGTCCCCCAATTTGTTTTTCTTCTTTGTTCAAATTACAATTGGAAGAAATAAAGAAGCTTCTGTCAATGTGACTCACTATTAGGAATAGCATATAGGCCGGGCGTGGTGGCTCAAGCCTATAATCCGAGCACGTTGGATGGCCGAGACGGGTGGATCACGAGGTCAGGAGATCGAGACCATGCGGGCTAAAACAGTGAAACCCCATCTCTACTAAAAAATACAAAAAAACTAGCTGGGTGAGGTGGCGGGCGCCTGTAGTCCCAGCTACTTGGGAGGCTGAGGCAGGAGAATGGCGTAAACCTGGGAGGCAGAGTTTGCCGTGAGCTGAGATCCGGCCACTGCACTCCAGCCTAGGCGACAGAGCGAGATCCATCTCAAAAAAAAAAAAAAAAAAAAAAAGGAATACCATATAATCTCTTCCATGGCAAACTCTGTTTTGAATTTAAGAATTCTCCACATATTGGAGTCTGAATTATCCCAGTTATTAGCTTACCTTGAGGAATGGGAGAAAAGAAACAACTGGGCCCTTAACTGGCTCGTTCACTTAGGGCCCAGACCAGCTGCATAGGTAAGGATAGAGAATGGGATGGGGACTCCGAAACTGGAGTATTTGAAATTTTACTGAGAAAAGGGAGGGACTAGGCCAAAAAGGCCTCAACGAAGAAGGCTCAACAACAAAGACAGAGGCAGAACCAGCCTTTGTCCCCCATGCCGAGCCCTGGGAAAGCCGGCTGCGGGCAGGAGGGAGCTGGAAGCTGAGGATGTCTCTGAGGGGGAGGGACGGCAAACGGGTGGGGGCGGTGGGGGCCAGAGAGATGCCAGAGAGCAAATGGCACCCATGGCTTCTTTACCTTTGGGGAGCTCGGGGTTGCTCTGGTCCTGCACGGGATGGACCTCCGTGGCTCCCAAATTCAATCTGGCAGGCTCTGCAGCGGTGGATGCTGGTGCCGCGGCTGCCACAGCCTCAACAGTCTCAGATTCATTGCAGGGTCCCACGTTCAGCCTGCAGCAGTCACAGCTGAGGCCACAGCAGGGGCCCATGGGAGAACTCAGTTTGTTCCCTATGGGGCACCTGCACTGCTGTTTCCTCTCTCCTTAGTCCAATGCACTGTCTTGCCCAAGTGGTGTGACCCCAGGCGAGCCTGGAGCCTCAGCCACCACCTCTCACGATGGCTGCTGTGAGTTGGGGAATTTTCCTGGATTGAAGGATGTCAACCAAAAAATGCTAAGGGACACAAAAAATGCTGTCACAGAATATAGTCGGAGCTCCTCCTCCTTACCCTCCCAGCTACCGACTGAAGGCTGCTGGCCCTGGCTGATGCTTTGTACCCACAAAGCCTCCTATGTCACCTGGTTACCAGGAAGCAACCAAGTCAGGCTACTGGCTCACAATGCCCCACCCCGCAGACCCACCCAATGGCTCACAATGCCCATCCCTGCTGCTGTCCACCTTGTGGCCACCCTGCCCATCTGTGGTGACTGCACTCTTCGTCCTGGGCTGCCTGAGCTTTCCAGTCCCGAGAAAAGTGCAGGGGAGTGGGGGTTGTTGTTGGAAGTCACCCTGGGCAATGAACTCCATAGAAAACCGTGGTTACTGAAGTCAGTCCATTAGCATCTCTGTTTTTCTGAGTCCGGCAGCTTTCATTTGCTCACCAAATGTAGTTATACACAAATTTCTGACTGCTTTGGTAAGTAAATGCTTCTCTCCTGTCTTACAAGTGTTAGTTTTTGTCTTCAACTTGACCATAGCAACTCCTAGAGCCCTGGTCCCACTCTCAATAAAGAGTGATGACTGTGACTTGAATGAAAGCCTAGGGCACATCACACTTTCCCTTCCTTGTCTACAAAATAGGGACTGAATAATCCTTCCCAGTTCTGAAATGCTAGGACCTACCAACTCTCTTTTCTCCCTCTGTTTCTTCCATGGCAGGGATATTCAGATATTTCTTTTACTAACAAGGCATAAGGCATGTTTTTCTTATACAAAATTGAGAACCACACAGTGGGATACCACTGTCCTCATTTGATGAAGACGAATAGTAAACGTCTGGCAAGCCTGACAGTGTTCCAACTGTGGCATACTAATTTAACCCCCAGAAACCATTCCATTTTATGGATTTTACAGAATCAATCTAAATGGAGAAGTTAAGTAGCTTCTCCAAGTTTCCATGACTGCTCAAGATGGGGCCACAATTTAATCCTGAGTAATCTGGATCCCCACAAGCCGATCACGATTATCAGAAAGTAAGGGCAGAAGTCCTGCTTGGAGGGGAAGTGACATAGTAGATTAGTGTTTTTTTTTAAAAGAATAACAGTTTTTTTATGTGGATTTTAAAATGCCTCCCCTTCATTCAACATTAAGTGTCTTGTAAGTTCCAATACTGCACGTGTGAAACAGTCCCAACCCTCAGTGAGTTCAGGCAGATGAGCAAACAAAGGGTTTAATTGTCTGAGTCTACACTGCTGGACAGTGAATCAACCTGGAATAAAAACGCAGATCTGTCTGACCCAAAATTTGGTGCTGGGGTAGAGTTTGAATTTTATTCTGGAAACGAGAGTCACTGAACCACACAGGGGCGAGGAGTCTCTCTCAGATGTGTTTGCAGTGACGTCGCTCTGCACAATGGAGAGGACTTGATGAAAGCAGTAGGGCTGATTAAGAGACCCTATGTTCGTCTGGAGAACAGTAAGGCTAAAGGCAGTGGCAGTGACTGAAGTAGAAGGAAAAGTTTTGTGGTCATTTGGGAGATAGAACAGGAAGTGCTTGGTGATTAGACGAGGAAGAAGAGGGGGAGGAAAAACAGGCTGCTAAGGCCCTAGTTTGATGGACTGTGTAAATGGCAGTGATTCTCCCCTAGACAGAGAATGTAGGAAGAGGAATAGGTGTGCGGAATGAGACAGTTTTGAACTCTTTAAGTGTCACATTGAAATGGACCCCTCAGGTTGAAAATTGGATATAAACCTCTGTAGGCTAAGTCCATGCTGTGACATCCCAACTCATGTTTTCAAAAGTAACACACACACAGTAACTCAAACCATTAAGGAAATTTCCTACAATTTATATACTAAGAATATGACAATTTTTTAGTGATTACTTTCTTAGGGAAACTTTGAATTTATGGTTGTACAAATGAGGTGTCGCGTAAAATAAAACTGTTATATAACAACAACATTTAAATTCTATTGTCATAACAGCATATAGAAAACAATGGAAGCCATGGGTATGACCATGATTGCTTTAAAAAGCTGTGTCTAATAAGGGGAGGGGTTTGGAGAGAAAGGAGACTTGGGGAATGGGGAAATGTACGTGGCATGAAGTAAAGCCTGCAAATGTGGAAAGTGAGAGTCAAGGCACCTGAGTGTTCATCAGAAATGGCTGATCTGGTGAGTCTCATCAGAATGGAGGTGGTGTCTACTTCTCATTTCTGTGATGGCTGCACCTAGCGTAGTGCCTGGTCAGTAGGTACTTTATACCTAATACCCCAATGAACAGAGTCATATTTTGCCAAGAAGGCAGAAAAGCCCCAAATGCCATTGCCTGTGGCAACTCAGTGATTGTGGATGTCTGTGAGTAAGCTGAGTGTTAGCAGTGGGGGGAGAGAGTGAACCAGAGGTGAGAAAGTAAAGATATCAACTGAGGGCTTCTCCTCCTAAAAGTTTGGCTGAAAGGGAGATGGGGGAATAGTTAAAGGCAGATATATGGTTAAAAAAGCTTTCATCATTTCCTCCCACCCCCCACCGAATAAAGGTGAGTATACTTTTATGTTAAGTGGTAAGAACCAATAAAGAAAACATGTTTACAATTGGAAGAGAAGGGAGAATTAATAACACATCATGCCCAAGAACGCACAAGTTCATGCAATCCACAATGAGGACAGATTAGCTTTGGACTGATACAAAATCAAGAAGGGAGGAAGCACCGTGTGACTAGAGACATTTCTTCTAGAGGAGAGGTTTAGAAAGAGCTCTTTTCATGACCAGTTTCTCTCTGTTTCAATAGATTTTTCAGATAACTACTCTAGGAAAGAGGCAATTACGTATAGAGAAGTCTGCACTTTAGAAAAGCTTGATACACGGTACAAACCCCAAACAGTGTCTTTCCTCAAGAGTGAGTAAACTGAAAAGCAATTTGAGCAAAACCAAGCGGCTCATATACAAATAGGTGCATCACAGAAGTTGAAGAGGGGTCTAATTAACTCCCTCAGAGTTAAAAGAAAAAGCAACAACTGGGGGAAGAGTGAAAAATAAGAATAAAAGTATATGTAGTTGGAAAAAGTACGAATGTTTACAAACCCTGTGACCACAAGAGAGACCACAAAAGGGGCCACAGGGAGTGTGATCGCAGGAAGAAAAGGGTTGCTTCAAAAAGCAGAGGAGCAGGGCTAAGAAAGATTCCACTTAGTTGAAAAGATTTAAGTAAAGTTTGAGGACAGTTAGGTGACATGTTGAAATGTGGATAACCACAGTGGAAGGGGAAAAGACCCGATAAAGTTCAGTTTCAGCAACCAACATCAGATGAAATCCTCAGGATGCAGTGACTGCATTCTATGTAAATAATAATATTGGCTCAGGTCCCAGGAATGTCATTAGATAGCATTTTGAATGATTCTTATGGACTTGAGGTGAGGTCTATTTTGTTACAAATCAGTGCCTGCATTTAACAGCAGACATACACAAAAATACGCATGCATGACCATGAAAACTGAAGAATTTAAAACTTGCTAAGCAGGAATATACTGAGAAGCACTGTTATGAAAATAGATTTTAAAACATTTTTTTGAGGGAAATTTCGGAGCACATTTAAAAAAAACACTATCCTTCTATGGCAGGTGCAAGTTTGGCAGAGTAAAGGAAGGCAAATAGAAGTAATGTGACTTAAATTAATCAAGAGTTATATTCTGTGAAGGAAGCTGAGACCTTATTTATTAGTGGGTCTGGAGTAAATTCATTTATTCATCCATTCAATACTCATTCAATACCTGCATCCTTAGCACATGACACACACTTTGAAGTCTTGTGGAGGTTGCTTTGACCAAGATAAACAAGATTTCTGTTCTTGTGTAACTTGTCTAGTAAGGGAGTCAGCAGACAGTGTGCTGCTATCTTTGTGGCCTAGGGTGTCTGCTTTCGTATATTCATTCCAGATACCAGGATGGAGGAAAGGAAGAAGAAGGAAGACTTTGTGGAAGTTCCATAAAGCACAATGCCTACAAATCATTGGCTTAAAGGTTAGTCATATGGCCATACCTGGCTATCGGGGAGACTCAAAGAAAAACCATAATCATATCTCTATGGTGACCAATGCAGCAATAACAATTTGTTATTGATAGGCAAGTAGCGGTCTATTCCAAATCTCTAAGGAAAGATTAGGGATTTTCCGCTTAAGGGAAGAATAATCACAATGAAATTTCGTAACCCTTTGCAACCACATTTTTAAAAATACTAAATTTTTAATAAGAGCACAGAAATAAATGGAGAAGTTAAACTACAGAATAATACTTTGAGTTGCATGCAAGAAAGATTTTATGGCAGTCGAGAGATCAAGGTTATACAGTATGTGTGTCATTGTGACTAATGAGTTCCATCCTGGGTATCATGATGACATTTTTAGGTGCCATTTTTGATGAGAATTTTCCAGGTGTTCTATAAATTCCTGTTCCATCAGAAGCTAATAATAATGTTCCACATTCTTCAGTCACTTTAATGGCTTCTTTTAAAGTCTTCAGTTTTTTAGTTTAGATAAACCTAGTATTCATGTTTGGGTATTGTCTCCTTGAAGCTGCTGTAATCCATCCTCATAATGAATCAAAGAGGTTTTGGTGATAAATATAAGTTCATTATTCATTTCTCACATGTACAAGAGGAACAGGTTTTGTGAGCAAGAAAATTCTCATAGTAGCCGGAATGGATCCAAATACAGCAAAGTTCAGATAGTACACTCTACTTATTAAACCTCTACCCTGGCTTACCAAACAAAGCAAAGAAAGGAGTCACAATATACTAATAATATCTGTTGAAGAGGAGTCATTACTGCTGAACCTATTAACATTAAAATAATAATAAAGAAATAGTTTGTATAAATCTATGCTTACAGTTTGATACCTTAGATGAAATAGGCCAATTCCTTCAAAGGCAGAAACTACCAAAAGTCTTCTAAGGAGGAGCAGATAAAATGAATAAATCCATACCTATTTTAGAAGTTGAATCAATAAAAACTTTTCAAAAAACACCCACTGAGTCTAAATGGCTTCACTGGGAAATTCCATCAAATTTGTACAAGGAAAACATAGTCTTATCACACTTAGCAAGTAATCATAAACCTAAGTGTTTGCTTAGTTACAGTAAGTAAATTTATGTTAAAAAAAAACTGCACAGAAAGGTTTATAATAGCGATATTGATAATTTCCCAAACTGAAAGCAAATTCTAAACATTTGAGATGTACTTTACCATAGAAGTTAACCAAAATTTTAATTCTCAATGTGTAATCATACCACTATTTGTTGACTTAATATAGTTAAATTTGCACTCATTAAATAAAAGAGGAATATGACATACCATTTTTAGACTCTTGACTCTAGCATGGAACACAGAGTAAAGTGGAATCATTTGCTTAAATAAACTTAGTAATTGAATTTCCACATGACCATCAATGAATTGTCCACCATGGTGGATTTTCTCTTGTGTCCAGATGCAGTTTTTCTTCATCCACTGCTTGGGGCAGGCAGCAGATCTTTTGGAACACTGAGGACACAGCCTCATATTCTTGAGGAAAAATCCTAGGGAATGTATTATAATAAAGAGAGCTGTTGATATCTTGCTTGCAGAAGACCACAGAGAAATTAGTGATACTTTATTCACAGACATAGCTTTTGATCCCATTTTTCACCATCTGCATAGCAAAGCCACCTGAATCAGAGTTGGGCCATAGGAAGATCTCGAAAGTTTGGTTGGATTTAAAACCAAACTGACTGACTGTGCAGGCAGATACCTCTATTTAGATGAGGCAATACAGAAAGGCAGCAGATCCAAGACACTAAGAATGGCTTGGGTTCAAATCCTACTTAGAATCTGCACATACCTGGGAGAGTGATGTGAACGCCTCTGTGCCTCAGTTCCCTATTCTGAGACATGGAAATGTTAATATGGTCTATGCTATAGTATGGGGTCAAAAATCAATACAGATAAAGCCCTAAGAAGATGCATGCTTCATGAATGTCTTACGACATTTAGGGCTCAATTATTAAGTGTCTGGAAGAATAAACCAGATACTTGGTAGTGGTTGAATACAAGAGGGAGCTTGCATAGCTCCAGGGCAGTGGAGGGTGGAAGGTTACTTCGCTCATTTTGTGGGCATAATGCTTTCCAGCTCATGGACAATATCTGTGATTTCCTGTGATCCCCACAAAGGAATTTGTGGTAATTTTGCCCACTAGCCCCAAAGGATAGGCAAAGCAGGGACTACAACCCATATTTTTCAGATCAGTGAATTAAAATGTAGACATTTTGAGTGACTTGCCAAGAGTCACAACAGTTAGGAGTGATGGATATGGGATAAGAATGTAGCTGGTTAGGCCGGGCGCAGTGGGTCATACCTGTAATCCCAGCACTTTAGGAGGCCAGTGCGGGTGGATTACCTGAGGTCAGGAGTTCAAGACCAGCCTGGTCAACATGGTGAAACCCCATCTCTACTAAAAATACAAAGATTAGCCGGGTGTGGTGGTGCACGCCTGTAGTCCCAGCTACTTGGGAGGCTGAGCAGGACAATCACCTTAACCCAGGAGGCAGTGGTTCCAGTGATCCGAGATTGTGCCACTGCACTCCAGCCTGCGTGACAGAGCGAGACTCCATCTCAAAACAAAACAAAAAAGAATGTAGCTGGTTCCCTGGGAATGCTTCTGAAAGCTTTGTCAAATCTTCCTGCCCCAATATTTCTTCAGGAAGGTTGATGCCCTGGAGGAGGGGGCAGAGGCAAAATCTCAAATTATAACACAGCCTTTTGCCTGCAGGTCTCTAACCCTACCCTAAAATCTGACAGTTTTCTTCAAACAAAGCCTCTCAAAATGGCAAGTTCAATTGTGTGACCTCCTTCCCCAGCATCTTTGCACCATCAGCTGCCTCGTGGGGAGCCTCCCCATGATCAGCTAGCTGATCACTCCAAGTGACCACTGTTTGGCTTAGGTCCCAAGCTGGCTCAGAACTGAGGATATTACAAACCAACTGCCACAGGATGGCCGTGCCAAGAATTAACTTCCCTTCCACTGACCAAGCCTGGATGAGCAGTTAATAGAAATTAACTGGGATGTGGCCTGCTGAACTGGTGCTATGTGGTTTAATGGGTTGAGTCTGTGACCCCCACTGTTTCACTGACTTCTGATCTCAGCAACTGTGTGAGCAGCCTGGACTAAGGCCTGGCTGAGAATGGGAGGCAGTTGCTCCAGCACAGATTGTGCACCTTCCTGCTCATGTCCTTTCTCACTAAGACTCAGGCTCTACTATTCAAGGTCCTCATGCATCCCTAGGCCCTGCCCAGGTAGAGGGCAGAGCCCGTTTTCTTATTAGATGGACATCATTACAGCCTGGAGAACCCATCCCAGGACCTTCCTGAGGCCCAGTCAGGCCCTCCTTTCCTCTGTCACCAAATGTCCATTTCACTAACCCAATGGCATTGTCCCTTCTCACCACTTTCCCAGGCATCACTCAAAGAGCCAGTGATCCTGTTGTCATCAACCCCGTGGTAATTCTGCCATGAAATTCCAGTTTCTTGCCTTTCTAAAACTCTCTAGACTCAGACTGCTGTAACATGTGGCTTCAGAGGTTGACATCTACATTCAGAAGAGTTTGGCCTCTAATTCTCTTTTCCTGGAAAGTCTACCTTGCATTTCGTATCAAGATTCTCCTGATCTGATGAAGGCAATGTGGGTGTGTTTCTTCCGTTCCCTGTTCTCCAGAAGAGTGTGTACAAAGTTGGCATTAGGAAATAGTACATTTTTCTAAATTGAAGGCAACTAACTTGATGGAAGATTTAAAAATACAAATTGATTAATCCAACAAAACTATAAAACACATTTATAAATCTATACACAAAATGTTGAAGGAGGAAGTAAAAAATTTGAAATATATTGAGTACATGGTAACTGGCCCATCTGAAGAAACAGCAGTCAGAAGATCAAAATGGCCATAGCTCCCGATCAGCAATTTAGATGGCCCATCTGGAAGAAATCGTGTTATAAAGCTGAGAGCACCGCAATTCCCATCAATAAAGTTGAGAGCTCTGCAATCGCTATGAATTTCAACCTCTCCACTCTCAAGAGTAACGGTTGAAATGGAAGGCAAGAGGTATACCCCCCACATTACCATGGCAACAGGTCCTACAGAATATTAAAGTGAACAGAGGCCACACTAGAGGCCACACCACACCACACCACACTAGGGGGTCCAACTGCTGCTATCTAAACAGGTGTAGTAGTTTTACATTTACAATTATGTCACATAAGAGTACATGTTTGGTTTTAAAGCCTGAACCCCAAGCCCACACATTGTTATTTTCTGTTTATGAAAATCAATTACAACAGAAAAAAAATGACCTGCTCCTCATATACAGTTGATAATGAAATTTTCAGGGTGAAAAGGGACAAAGATAGCATGTTGGAAAAAAAAGAGGTTCCATTCTTGATTAGAAATACCATCCCCCTCATTTCTACTATTCCTGAGTTATCAAACTTTTCTACATCAAACAGTGTAAAATTTGTGCCAGACTAAATTTTTAAAAGTAATATAAACTAAATTTTTAAAACTTAGTGTCTTTCTGTAAGAATAGAATTATGAAATTATATAAATCCTACTCATCACCTATATATATAGTGCCTGTTTTATTTTTGTATGCAACTAAATCTGTGTACTCAATTCTTCCTCAATTCCTGTGACTTAATTTAGCAATCTCTATTGCGTTGTATATGTGAAATATTGGCTATTCCTTGAGTAATTTAAAAGAATAGTCCCTCTGCATTCACCTGTGGGTTGACCGAAAACATATAATGGATGCTTTTTTAAATGGAGAGATTTAGATAACTTCAAACTCCAAAATTAAATTTGTGCTCTGGTTTATACTTCTCTGTGTAGTCACAGCCATTCTATTGATCTGATCATGGATATGAGCTATAAGGAAGTTGATTGACAAACCCTCAAAAACGTGTGTCAAGTAAAAATTTTAGGATAAAAGCAAGAGTGTTGTCATGAAAAGTTGGAACCCTTCAGGAGGTGAACCACTTCAGTGCAAATCTCTATCACTGCTGATTCACCTCACATTTCCAGAACTAATGAATCAAACAGACCATTGATGAGGTATAAAAGTCCCTTAACATAGGTAGTGCCATATTTTCTAAAGGAATTGTCCAGTTGAGTGTCTCATTGAGAAGGTATGGGACAGAACAGGTGATACGACGCTGTGGTAAGTAGAGGATTTTAATAATGCCCAGTTGGTTAGTAAACTGTGTATGTCTTTGTGTGTGTGTTATTCCAAGAGCCCCTTTGCATGCCAGTTTTTGTCAAGCCCCTTTTACCATACTTAAGTGAAACTGACCCAGCACATCACAAAATGCCTGAAATCAAGGGTCTGCAAACAATGGCCTCAGATAGGCTGCTTATTTTCCTTGCCCGTGGCGGCATTGGTGCAGGGTCTGATGTTAAGGATGCTGTCACACACCTCAAAGGTAGGTGGCCAGCTGTGTGCCCGACTGGGCCTTGCTGCCGTACACTTCAATCTCATCCACGTCGTCCTGTGACAGGGACTTGTCCCTGGCTCACCAGCTGACGGTGTGTCCACTCACTTCTTCTCTGAGGGAGGCTCTTCCTTGTCAGCAGCCTCACAGATGGCACTGGCCGGGGGCTCCTGCAGCTTCTCCGTGTTCTTGAGGAGGAGGGAGTTGCCCAGGTGAGAACCCAGGAACAGGTACACAGGCTCCATGGTGACCATGCTGGTGGTGAGGACGCTGGTCACCGCCTTGTCAAAAGTGGAACGCTTGGATGCTGCACATGCCATCGGTGATGAGGGTCAGCACTTAGATCTCACCGTGCTTGAAGGAGATGACCGTCTTGTCATAGAAGATGAAGGTGGCCTGGGCACAGTCCAGGATGATCTGCACAGCCATCTGGGTGTGCAGTGGGAAAGCCATGGCGCCTGTGGTGAGGCTGTTGAGAGCCACGCCCTATGGGGGAACTCTCTGGTTCAGAATAGCAAGCTGACGACAAAGACCACCACCCCACCTATGGACTTGGGCACGGCCAGAGCCTGCATGCAGTCAGTGGGTAGCTGGTGAGGGACCAGATGATGGGGTGCACCTTCTACGTGATGTCAGCAAGATGGCCACAAAGCAGCACTGTCTGCTGTAGTCATTGTCCACCATTGCAGTGCGGCTCACTGGCTCCGCCTCCAGGGTTCACGCCATTCTCCTGCCTCAGCCTCCTGAGTAGCTGGGACTTACAGGCGCCCGCCACGACTAATTTTTTGTATTTTTAGTAGAGACGGGGTTTCACCGTGTTGGCGAGGATGGTCTCGATCTCCTGACCTCGTGATCCGCCACCCTCAGCCTCCTAAAGTGCTGGGATTACAGGCATGAGCCATCGCGCCCGGCCAGGACTGGATTCTTTCTTTGGGAAACTGATGTGGTAAAAGTGTCTATACTGGACTGTCCTGCCACATGTGGCTCTTGAGCACCTGAAATGGGGCATCTAGAATTGAGATGTGCTTTCAGCGTAAAATGCACAATGGATTTGGAAAATGTAATGAGAAATAGAGAATGTAAAGGATGTTGTTAAGATCTTTTATTTTTGCTTTTTTTTTTTTTTTTTTTTTTTTTTTTTTTGAGACGGAGTCTCGCTCTGTTGCCCAGGCTGGAGTGCAGTGGCCAGATCTCAGCTCACTGCAACCTCTGCCTCCCGGGTTCATGCCGTTCTCCTGCCTCAGCCTCCCGAGTAGCTGGGACTACAGGCGCCCGCCACCACACCCGGCTAATTTTTTTGTATTTTTAGTAGAGACCAGGTTTCACCATGTTAGCCAGGATGGTCTCGATCTCCTGACCTTGTGATCCACCCGCCTCGGCCTCCCAAAGTGCTGGGATTACAGGCATGAGCTACCACGCCCAGCCAAGAACTTTTAAAGGTTGGCTGGGTGCAGTGGCATGTGCCTATAGCACCCTGGGAGCTCCCTGGGAGGCTACATCGGGAGGATCACCTGAGCCCAAGAGGTTGAAGCTACAGTGAGCTGTGATCGTCCCACTGCACTCCAGCCTGGGTGATGGAGGGAGACCCTGTCTCTTAAAAACAATTTTAAAATGGATTTCATGCTGAAATAACATTTTCTGTGTTAAAATTTTAATTTTGTTCTTAATTTATTCTCACCTCTGCTCTGCTAGGTTGTCCCCTGGCCTCCAACTGCTTCCACTGACAACTCAGTTGGAGGGAGCTCCACTTACAAGGGGTTTTTGTGTAAAGTATCCCTCCTCCCACCTTATTCACATCCTGCTTATCATTCTTAATCCAATCAGATTTTGATTTAATTATGCCATATATTAGATTTTTACTGAAGTCATAAGCAGATTGCCACAAAGGAGATCATCCTCACTGAAAGGTTTTCAAAGGTGATATGGACAAATATTGCCACATAATTCTAAATTAGGTCTTGTATATGGTGGGTGTTGATAAGATTTGGGATCGGGATTGAAACTATTCAAACAAAATATTTGGCATCAAAATTGTTATGAATGGAGCTAATTTCAAATTGTTTTTGATCATGAAAATAAAAACTCATAGTTTGATTAAGAAAATTAGTCAAACTTACTCAGAGAAAACCACATTCATTAGACCAGTCGTTTATCAAAAAGGACTTACTCTTGTAAAGATACACGTTTAGAAGAGGTTGAATTCACTTCCACATAATACATTGTAAATATATTTTTTCTTCATTATGATTTTCTTAAGAACATTTTCTTTTGTCTAGCTTACTTTATTGTAAGGACACAGTATATAACACATATACGAAATATGTGTTAACTGACTTGATATTATGGTAAAGCTTCCAATTCATCCTTATTATTGGGAAGTCAAAAGTTATGCACAGATATTGGACTGCCGGGGGCTCAGTGCCTCTAAAACTCACGTTGTTTAAGGGTTAGCTGTATCTAAAAATCTCAAGGACATTACCTGTGGCCAATATTTATAATTTTTTCTTTGCTTTCAGACAAAATCATTCCTGTACATTTAATTTCATTAATATTACTCCCTATATTTGTAAATAGCTTGTGCTTAATCTGTGAAGTGTGAATAGGTTTTAGTTTTTGCATGACTCTTGCAGACATATTTAACCACATTTGATGAGTGAAGTGATAGTGAAACTACCTGGGGTTTTCTCTCAGCTGCCTCCCTCTTCTCTGTCTCCAGGTGACGCTGGGTGGAAGTTTACGAAGAGACCCGGTCCGGATTCAAGCTTTCTGTTCCCATTCTACTTTCTGAAATGCCCACCAAAAGCCACGGACCCCTGGCATCTCATGACCACTCGGTTAGTCATCATTTCTGTTTTTTAATAGCTGAGGATATCCTGACTACCTGCTCCCCACAAGATCATTACAAATTATACTAGTTTAAATTCAAAGGCAAAGTTTCCCCCTTCCTGCTCCCTGGAAACCTTTATCCCTGAATGACATGGCTAAATGGCTAAGCTCCCCTGCACCCAATGCGCTGATGAAGGGTTTCTTCCTGTAGGAGCCTTTCCTTTTGCCCCAAGGCGGATCCTTTCTCTTTTGTTCTCCCCTGACAATTTATAAACACTTGTAACAGAATCTCTTACTATTCTTATTTGTATTGATGTGGTCTTAAAAGAGACAGTTGAGAGCTGTGTCTGTGGCCTACATTTTGTTCTGTTTTTGTTTTGTTTTTTCTTTTTTTTTTTTTTGAGACAGAGTCTCACTCGGTCACCCAGGCTAGAGTGCAGTGGCATGATTTCAGCTCACTGAACCCTCCACCTCCCAGGTTCAAGCGTTTCTCGTGCCTCTCCCTCCCGCAGAGCTGGAATTACAGGCGTGTGCCATCACACCTGGCTAATTTTTGTATTTTTAGTGGAGAGGGGGTTTCACCATGTTGGCTGGGCTGGTCTCGAACACCTGGCCTCAAGTGATCCACCCACCTCAGCCTCCCAAAGTGTGTGGCCTACATTTTGGATATGAAATATGAAAAATATTTACCAAAAAATAGACAACAAATAATTACTATTGGATCCATATATAATTTAATCAATCTGGTTTCCTTCATATTTCCTCTTGCTTTTCATCCTCCTTGCAGTTTCATGATTCTCTGGAGGTCATCTAAAACAAAAACATAATTTAAGGAAGCAAATTTTTTTTCTTGAGAGGGGATCTTGCTCTGTTGCCCAGGCTGGAGTGCAGTGGTACAATTACGGCTCACTGTAACCTCAAACTCCTGGGCTGAAGCCATCCTCCTGCATCAGCCTCCCCAGTAGCTGGTACTACCAGTGTGTGCTACCAAGGCTGGTTAATTTTTAAACTATTTTGTAGAGATGAGGGTCTCACTATATTGCCAGAACTGGTCTTAAGCAATCTTTCCACCTTGGCCTCCCAAAGTGCTGGGATAACAGGTGTGAGCCACCAAACCTGGCAAGGAAGCAAATTTGATTTTACGTCATCCAAAGACTAACGCAAAGGAAGTGTATCTGAGTTGTAGTACGTCAGTAAGTGGAAATATTAAGATTCTATGTAAATTATTTGTGATTTCCTTTCTGAGAAGAAAGAGACTACAATTCTCATTATACATGTGCTTTTCAAACATTTCCAAACTTGCGATGAAAAAAAGAAAGAAAATATGAGACAGTGACTATATTTGAGGTCTATTCTTTCAACAGACTATAAACATGTGGGGTTCACACATTTTGTCAGCCAACAACAGGTTCAAAATACATACATTCTTAGTGTTAACAAGGGCTATAAAAAAGTGTAGAACAGCCATCAGTAATATTTTTGTGTTAATATGAATTCTAGGCTTGGATAAAACACGTGGGATATGATTTATTACAACTCTAGATGTCTGCTTTTTAAATGTTATTTCTTTTTTAGGACTTCAGTCTGATTAAATGTTATTTCTTTTTTGGGACTTCGGTCTGATTAATAGATGTCTTCTTTATCTCTTTTTCTCTGGTTTCTTGTTTGTTTTGCTTTGTTTTGTTTGAGACTGGGTCTCTGTCACCCACTGCTGCTGGAGTGCAGTGGCATAATCATGGCTCACTGTAACCTTAACTTGCTGGGCTCAGATGATTCTCTCACCTCAGCCTCCCAAGAAGCTGGGACCACAGGCACATGCCACTATGCGCAATGAATTTTTTCTATTTTTTGTAGAGATAGGAGTCTCATCATGTTGCCCAGGCTGGTCTAGAACCTCTGGCTCAAGTGATCCTCCTGCCTTGGCCTCCCAAAGTGCTGAGATTACAGGCGTGAGCCACCACACCTGGTTGAGATTTCTTAGTTCTATTGTATTCTCTAATACAAAAAAAGAAAGGTCATCATCCAGTTTTAAGTGCTTTCAGGGCAATTTCTTTTTTTAAATTTTTTTAAAATTATACTTTAAGTTCTGATACAAGTGCAGAACATGCACGTTTGTTACATACGTATACGCTTGCCATGGTGGTTTGCTGTGCCCATCATCAACCCATCATCTACATTAGATATTTCTCCTAATGCTATCCCTCTCCCAACCCCCAATCCCCTGACAGGCCCCCATATATGATGTTCGGCGTTCATGTATTCTCATTGTTCAACTCCCCTTATGAGTGTGAACATGTAGTGTTTGGTTTTCTGTTCTTGCGATAGTTTGCTGAGAATGGTAGTTCCCAGCTTCATCCATGTCCCTGCAAAGGACATGAACTCATCCTTTTTATGGCTGCATAGTATTCCATGGTGTATATGTGCCACATTTTCTTTATCCAGTCTATCACTGATGGTCATTTGGTTTGGTTCCAAGTCTCTGCTATTGTGAACAGTACCACAATAAAAATACGTGTGCATGTGTCTTTATAGTAGAATGATTTATAATCCTTTGGGTATATACCCGATAATGGAATTGCTGGGTCAAACTGTATTTCTGGTTCTAGATCCTTGAGGAATTGCCACACTGTTTTCCACAACGATTGAACTTATATACACTCCCACCAACAGTGTAAAAGTGTTCCTATTTCTCCGCATCCTCTCTAGCATCTGTTGTTTCCTGACTTTTTAATGATTGCCATTCTAACTGGTGTGAGATGGTATCTCATTGCGGTTTTGGTTTGCATTTCTCTGATGGCGAGTGATGATGAGCTTTTTTTCATATGTTTCTTGGCCGCATAAATGCGTAGACTGCATGTTTCTAAGGAACCGGTTCATTTTATCTGGGCTAACCAACTTGTTGGCATACAAATGTTTACAGTATTCTCTTAAAATATTTTAAATTTTTATAAAATCAGTATTGAGGCAGGGCTCAGTGGCTCATGCCTGTAATCGCAGCACTTTGGGAGGCTGAATCACTTGAACCCAGTGTTTGAGACCAGCCTGAACAACATGGTGAAACCCTGTCTCTAACAAAAAACAATAAACACAAAAACTAGCCAGGCATGGTGGTGTATGCTTGTAGTCCCAGCTACTCAGCAGGCTGTGCATGTGCTCCAGCCTGGTCGACAGTGATACTTTGTCAAAAAAAAAAAAAAAAAAAAAAAAAAAAATGTAGGGCCAGGCACAGTGGCTCACACCTGTAATCCCAGCACTTTGGGAGGCCGAGACGGGTGGATCACGAGGTCAGGAGATTGAGACCAGGCTAACACGGTGAAACCCCGTCTGTACTAAAAATACAAAAAACTAGCCGGGAGAGGTGGCGGGCACCTGTAGTCCCAGCTACTCGGGAGGCTGAGGCAGGAGAATGGCGTGAATCCGGGAGGCAGAGGCTGCAGTGAGCCGAGATCACACCACTGCATTCCAGCCTGGGTGACAGAGAAAGACTCCGTCTCAAAAAAAAAAAAAAAAAAGGCAGTAATGTATGCACTTTTATTTCTGACTGTAGGAATTTGAACTTTCTTTTGTTTTTTGCACTTGGACGTTCTATACATGTATCCCAGAACTTAAAGTATAAACAAAAAAAGAAACATGCAGTCCACCAGCTGTGAGTCATGAGGAAGGAAACAACAGACCTGGAACTGGTAAGAAGACTGAGTCGATAATCAAAAACTTGTTGATAAAGAAGAGCCCTTCAGCGGGGACACAGGCCCCCTGGACCTGTCCTGCCTGGCCCCCGAGGCTGCATTTACCCACCTGCCTGCAGAAGGTGGGCCATCAGGGTAACTAGAAGCTGCCAGCCATCAGTTTTCACAGTGAGGCCCCCCCGAGTCCCTCTCATCAGACCTGCTGTGAGCAGCAACCTGTGGCTGTGGCTGTGACTGGCAGAGGTGTCTTGGGGTGGGGCCAAAGTAGTCCCTTGGAGCCCTCACACACTATTGGTGGGAATATAAATTAGTACAACCACTATGGAGAACAGTGTGAAGACTCCTCAAAAAACTACAATTAGGGCCACCATGTGATCCAGCAATCCCACTGTTGGGCATATGCCCAAAAGAAAGAAAATCAGTGTATTGAAGAGATATTTGCACTCCCGTATTTATTGCAGCACTGTTCACAATAGCCAAGATGTAGAAGCAACGTAAGTGTCCATCAACAAATGAATGGATAAAGAAAATGTGATGTATATGCACAATGGAATACTATTCAGGCATAAAAAAGGAAGTCATGTCATTTGCAACAACATGGATGGAACCGAAGATTATTATGTCAAGTGAAATAAGCTAGTCACAGAAAGACAAACATCTCACGTTCTCACTTGTTTGTGGGATCTAAAAATCAAAACAGTTGAACTCATGGACATAGAAAATAGAAGGATGGTTATGAGAGGTTGGAGAGGGTATTGTGGAGCTGGGAGGGAGGTGAGGATGGTGAATGGGTGCAAAAAAATAGAATGAATAAAACGTACTATTTGATAGCACAACAGGGTGACTAGAGTCAATATTAATTTAAGTGTACGTTAAAAAACAAACACAAAGTTGCCCCCTGGCTTTGCTCCTTTGGGGGAGAGTTGTACAAATTGGACTAGTGGCCCAGCACCCTGGGCGACCATCCTGTGCTGGCCAGGCTGTGCCAACTTCATCTGGCTGGAAGTTCGGGGCGGCAGGACTCTGACCCTGCCTCTGCTAAGGGGCTTCCCCAACCAATGCCATTTAGTGGAACGCTCTGGGTGTGGACCTGAAAGTTCCAGCTCTCTGCCTTGCCATGTGAATGTATTCTTTGCACCACAAGCACCCACCTTGCTCATGCCTCGCTCCTGTCTCACTCCTGGGAACAACGGGTGGACAATTGCTTTGGGGGCTGCAGAGAGAAAGCTAAGTGGACTGAGTAGGGGCCTGTGAAGGGGGCAGGAGGATGGACTTTCAGAGGCTAAGGAGTGGGCAGCTTAAGGTTGCAATGGCAGAGGGGGCTCTGACCCAGGACCTGAACTGCAGCCAGCTCTTGGGATGTGGGCCACCCAACTCTGCAGATGACCCCTCCACTGACCAAACGGGAGAGGAGCGAGTGTTCTCCCCTGTGCATATTGATGCATTGTTTAGCCTTGGCTGACGGTGGGGTGAAGAGAAGTGTGGGTCTCCTGGGTCAGGGGAGGCTGCCTTTTCTAGTGCTCATGACTTTTTTTTTTTTTTTTTTTTTTTTGAGATAGAGTCTCGCCCTGCCGCCCAGGCTGGAGTGCAATGGTGTGATCTCAGCTCACTGCAACCTCTGCCTCCTGGGTTCAAACGATTCTCCTGCTTAGCCTCCTGACTAGCTGGGATTATAGGTACCTGCCACCATGCCCGGCTAATTTTTGTATTTGTAGCAGAGACGGGGTTTCACCATGTTGGCCAGGCTGGTCTCGAACTCCTGACTTCAGATTATCCACCCACCTCAGCCTCCCAAAGTGTTGGGATTACAGGCGTGAGCCACCGTGCCCGGCCTCATGACTTCTTATTCCTGGTCCCATACCTGGATTTGTCTCCATCCGTTTTCAGATTTGTGATAGTTTGTTTTGTCTTTTAGGTTTTTCATCTAACGCCTCCCGTAGACCGCATTGCTCAGAGTGCACTGTTAGGGCACGGTTCTGCCACTGCCACCCTCCGTGAACAGATTTCTCCCTCCTGCCCTGGGGATATGGAGAGTGGCTTGTTTCTTTCCCTATCTATCCTAGAAAGGTGATTTGTGGGTTTTTTTTTTTTTTCCCCACCAAAGTGGCAACTGGGTTGGTGTTGGGGGTTCAAGCTGGCCTTGGGTGGTAGCGCTCCTCCACCGTTTCTCCCTGGTTTCGACAGTGTTAGCATTTGTCCATGAAAAGACAATCTTTTCTCTAAAGCAATAAGGGGTAACAGCCGGGGGTAGTGACTGCTGCTGCCGCCCCCAGCTCCCCCTTTCCCCTAGCCAGGTGTGGGGGAGATTCCTGTTGTGACTGAATGTAAGCACCCCCAGCTCTGCTGCAGCCAATGTAGAGGAAGTGGGGCACTCCTCCTGTCTCTTTCTGCTCTTTACCTCCAGCTAAGAAACATCGGAGTTAGGGGGCCCAGGAACCTGGAGAGGCCTTAACCCTGTGAGGAAGTATAGGGGGAGCCCTCTCCCACCCTCATCCCCTTCTGAGAGTGGTCAGTGTTTACTAGCTCCTGAGTCCCCAGCCCAGGGACCCTGTTGCTTTCCTTCACCGGCCTCAATCTTCCTGGGCCTTCACTGCTCCCCTGCCCTTCCTGGGGTTGGGGTGGGAGCAGGCGTTGCTCTGTGTTCCCCTGTCTACCTTGTACCCACAATCATCCCACCGTTCCACCCTGTGTGACTTCCTTTCTTTTACCTACTCCTGTGAGTACTCCCTTCTCCCAATAAAACTTGGTGTGTATTCTCAAAAAAATTCAAAAGAAAAGCCCTTCACCAAATGACTCCCTGGGTGAATCCTACCCAACAATTATGGAAGAATTAACACCAATCCACCTTAATCTCTTCCAAAAAACTGAAGAGGAAGGAACACTTCTTAACTCATTACAGGAGGCTTGCATGACCCTGATAACAAAAAGAGACAAAGATAGTACAAGAACAGAAAAATACAGAGCAGTGTCCTTTATCAACACTAATGCAAAAATCATCTAAAAAATACTAACCTAATATAGCAGCATCTTAAATTATACACCAAGAACATGGGGAATTTTTTCTCAGAATGCAGGGATAGTTCAACATCAGAAAATCAGTCAACATATGAAAAGCAGCCACGTTAATAGAACAAAGGAGAAAAAAACACCTGGTGCAGAAAAATCATTGACAAAATTCAGCCCTTTTTGGATAAAAAACAACCAACATGGAATATAAGAAAACTCCTTCAACATAATAAAGCCACATATGAAAAGTCTATAGCTAATATCATACTCAATGCTGAAAGACTAAAAGCTTTTCCCCTGAGATTATGATCTAGACCATATGGTCCACTTTCATGACTTTAATAAAAAATTATGCAATTAGAATACTTAACATGAGCTTTACCCCCTTAACAAAATTTTCAGTGTACAAAACAGTACTTTTAATTATAAGTACAATGTTGTACAGCAGATCTCTGCCACTTATTCATCTTGTTTAACTGGAACTTTCTGCCTGTTAATTAGCAACTCTCCATTTACCTACCCTCACGCTCCCTGGCAACTGCCTTTCCACTCACTAATTCTATGTATTTGACCATTTGGAGTACCTCATGTAAGTGGAGTTACACAATAGTTGACTTCGTGTGACAGATGATTTCACTTAGCGTTAATGTCCTCAAGGTTCACGCACATTGTCGCATATTGTAGAATATTCTGCCTTTCAAAGGCTAAATAATATTGCATTGATGCATATACCACATAGTCTTTATCCATGCATCTACTGATGGACATTAGGTTGTTTCTGTATCTTTTGTGAATAGTACTTAAGAACATGGGTGTGCAGATACATCTTTTTGAGATGGCGATTTCAGTTTTTTTGGATACATGCCCAGAAATGGAATTGCTAGATCACTTGGTAGTTCTATTTTTAACTTTTTGAGGAAAGTTCCTACTGTTTTCCGTAGGAGCTGCACCATTTTACATCCTCACCAACAGTGTACAAGGGTTCCAGTTTCTCCACATCCTGGACACTTGTTGTCTTTTTTTTTTTTTTTTTTTTTAATAATTAATAGCTATCCTGACAGGTATGAGATGATACTTCATACTGGTTTTGATTTACATTTTCCCAATGATTAGTGATGTTGAACAATTTTTTATATACCTCTTGGCCATTGGTATGTGTTTTTTTGAGAAATGTCTATTTAAGTCTTTAGCCCATTTTAATTGGCTTATTAATTTTTTTTGTTTTTGCCATTGAGTTGTGGGTGATTCTTTTATATTTTGGAATCAACCATACTTCCTCTATTCAACAGAGTATTGGAAGTCCCAGCCAGAATAAGCGGGTAAGAAATAGAAATAATTAAAAGGCATTGTAATTGGAAAAGAAGTAAAATCATCTCTATTCACAAATGACATGAGATCAGGAGTTCAGGACCAGCCTGGCCAACGTGACACAACCCCGTCTCCACTAAAAATACAAAAATTAGCTGGAAATGGTGGCGCATGCCTATAATACCAGCAACTCGGGAGGCTGAGGCAGGAGAAGAATCGCTTGAACCTACGAGGTGGGGGTTGCAGTGAGTGGAGATTGTACCACCACCCTCCAGCCTGGGCAACAGAGCAAGACTCTGTCTCACAAATAAAATAAAGAATACATAAAGAAAACCTTAGCTGGGCATGGTGGCTCACACCTGTAATCCCAGCACTTTGGGAGGCCGAGGCAAGAGAATCACCTGAGGTTAGGAGTTCGAGACCAGCCTGGTCAATATGATGAAACCCCGTTTCTACTAAAAATACAAGAAATAGCCGGGCATGGTGGTATGTTCCTGTAATCCCAGCTACTCAGGAGGCTGAGGCAGGAGATTTGCTTGAACCCAGGAGATGGAGGTTGCAGTGAGCCAAGATTGTGCCATTGCACAAGAGCCGAACTCCATCTCAAAAAAAAAAAAAAAGAAGAAAAAGAAAACTTTACTGGGTGCAGTGGCTCATGCCTGTAATCCCAGTACTCTGAGAGGCTGAGGCAAGAGGCTTACTTGAGCCCAGGTGTTCAAGACCAACGTGGACAACATAGTAAAAGATCCCCCCTTCTAAAAAAAAATAATAAAGTTAGCCAGGCATGGGTGGCATGTGCCTGTGGTCCTAGCTACGGGGGAGGCTGAGATGGGAGGATCACTTGAGCCCAGGAGGTTGAGGCTGCAGTGAGCCATGCTTACCTCACTGCACTCCAGCCTGGGTGACAAAATGAGACCCTGTCTCTGAGAAATAAAAAGGAAATTTTACAATTCAACAACAACAAAAACACAACATAAGGCTATTCTGCGCAGACTGCCTATGAGTTGGTCCTGCTCCACAAGAAGCGGTATAAAAAAGAATACAACATAGTTTTTAAATGGGCCAAGAAGTTGAATATATATCTCTCCAAGAAGATGCACAAAAGGCTATAAGCACATGAAAAATCATGAACATTACTAGCGATTGTGTTAGAAGTGTAAATCAAAACTATATTGTGATACCCACTTGATATCTACTAGCATGTCTATAATTAAAAGATAAATGACAAGTATTGAAGAGGATATGGAGAAATTAACTCTCCTATGCACTGTGGGAAGAATGTAAAATGGTGCAGCTGCTATGAACAACAGTTTGGCAGTTCTACAAAAAGTTAAACAGAATTGTCACATGCAATTCCACTTCTACATATATACTCAAAATAATTGAAAGTAGGGATTCAAACAGATCCTTGCACACCAATGTTTACAGCAGCATTACTTATAATAGCCAAGTATAGAAAGAACCTAACTGCCCATCAACAGTTGAATGGATAAACAAAATGTGGCCTATGCATGTACTGGAATATTATTCAGCCTTAAAAAGAAAGGAAATTCTGATATGTGCTACAATATGGATGAATCTTGAAAATGTTTTACTAAGTGAAATAAACCAAAGAGGAAAATATTGTATGATGTCATTTGTATGAGGTACCTAGAATAGGCAAATTTATATAAGTAAGAAAGAATAACAGAGGTTACCAGGGCATAGAGAAAGGGAGAGATGGGGAATTAGTTTTTAGTGGGTACATACTTCTGTTTGGAGATGATGAAAAAGTTCTGGAAATGGATAGTGGTAATGGTTGCACAACACTGTAAATGTACTTAATGCCGATGAGTTGTATACTTAAAAGGGATTAAAATGGTAAATTTTATGCTATGTATATTTTGCCACAATAAAAAAATGAACTATAAAAGAAGAATTTCTGGGCTTTCCAGTTTTTTTGTTTGTTTTGTTTTGTTTTGTTTTTTTGAGACAGGATCTTACTTGGTTGCCCAGGATGGAGTGCAGTGGCATGATCATGGCTCACTATAGCTTTGACCTCCCAATCACAAGTGATCCTCCCTCTTCGGCCTCCCAAGTAGCTAGGACCACAGGCATGCATCACCACACTCAGCTAATTTTTGTAGAGACAAAGACTCCCTATGTTGCCCAAGCTGGTCTCGAACTCCTGGTCTCAAGTGATGCTCTCTCCTTGACCTACCAAAGTGCTGGGATTACAGGTGTCAGCCACCACGTAGGCTTTACTTCTAACTTCTTCTTAGCTGTGGTCCAGGGGTCTTGTTTCCTGAGTCCTCGTGATCCCCATCACATGCTTCCAGGTTGATTCACTTCTTGTACAACCCTCTGACCCAGCGCTCTCCACAGCTCTGCCCTCAACTCTCCACATATGGTGCCTGAAGAGCCACTTCCTTTCCTATACAGGCCACCAATGTCTTTTTGTGGCATATGAAACTCACTTCAGAGAAATGTGGGACTTTGGAATCCATGAAAGGCATAATTCACTTCATTGTCAAGGGATATAGCTCATTGGTCAGAAATTGTATCTGTTCTCTGAGGGACCATTGCATTCGGCCTCTCCTGGTTGGTTTCTGGTTCCTTCTCCTCTGTCCTTCTCCCCTCCTTGTCTGTCTTCATTTCTCTCAAATCCCGCCTCCACCTGGTCAGATCTCCTTAAAGACCCTGTCTTTGCACTCGAGAGAACGCCCCATGCTCCACCTCAGATTCTCCCCTCATTTCTGGCCCTGCATCCCTCATTCTCACACTCTACCTAGGCTAGCACTCACTGGTGGAGGGCTAGGGTGCCATATCTTTGGAGGAGAGGTTTAAAGGTCTCCATACCCAGGAGCTGGCTCTGATATCTCGCCCCACCTGCCTGAGGCTGATAATTAACCCAGAACTTATATAAAGATGGCTCATGCTGTGGAATGGATATAGCACTGCCTGCAGCCATGGCCAGTATGGTTAGCCCCAGCACCACGACTGAGACCCCAGAGCCACCTCCATTGTCTGATCGCATCCGAAATGCTGCTGACGTCTCAGTCATTGTCATCTATTTTCTGGTGGTGATGGCTGTTGGGCTGTGGGTAGGTGGAATCCCAGTGGCTTTTAGGGTGGGCACAAGGTTTGGGAGGGGGCATCTTAAGGGGGGGAGGGGTGAGGTCGTGACAAAGCTTTTCACAAATGTCGTGTTAGTATCAGAATCATTTTCTTGTGTGTTGCATAAATAATGCTTACAATGAGCTAATGTGTTCTCCTAACGACCCCATCGTGTGCACAGAGCCAGCACCGGGACCTTCAGATTTACTTTGCATCCCCAACACCTGGCATAATGGACAAAGATGGTATTTTTTATTATTGCATTTCTTTCACTTTCTTTTGTTGTTTGCTCACTTTCTGATTTAGTGAGTTGGACTCTTCATTTACGTTGACTTTTTTTCTTTTTAATAAGTTTGAGACTGCAAATTTTCTTGCAAGCATGGCTCAGTGATACCTCACATGGTTTTTGTAAGTGAGAATAATCACAGCAGTTAAGACAGAAGTTGAGGATTATGATTTTTTTTTAAAGTTCTTCCGGCTCTGGGTTTTTACGGAGCGATTGTTTTTGAAGTCCTTTAAAACTTGATGCTGTAGAACACTTTCCAGCGAAATGCTTCTCTCTGTAGGAGCACTGAAGTCACCCCCGTCAGCACCCTGGCCAGAGCCTCTGGGGTATCTGGGTGCACTTGCTGTGGCTTGACCCTCATCTCTCTTCCCTTCCACTCAGGCGATGCTGAGGACCAACCGAGGTACTATAGGAGGCTTCTTCCTCGCTGGTCGTGATGTGGCCTGGTGGCCGGTAAGTTTTCTGGACCGGTAAGCGGACCGAAGTTTTCTGGAGATAAATTTCCTGAGTGTGTGCTTAAAAGTGAATGTAGGCCGGGCGCAGTGGCTCACGCCTGTAATCTCAGCACTTTGGGAGGCCAAGGCTGGCAAATCATCTGAAGTCAGGAGTTCGAGACCAGCCTGACCAACATGGTGAAACCACCTCTGCTAAAAATATAAAAATTAGCTGGGCGTGGTGGTGCATGTGTGCAATCCCAGCTACTCAGGAGGCTGAGGCAGGAGAATCACTTGAACCTGGGAGGCGGAGGTTACAGTGAGCCTAGATCATGCCACTGCACTCCAGCCTGGACAACAAGAGTGAAACTCCATTTCAAAGAAAAAAAAAAAAAAACAGTGAATGTAGAAAACATTGGGAATGTTGAACAGTTCTGACGTACATTAGTTGCCTCCTCGCTGGGACTGCTTTCCTAAATCCCTGACCTCATGGCTCCTCTCTGTAATTCCAGGACATGACAATATGTCACCTATTATGACAGCAGGTTCAGTCTGGCACTGAAGGACCCCAGTCCAGCGCCACCTCATGTTCTTTTCTTCTGCTCCTTATCAAGAGTCTTCTCCTGGCTTATGAGCTCTGCACATTCCTGCTTTGTTGCCAGTCCTGAGCTGATGCTGGCCCTCTCGTTAGGACTGGCCCTCCCTTGTCTGCTGTCCTCCTTCAATCCCTCACCTCAGCCCTTCCTCATCTGAGGAGCCGCCCAGCTCTCCCCATGGGTCCCTACGTCCCGTGCAGTTATTGATTGTGTTCCCTGTGATGGTGCTAATGCTGATGCCTCCTGATTCGTGCCCAGTGGGTGTTCTTGTGGGGTTTTGATGTGCGGCCCCCTCAGCCAGGGTCCCACTGCAGCAGAGGCTGCATCTTCCCCTCTGCACCTGGAGAGTGTCAGCCCGGCATCACATTATACAGTGGGTGCTTGGCAAATGCTTCCTTCACAGGTCTGACTCATTTTCTAAATGGTATGAGGGGAAGTGGAGATGGGCAACTGTCCTGGCTGGGGTGATGGAAGCAGAGCAACTGGAAGTTTGAAATGAATTTTATTTGGGGCATCCAATCAGACATTGCATTTTTAGGACTGTTTAGTGAAACACACAAGGAGGCTCAAGCGATCTTGAAACCAAAAAGCAGCTGAATCCCATCCTCTGGCCCCATGTAGCTGAGTAGAGAAAGTGATTTTACAGAGGCCTTAAAAAGTGGGAAGAGCCATACCCCAATTCTCTTCTGCCAGGACTGGTGCTCATCCACGCCCACTCAAGAGACCTCTCTTGATCTTTGGGTCTTTAGAACAGCAGGCGCTGTGATGGTGAGGGGATGAATGAAAAGAGGGTCCCGTGGCTGGGAGGGTGGAGAGAAATTCCCTCCTAGACAGCTTGGGGTCTTTACATATGATTAAGGGGACAAGAGTTGATGGGAGATCTGGCAGTGCTTGGCCAAGGACAGGCTCAACTCAGAGCATTTTAGTAGATTGACCAACGCTCTCCCAAGACAGGGGCCAACAAGCTTTTCTGTAAAAGGCCAGATTGTAAATATTTTAGGGTTTTCTAGCCATATCGTCTATTGCAGCCACAGAACCTTGCTATTGTAGCACAAAAAGCAGCCCAAGTCCGTATGGAAAACCAATGAGCGTAGCTGTGTTTCAGACAATGAAATTTGAATCACATAATTTCACATTTTTACAATTTCACATTTCACAAAATATTTTGCTTATTTAGATTGTTAACTATTATTTAACAATGCAAAAATGTAAAAACACATTCTTGGCTCATGGGCCATTCAGAAACTGACCATGGGCTGGATTAGCCCGCGGCCGTCGTTTGCTTGACTCCTGCTCTGAGGAGTGGTGACTGAAACATCTCAGCATCTATTTTCAAGAAGTCTGATTTGGATCTTTTAACCCCAACCCTGGTCTGTTCTCTTGCATTCCAGATGGGCGCCTCTCTCTTTGCCAGTAACATCGGCAGCAACCACTATGTGGGGCTGGCTGGGACAGGAGCAGCTTCAGGAGTCGCCACTGTCACATTTGAATGGACTGTAAGTGACATCATAGGCTTTTTCCTTTAAATCAAAACCATATCCAGTGTCTTAGGATGTTTTATGCTGCTAAGACAGAATATCACAGGCTGGGTAATTTATAAAGAACAAAATGTGTCTCTCACACCTCCGAAAGCTGGCAAGTGCAAGAGCTGAGGGACCCACATCTGGCAAGGGCTTCTTACTTCGTCATCCCACGGTGGAAGGTGGAAGGTGGAAGGTGGAAGGGCAATAGGGCACGAGAGAGAGGGAGAGAGGGATGGAGGATGAGAGAGAAAGAAAGAGAGAGGAGAAGAGAAGAGAGGAGAAGAGGAGAGGAGAGGAGAGGAGAGGAGAGGAGAGGAGAGGAGAGGGTGAAACTCATTTTTTAAATTCAGGAACCCACTCCTACTATAACCAACCTACTATCTTGATAATGGCAAACATCTATTTATGAGAGAAGAGCTCTCATGACCTAATCACCACTTAATTGTCCAACCTCTCAATACTGTTGCATTGGGGGTTAAGTTTCTGACACATGAACTTGGTGGTACACCAAGTTGAAACCATAGCATCCAGGCATATTAATGAAAGCCATATCCCAGGTTTTTCTGGGTGTCTGTATAGAATGTTCGCCTCTTTAGTTTGATTTTTTTTTTTCGCTTATTTGTTTGTTGTTGTTTTCTTCGTCAATTTTAAGTTCTGGGATACGTGTGCAGAACCTGCAGGTTTGTTACATAGGTATACATGTGGCATGGTGGTTTGCTGCACCTATGAACCCATCATCTAGGTTTTAAGCCCTGCATGCATTAGGTATTTGTCCTAATGCTCTCCCTCCCCTTGCCCCCCACCCCCTGACAGGCCCCAGTGTCTGATGTTCCCCTCCCTGTGTCCGTGTGTTCTCATTGTTCAACTTCTACTCATGAATGAGAACATGTGGTGTTTGATTTCCTGTTCCTGGGTTAGTTTGCTGAGAACGATGGCTTCCAGCTTCATCCATGTCCCTGCAAAGGACATGAACTCATCCTTTCTTATGGCTGTGTAGTATTCCATGGTAGATATGTGCCACATTTTCTTTATCCAGTCTATCATTGTTAAGCATTTGGGTTGATTCCAAGTATTTGCTATTGTAAATAGTGCTGCAGTAAACATGCATGTGCATGTGTGTTTACAGTAGAATGATTTATAATCCTTTGGGTACATACCCAGTAATGAGATTGATGGGTCAAATGGTATTTCTGGTTCTAGATCCTTGAGGAATCGCCACACTGTCTTCCACAATGGTTGAACTAATTTACACTCCCGCAGCCTTGCTCTGTAACCCAAGTTGGAGTGCAGTGGCAGGATCATGGCTCACTGACCTCTTGGACTCAAGCAATCCTCCCACCACAGCCTCCCATGTAGCTGGGACCACAGGTGTGCACCACCCTGCCCAGCTAGGTTTTTGTTTCTTTGTAGATATGGGAGTCTCCCTATGTTGCCCAGGCTGGTCTCTTAACTCCTGAGCTCTGTGATCCTCTCACCTCAGCCTCCCAAAATGCTAGGATTACAGGTGTGAGCCACTGCACCCAGCCTCCACCTCTTGTTTGACCTTCAGCACTTCTGTGGCCCCATTCTGCCTAGCCCATTCCATGCACATTATTGCTCACCTCTAAGATTTTTCTCAAGCAGTTATTCCCACCAGGAATGTCATTTCTATATGCCTCGATCTCTATGTTCACTTGATCATTTTAGCTCTCCTTTTCATCTCTCCTCCCTGAGTTCCCACTATGTGTCCAGCCCATCCTCTAGCACAGGGGTATCCAATCTTTTGACTGCCCTAGACCACACTGGAAGAAGAAGAACTGTCTTGAACCACACATAAAATACACTAACACTAATGATAGCTGATGAACTAAAAAAAAAAATCACCAAAAAACCTTATTATTTTAAAAGAAAGTTTACAAATTTGTGTTGGGCCACATTCAAACCAAGCTTGAGCCACATGTTGGACAAGTTTGCTCTAGCACATGGCTGGACACGTGATGGATATGCTACCAGTAGCTCTTGAGCTGCCTGAGTTTTTCTATTCTTCTGTCTTACTCTTTCTGGTGTTTTCATTTACATGCATGTGCATATTAGGCAGAAGACGATGCCTGTGGAAACGATTTAAAGGAAAGTTGTATCATAGTGAAAGTTTAAACAGACCATCCCTGGCTGAACTCAGAAAGTGATCTTGAGTGATCATACATGCCTGTGCCCCTCCACTGTTGAAGATTTTGCCCCTACATTTACTTCAGTAGTATCCAGGAGTCCAGGATGGACCCAACCTCCAGATAGGCCCTTGCCTGGAGCTTTGTTTTAATAGTGCCATGGACACCAGAATGAAGCCAGTCTCCAGAGGCGTGACCAGAATGACCTATGGACCAAGTGGGTGTGACGAGCCAGCTGCAGAGAACTCAGCTGCTCCCCCTGTCACTGTGACCTTGGGCCCCCTTAATCTCTGTAAGGTGTAAGGCTCAAGTTCCCCCTCTGTAAGATAAGAATAACTGTGCTTCTCATATCTGCCTCACTTAGGCTGAGAGCAGCGTAAGTGATATATGTGAAGACTCTGTAAAAGTTGCATATTAATGCTAGATTGTATTACTATCATCATTGTATGTGGGAAGACTTAGGGAGCACTGGTGATATTCTTCTATCTCCAGGTTCCTTTCTCATTGCTTTGTCACTCCATTTATCATTTATGCAACTCAAGAAAAATTCCCTTTGGCCAAGATTGTATGATCTTCCAGGGGTTCCACTGGGATCAGAACCCTTATCTTCTTTCCCTTTTTCACCACAACTTAATCCCCAGAAAATGGTGGCCCCTAAGTCATAGAAACAGAAAAAAAAGGAACTCACAATTATATCGGGATTGTAATTGTTTGAATGGGACAGGATTAAGCCAACTTTTTTTTTTTTTTTAATATCCAAACTCAGAGGTCATATAAGGAGAAGGTCCACAAGCCAAGCCTCTTTAACGTCTCACTGTCTCTTATTTTGGTTCCTTGTAGTCCTCAGTAATGTTGCCAATTCTCGGGTGGATCTTTGTCCCCATCTACATCAAGTCGGGGGTGAGTATCTGTTACCAAAATGCCAGAGTTCAGTCCTAGGCACTGCTGCTTACTGCACAGAAGACCACTCACTGAGACAATGAGTATTGCCAGGAAAAAAGGCTTTATTTGGGTGCTGCAGCTGAGAAGATGGGAGCTCAGTCTCAAATCCATCTTCCTGATGGACTAAAATTAGGGATTTATATTACAGGGAAGATATGTAACCATATATAGGAAAACAGGAATTAGGGGTGGGGATAAGGAAGAGAAGTCAGTCAACAGGAAGCAGGTGGTGGGTTAGACGATTATAACGGGCGAGGGGTCTGGCTTCTCACTGTCCAGGTGTGGTGATCTAGTGAGTTTCAGCTCTTTGACCCTATCTGGGAGAACTGATGGTTGATTTCCTGAGAGAGGAACTCAGATAAGACAAAGATAACTTTCTCAATTTGTAACAGTGGGAGGATCAGTTTCTATGCTTATTCAAATAAACCACAGACATCAGTTCTGTGGGACAACCGGGCCAGTTCCATATCCTTAGTGTTCGGGTAAATCTGTCAGACATTCATTTATTTACTTATTTTTTCTCTTCGATCATGAAACATGGGTCCCTGCCCTTCACCTGGCCTATTGCTAGAAATATACAGAGAGACAAAAAAATCAGATTTCTTGACTAGAGAGGTTTCTGGTATAGAACGTGGCTGCAGCCAGCGGGGAAATCTGTGGTGCCCCTGCATAATGACCCTGGAGCAGAGATGACAGGTTTGATGGCAGAGTAAAGGTGAAGGCAGTGGAGGGGGAAGCATTATGATCAGCTCTAAGACTTGAAGCTCGAGGGTTGGAGTACACGAGGCCACCATTAATGCAGCCAAAGATTCCAGATCAGAGGCAGATGATGGATGACAAGGAGAATGATGATTTCACTTTTCAACAGGATGAGTGTTTGGTGCATTCAGGACACTAAGGTGGAGATGCCCAGCCGGCAGTGGGAAAGTGAGATCTGCAGATGGGTCAGGAGAGAGACTTTGGCTGGAGTTATCCATGGGAGTGTCCATCTCTTCAGAAGCATGGTTTGAGCACCCACCCTCTGCCAGGCACAGTCATTGTGCCTGGCATCAGGGGTACCTCTATGAATAAGAAGCCATGGTTCCATCACCAGGAAGGGGCCATACACAGCACTTTCACTCACAGGTGCTTAGGAAATGCTGAGTAATCTGAATGCACAGGGCGCTAAGGGTAAGTCCCTGTTAATGTCTGTCTCTGCAGGTGATGACCATGCCGGAATATCTCAAGAAGCGGTTTGGTGGGGAGCGACTCCAGGTCTACCTCTCCATCCTCTCCCTCTTCATCTGTGTGGTTTTGTTAATTGCTGTGAGTTCAGAGCCTCCTGGCATTTTAACTTCAAGAGGTTGTCAGATGGGGCCAGAGTGCTAATATCAGCAAGCTGGATGTGTAGACTGTCAACAGCCTTTAAAGGGTCAAGGTTATGGATGTCTTAAATTCGCAGGGGTGTCTCTTCAAAGCCTTAATGAGAAAAAAGGGAGCTTCCAAGATCCTGTGTTCACAGAGTGGTAGACTTTTAAGTCGTGAGCGGCTCTAGGGTATAAATCTCCCCTCTTATCAAGGATATGAAAAAATGGATGTAAAGAAAGAACAAAACGTCTCATTCAAGAACTTGTGTATATCTGGGGAGGCTGGCAGTGGAGGATGGCACTGGTATAAATGCCAAACACAGCTCTTTAGTAGTAAAGAGAAGGACTTGGTCTCCTGCCTTTTCCATTGCGAGATAACCTTTATATTCTTTCTCAGACCATGTCCAGATTTATATTTTCATTTTCAGTTTGATTATCTGACACGTGAACCACAAGGAAAGTACTTTGTATTATTATACTGATTTTTCTTAAGTTCACTCTATCTAAGACCACCATGGTAAGACATATGTCACAAATAAGTGTTAAAAAATTTTAAAGTACATTGTAAGTACTTTTTAAATAAAGTCACATTTTTGGGGGGCCTGGTGCAGTGGCGCACACTTGTAATCCCAGGACTTTGGGAGGCCTGAGGCAGGTGGATCACTTGAGGTCAGGAGTTTGAGACCAGCCTGGCCAACATGGTGAAACCCCGTCTCTACTAAAAATACAAAAATTAGCCAGACATGGTGATGCGCACCAGTAATCCCAGCTACTTGGGAGGCTTAGGCAGAATAACTTGAACCTGGGAAGCGGAGATTGCAGTGAGCCAAGATCACACCACTGCACTCCAGTCTCGGAGACAGAGCGAGACTCCATCTCAAAAACAAACAAATAAACAAACGTTACATTTTGGGGAGATAATCAGTGAGGAAAGAAGGAATCTGAAGATTCAGCAGCACATGTAAAAAACAAAGAGTAACTTATTTGCTCCTCATGTATCAGTGACTAACAAAATAATCTCAAGTTCACAGTCTAGGCAGGTGTCTGAGAGTTCATGAGAGAAAAGGCTGACCTTTCCTATTGCTTCTCTGTTGTGCTGAGTCGTTGTTGGAAGTGAACTAGATGCTTAGATTAGATGGCATGAGCCTTCCCAATGCAATGTGAGCATTGCCCAGCACTGACTGCATATTGTTGAGCTGTGTGTGAGTGTAGCAAAGATTCTTGAGCAATGGGAGTTTACCATCTGGCTAAGGAGATAAGAATTCTGCACATGAAATAATTAGTCTCGTATGACAATACATGCAAACGTACTAAAATACATGCTGAACTAGAGTGCACGGACAAGTACAGAAAATGTGCTGTGCACACCCAGAGAAGAGGATACTCCCTGATGGATGGCATTGGGGGTCGTACTCTTGGAGAGGGTACTTAAGTATTCCCCAGGATGGGAAGGTTAGGTGAGGCAGAGGGAAGCAGAGGAGCTTACAGGTGTCAGGGGCTTAGAGTTCACACGTTTCTTAAATCGTTGGACTTGCTAATCTCCCAATTCTCCTCTGGTGCTGACATCTACAGCTTTATGATTCTAAAGCAGACCAGGGGCAGTGGCTCACACCTGTAATCCCAACACTTTGGGAGGCCGAGGCAGGCAGATCATGAGGTCAAGAGATGGAGACCATACTGGCCAACGTGGTGAAACCTCATCTCTACTAAAAATACAAAAATTAGCTGGGTATGGTGGAATGCACCTGTAGTCCTGGCTACTCAGGAGGCTGAGGCAGGAGAAATGCTTGAACCCGGGAGGCGGAGGTTGCAGTGTACCGAAGTCACACCTCTGCACTCCGGCCTGGCGACAAGAGCGAGGCTCCGTCTCAAAAAAGTAAATAGATAATTTTTTTTCAAAAAAAGAGCATGAGCAGGCATGAAGACAGAGAACAGAGGACAATGCACAGTGAAAGGGGCCCCCGAAGGATGCAACCTCCCAGGCTGGAGGGTTGCTGGTGGATAGGGAGGGACAGAATGTTGGTGATCTGAGTGTGGGTGCAGGGAAGCCATGTATGGGTCCGTGGCTGTGCAGAGTCCATGGTTGGCTGGAAAGACACCTTAGCAGGAGTCCATTCTTGCCTGCAAGTTTATGTCTTAAGTGACATTGATAATGATTAACCTTAGACATGACCTTTTGTGTACTCTTACACTGTGATAACGGATTGTGTCCTAGTTACTTATTAAACAGATCGTTATGAGACATTAGGACAGTACAGTTTTCATAACTCTCCTCTGCCCAGGTTGGAAAAGATCATCTTGTTCACTGGTTCTCAAACTGCAATAACATTTGTATTGAGATTTGATACAAACTATTACCTAATCTACAGTCTTTATTCAGATATTGACTATCGTTTTAATACAGTCCTTTATAGCAAAAGAAAATTCTGATCCTTGCAATTCCTCTTTATTATGAGAAATATTTTACAGTCATTGTTAGTGTAATTAATGCCACTGAATTATATACTTAAATGGTTAAATGGTAAATTTTATGTCATATATGTTTTACCACAATTTAAAAAAAAGTCATTGGTGGCTGAGCCCAGTGACTTCTGCCTGCAATCCCAGCACTTCGGGAGGCTGAGGCAGGAGGATCACTGGAGGCCAGGGGTTCCAGACTTGCCTGGGCTAAACAGTGAGACCCTTGTCTCTACAAAAAAAAAAAAAGAAAAAAATTATTTAGCCAGGTGTGGTGGCACACATTTATTTTCCCAGCTACTTTGGCTGAGGCAGAAGGATCACTTGAACCCAGGAGCTAAGTTATAGTGAGCTAAGATCATGCCACTGCACCCCAGCCTGAGTGACCTGGAGTAGTCCCTATTTCTTTAGAAAAAAAATCATTGATAATATGTCGACTACTTATATATAATTTCAAAACCATGGATTTAATTCCTTAATAGTACTATGTAATAGAAACAAAGGTCAAGGAATCCATTATAAGATAGTGTGTTTTAATATGAAAATGATTAAGTAGAACTACACATCAAGTCAAAATGCTGTGGTGTAATACTCACCCCTCTGTGGATGAGGATAAAGCAGTATGAATGAAGACAGCTATAAATGCAGACAGAGGCAGATATGCATGTGTGGCACCTCCACAAGTAACACTCTTTCTGAAATGCTGAACATTTTTTTAAAAGTGAAATGTTCCCTCGATATTAGTTAGTATTCCTGGAAAACCCCAATGTGCAATAGAGTTACAGAAAGTACTTTGTATTTGTACAAGTGAGTTGGGATCTAGGCTCAGAAAATCAAGAACAGGTTTTTGGCCAACATCAATATCGGGTGGGATGATAAAATGTCAGATTTTATTTCAAATCTTAGAGAAAAATACAACCGTCTCCTGCTACACCTGTTTCCAGTCCCAAGTTCTGCAAAGAAACAGAGAGAGAGTCTCACTGTATCTTCCAGGCTGGAGTGCCGTGGCACAGTCTCGGCTCACTGCAACCTGTGCCTCTCAGGTTCAAGCGATTCTCCTGCCTCAGCCTCCCTAGTAGCCAGGATTACAGGCACGCACCAACACGCTCGGTTAATGTTTTTTTTTGTATTTTTAGCAGAGATGGGGTTTCACCATGTTGGCCAGGCTGGTCTCGAACTCCTGACCTCAAATGATCCACCCTGCTTAGCCTCCCAAAGTGTCTCTCATATGTTTTTAACTATTTGAGGTTGTTATATATATCATTGCCCTTTAACCCCAAAAATTTCAATGTAAATTTTCCCCCAGATTTAACACTCATTGATGATTCTACCTGATCCAGTGATTTTTACCTGATCCAGTCTTTACTGTGGCAGTTGTAAAATGATGGTTTTTTTAAACTAAGCCTTCTCTGTATATCGTTATTCCTAGGAGCAGGGATAATTTCTTGCAAAACCACAGTGGAATTATCAACTCGAGTAAACATAACATGGATACACTAATCTACCATTTATATTCCAACTTTGTCAATTGACCCAGTAATATCCTTTTTATCATCTTTTCTTCTCCAGTGCAGGATGCAGTCTAGGGTTAGGTGCCACATTCAGTTGCCAAAGGTCTTCAGCCTCCTTTCTTCTGGAATATTTCCATATCCCTTTTCTGTCTTTGATGACACTGACATTTTGAAGGATAGAGTCCCTACTCCACCCTTCTTAATATGACAATCTTTATTTTGGATTTGCCTGATATTTCTTCATGGTTGGATTCAGGTTATGCATTCTTCTTGGCTGGAATACTGCATAAGTGATATATCCTACTAAAAGTATCCTGTCTAGAAGTATTCAGTGCCCATCTGTTCCTCAATGGTGATGTTAATTTTAATCACCTGGTCAAAGTATTGCCCAATTTCTCCACTATAGAATTACTGTTTTATTTTCCCCTGTAACCAATAAACGGTCTGTGACAGATGCTTTAAACCATTGAAATATCCAGTTCCTCTTCAAATTTTTCCACTAGATTTAACATTCATAAATGATTCTTATTAGATCCAGTCTTTACTATGATGGTTGCCAAATAATAATTTTCCAACTCTAGCACTCCTTCCGTAGTTCCCAGCCAGCATTCAGCAGGCTACTGAGGGCAGGAGTCTTCCCTTCTCTGTTTATCTATTACTGATATTGGACTGATACATTCCTATTTATCAGTGGTTTACCAATATTATTATATGCAGTTATTTGATACTTTTTTTTTTTTGAGACAGAGTCTCACTCTGTCACCCACACTGGAGTGCAGTGGCGCGACCTCAGCTCACCGCAACCTCCACGCCTGCCAGGTTCAAGCGATTCTCCTGCCTCAGCCTCCTGAGTAGCCGGAACTACAAGCACCTGCCACCACGCCTGGCTAATTTTTTGTATTTTTAGTAGAGACCGGGTTTCACCATGCTAGTCAGGCTGGTCTCGAACTCCTGACCTCGTGATCTGCCTGCCTCGGCCTCCCAAAGTGCTGCGATTACAGGCATGAGCCACCACGCCCGGCCAGTTATTTTGATACTTATACCACATTTGGCCAGTGAGAGTTCCTCAAACTGGATTCTGTGTAAAGGATGGAGCATGATCCCATCATTTTGTTGAGCAATTTCTTAAATTCTGGCCTAACGAAATGTTTCAGACTCGTCTTGTACCAACCCTTTTCCAGCCCTGGAATCACCTGTTTTTCTGGGACAGCCCTGGCTCCTTTAGTGGGGAACGGTATTAGAAACAAAAATCTGGGTGCTAAGTGTGCTTATTGGGTTGACTTTTTTTCTTGACTCTTTTAGCTGACAGAATTAGGAAATAAATGCATACATACACACATGTAAATGCACACACAGAAATAGATATATTCATACACACACATACATATACTTTCTAGGCAGCTATACACATACATATACAGTTTAGAAATCATGAGTTCACACGAATACCTCCAATTCCAATCCAGCTTTATAGAGCATTTTATTGCCTTCTGCAATTCTATATTTATATGTTCCTTCTTCCACAATTGAGACTCCTGGCCCTCTAAGTCATCAACATATACATATATATATATACACACACCCACAGATATATATACACACACACATATACATACACACACACACACACACACACATATATATATAGTTTGTTTGCTCAATCCTATAATGCATCAAAAATGGTTTCAGAAATGCTTCAGGACATTGGCCTGAGCAAAGATTTTTTTGGCTAAGACCTCAAAACCACAGATAACAAAAGCATAAATTAAAAAAAAAATCTCAAGTGATCCACCCGCTTTGGCCTCCCGAAGTGCTGGGATTACAGGCATCAGCCACTGTGCCTGGCCGAAACAAAAATAAGTAAATTTTTTTTTTTTTTTTTTGAGACAGAGTCTTGCTCTGTCGCCCAGGCTGGGGTGCAGTGGCCGGATCTCAGCTCACTGCAAGCTCCGCCTCCCGGGTTTAGACCATTCTCCTGCCTCAGCCTCCCGAGTAGCTGGGACTACAGGCGCCCGCCACCTCGCCCGGCTAGTTTTTTGTATTTTTTAGTAGAGACGGGGTTTCACCGTGTTAGCCAGGATGGTCTCGATCTCCTGACCTCGTGATCCGCCCGTCTCGGCCTCCCAAAGTGCTGGGATTACAGGCTTGAGCCACTGCGCCCGGCCAATAAGTAAATATTTTTAACAAGAAAATTATTTCCGAATTGCCTCACCCATGCTGTTACAAACAAACAAACAAACTAAAAATGAATTCAGAACTTATTTGCAGTTCTCCTCCATCCCCACCAGAAGACTAGTGTATCATCAAACATGGTGTTCCTCACTTTGCCAATTTTTTTTGCCTTTTCTAGAAGTTTCTCATCGGTGTAGGTCCCTGTTCTGAAAGGCAGCTTTGGCTGTTGGTTTTGAGAGCTTGTTTGACCCAGACTACTCTGAACCCTTTTGGAACTTATCAAGTAGCGTTTATAGTTGCCCACTGGTTATTAAAGCAAAGCCTCTTCTATGCTCTGCTGTAGTTCTGAAATTGTCCTACTGTGCTTCTCAGCGGTCACCTGGTGGCTCTGTGGGGATGTCTAAGTTCCTTCAGATAAGCTACTGTTTCTCTCTGCCTCCTCCCAGATCTTGCTGTCATGCAGGTCTTGCGGCTGAGGTTGATTTGCACCTGCTGTCTTGCCTTTTGGGCCTCATGGAAATACCCGGTCATCTAATTTTGTTGGTTTTGCCATAAACTTGCTCTGTCTAATGTAGAGAGTCATGGAAGTTCACAAACCATGCTGCCACATTCACCATCTTCCTAGAATAATTTGTCTATACTTCTCTAAGTGTTCCCCACATATTTCACTAAGTAAAATTCCACATAGCAGTATAACAAAGTGCTTAACCATGTAAGCTTCTGAGTCACACCACACAGGTTTAAATCCTGAGCTTACCACTTTCTATCTGGGTGATCCAGGACAAATTCCCTAAGCCTCCGTTTTCTCCGATGCAAAATGATGACAATAATGCCTACCTGACAGGTAGTTTGGGGACATGGAGAAGGGTAGGGGTGGATTCTGTCAAGGTTTCAAGGAAGAGATGATCCATTGGCAGCTTAAGTTTTTCCAGAACAGAGAAAAAAATGTTACCCAATTCGTCTCTTAAAAACGGACTCAGTTCTGTTAATAATTTTAGGAAAATTAAAACGAACAGATAATTATAAAAATCCTCATTGGCAAACAAGAATACTAATTTTAAGAACATATATCTTATTAGTTTTATATATATATACACACACATATAATAACTAGCAGGAAATTGTCCTAAATTATTCATGTTAATTATGCTGAGCCAAATATTGTAGATAGGAAAATGTACTTCCCACTGAAATATGTTTGCCTTAGAGAGATTTCTAAGTTGATCATAATCTCCCTTTTTTATGGTTAGACCTAAAGGCCCTAGGAGGGTCAGAGACACATGTAATTAATTGAATTCCAGCCAGCATCATGCTTTTACAGCACAGTCTGCATAATCTAAATTAATTCTACATTTTTCCCTCAATTTCAAAAATAATCATAACTGACCCCCCAATTCAAACCAATTTTCAATCATTGTAGCACATATATATTTGGAATATATATGAAACAATGTTCTTTGGTTGTATTCTATTTTGGTACATACTCTTTCTTTCTTTCTTTCTTTTTTTTTTTTTTTTTTTTTGAGACGGAGTCTTGCTCTGTCGCCCAGGCTGGAGTGCAGTGGCGCGATCTCGGCTCACTGCAAGCTCCGCCTCCCGGGTTCATGCCATTCTCCTGCCTCAGCCTCCCGAGTAGCTGGGACTACAAGCCCCCGGCCACCATGCCCGGCCCATTTTTTGTAATTTTAGTAGAGACGGGGTTTCACCGTGTTAGCCAGGATGGTCTCCATCTCCTGATCTCGTGATCCGCCCGCCTCAGTCTCCCAAAGTGCTGGGATTACAGGCTTGAGCCACCGCGCCCGGCCGCTTGGTACATACTTTCTATCCAATTACCGCTCACTGCAGCCTCAAACTCCCGGGCTCAAGGAGAAGATATATTTCTAAATACTCCATCACAGTTGAGGAGCTTCCTATAAGCAATTACTCAGCCTCTCTAAGCCTCATGGCACAGAAAAAGTTCTCAGGACATGTCACCTCATGTAATAAGCACCTCAATTGAGCAAAGAACTAACTTCTATGAGAATATAGGAGAGAGTGAAGACAGTGAAAATCATTTTTGAGGCTTTATGGAAGGTATTACTCTGGGGCCATCCCAGTGGATTCTTGAAGGATAAGTAGGAGTCTATCAGAAAAAGAAGGGTTAAGAAGAGTGGACATTGGAGCAGAGAAACCAGTGGCCTCAAATGCATGTTTCTTTCTCATCCTGACTGTTCCCTTTTTAGTCAGACATGTTTGCTGGAGCTATATTCATCAAGCTGGCCTTGGGATTGGACCTTTACCTGGCAATCTTCATCCTCTTGGCTATGACTGCTGTTTACACCATCACTGGTGAGTATGTTGTATATTTTGCTCACTCGGACTGTCTTTTGCTGATCCCACCCCAACCTGCAATTAGCATTCTCAGTGTTAGCCTTGTCGCTGCCGAGGTAAAGGCACCATTTCATTCCCACTATGAGAGTCAAGCACAGCACCAGAAACACAACTACAGCATAGAACACAGAATCCTTGATATTAGAAGTGAGCATCTTGATGGAAGGGAATATATGGGGAATGGGGTGGGAAACGGGTCATTTGGTTCAGCTATGTGTTTGGTACCCAGACTGGCACTTAGAATTTAGCATATCATCCACACAGACGGTTGGGAGGAAATAGCAGCTCAGATAGGAGACTAGCAAATGAAAGGTGAGGTTCAAATGAACACAGGATGCCAGGGCATGGCGTTGGCCGTGAATGGTGCAGTTGAGAGAGGAGAACTGGAGCAGTGGGTTGCTGGCAGGAGACGATGTGTGACAATAGTCCAAGCAGGCTCTCATGAACCAGGTATGTTGATATGCTTCTCATGCATACTAACATAAAAATTAAAGTATACCAGCTGAGTTGGAAGACGTAAGGAAAAATACCAGCTAGAACGGTCAAAACAGTTTTGGGGCCATTTCCGTGCATTTGAACTGTCAACCTAAAATAAGCGACAGAGAGACCAACTCTCCAAAATGAGGAGTTTCTTTGGGGAACAGTGAGGGATTGCAAACCAGGATACATGTCCTATGGCAGACCATAGGACTTCCAAGGGGGTTGGGGCAAAGGGGAGGCTTTTAAAGACAGAGAGGGAGAGCCCACGTAAGCTGTTCTGAAACAAAGATGATTGTTTCACCTGCTTCTTGCAGGCGCTGGTGTTTGTTCATTGGTGGTACTGGCTGTTGCTAGGAGACAGTCTTCATAATAATGTCTTCCAACAGTTCCTGTTACCGGCATAGGTGTATGAGGGCCCTACCTGCGTGACCTCCCAGCCCCATTTTGTTAGGGTTTGGCATAAGTGTCTCTATTTTGGTACAGACCACTTCCACAGAGCATGTGTTTCCGAATAAGGGAGGGATAAGGGCATGAGTATTCTGTGTTCAGGATTCATCTTATTTTCTCATGACACTCTCATAAAGGGAATATCTTGTTGCAGGTGCTGGTGACTAACTAGACTGACAGCTTAGTTAGTCTAGACTTGAAAAATAAGCTGGGTTTGGGATTTTTTTTGAGACTGAACAGTCTAGACTTGAAAAATAAGCTGGGTTTGGGATTTTTTGTTGTTCAACACTACAGCAAAACACAAAACACGGTAACTATATCTGGTACTGAATTAATGAAACAATAATACGTTCCAGCACTAGAGCAAAAGTGGTTTCGCTAGATATTTTAGAGCAGGTGCACTGTGCTGAATGGCTGTAAATTGAGGGATTGTTAAGAGAAACTTTCATGGTATTAAAGTGCTGCCTTTTCCCCTGCTTAATATTCAAAAACTCACACAAAGATGAAACTTCACTGTAATTCATAGAAACTTCGAATCAGGGCAAAGCAAGGGAAGTAGGAGAACCAGTGCTGAGGAGATTATGATGTCAGGACAAGCTTGTGGCTCACCTAGGAGCTTTTGATGTCTTCTACTGGGTCATTTCCAGGGTTCTGGGTGGAGGAGAACCCAGTGGTGAAGGCAAATACATGGGGACACATGGATAAAATGCCCTGGTTCTTTTCTTTCTCTCACCAGGGGGGTTGGCCTCAGTGATTTACACAGACACCCTCCAGACCATCATCATGCTGATTGGCTCTTTTATTCTCATGGGGTTTGGTAAGTGATGACCCTGCGTGCAGTGCCCAGGGGCCGGAAGTGACGGGGCTTGTTTCTGTTCAGTCTGTCTGCTCCTTATTGGGATGCCTTCCAGTTTCATCTCGTCACACTTTCCCGTCATTTATATAATCCCCATCACTGAAATATCTGCCTGACTTCTTTCTTGCTTTATTATCTCAGCATAAGGAAATGGATGGTGGGGAAAAGAACATTACTTTCTTTTAAAAATTATTGCTGGCCGGGCACGATGGCTCAAGCCTGTAATCCCAGCACTTTGGGAGGCCGAGACAGGCGGATCACGAGGTCAGGAGATCGAGACCATCCTGGCTAACACGGTGAAACCCCATCTGTACTAAAAAATACGAAAAACTAGCCGAGCGAGGTGGCGGGCGCCTGTAGTCCCAGCTACTCGGGAGGCTGAGGCAGGAGAATGGCATAAACCCAGGAGGCAGAGCCTGCAGTGAGCTGAGATCCAGCCACTGCACTCCAGCCTGGGCGACAGAGCGAGACTCCGTCTCAAAAAAAAAAAAAAATTATTGCTTAGGTAAGTTATCTCATTTAACCTTAATTTCTTTGTGTGAAGGACAGACAAAATCAGTAGCAGTGGGTTGATAATTTTACAGAAGTATTTGTACATTAGATTCAAAGCCTAGAAACCTTTCATTTACATAGAATTTTTATGAAATGAAGGATTAAATAGTAGGAAAAAATTTGAGAACTGAATATTAGTTCAACTGAATCATACACAGACATAGAATACACAACCTATGTTTGTGTACTCAAACAATGTATTGTAGTGGATTTTCATCCAAAACATCCGTAACCTCATTATGACTATTTTGGATGGAAATCTATTGCATTGTGACAATACACAAATACAGGTTGGAGTTTTCTTAATAATGCTCACTTATTAGTATCATTCAGTTCATTGCCATCAAGCAATATTGACCTAATTTACAGCTTGCCAATATTTGTTTTCTCTTATTATGGTATTTATCTTTGCATAGGAAAACTAGCCATACTGGACGGCATGGATACAGGACAGTTCTATCACTGCAGAATGTTTCTGTTGCACAGTGCCACTCCAGAGGCTAGTCGTTAGCACCAATTCTTTGTGTACTTTCTATTCAGTTATCTAGAACTTCTGTGCTGTTCTTGTTCATGGTGCCTTGGTTTCTGGCCTCAGTGATGCACTCCCTGGCATTAGGTCTCTAAACCTCAATTCTGCCATCTTTAGGATGAAGAGGGGGACTCTCATCTCTTAGAGTCTCCTATGTATTTTTGTTACAATCCATATTTATCTAATCAAAGCAACTTCCTCGTATTGTCTGTATCCTCCACTCGGCTAAGTTCCTGCCTTGCACATTTATTTTGTACATGATCCTAGCACAGTGTTTGGCACATAGTAGTCCTTCAGCTAAATAATGAAGTAGATTAATGTTAACTCAACCCTACAATTGTATAATACTCTGATGAATTTTTCATCATTTAAAGCTATACTAAGCTACCCCAGATGCCTGGGCTCAGCTTTTTAAGAGCAACCACAATTCTCTTCTGCACCTGACTGGCCTTTCCAGACCCGAACAGGCTGAGTCTCATCATTTTCCCTTGTCACATCTAACCTGCCACCCCCAATTTCTGCTTCTTATCTTTCCAATTTTTTTTATTGTAACAGGCAAAATATAGTGTTGCACCAGAAAACCAGATTGCAAGTAAGATCAAAAGAGCCAAGCTCTGGGTCAAGAAGAGAGGCCTTTGCCTCCTGATCTTTTCAGAGGAGCTGGGGCTTTCTGATGGATAATTTCATGGGGCTCACTTTGTTAGTTCACCTTCCAGTTTGCTTATGCTCTAAATGGTTCTGAGATATCAGTGCCGGCCTGTTGGATAACAGCTTCGTTTTTACCTTAAAAGAGACACTAACTCAAAATTTCAAAGAGCAATATAGGAAGACAAGTCAGAGGTATTTGCTTTCTGTACTTCGTGAAAGTCAATCTGGTAGCATAGCCAGTGCCAGTGGAGGTACCAGAAAGACATGGACCTGGGAGAGGGTGACTGAGGATTGGACTGGGCTGATGGGAGGTGATTGTGTACCTCCACCAAAAAGTAGTCATCATAAACATTGGATGTCTTAGATTTCAGTAAGACATCTCGTTTTACTCTGATGCCTTTTTAGCATTTAACGAAGTTGGAGGTTACGAGAGCTTTACCGAGAAGTACATGAATGCCATCCCGTCCGTAGTCGAGGGGGACAACTTGACAATCAGTGCCAGCTGCTACACACCTCGGGAGGACTCCTTCCACATCTTCCGAGATCCTGTGACTGGGGACATTCCATGGCCCGGAATTATATTTGGAATGCCCATTACAGCTTTGTGGTACTGGTGCACAAATCAGGTGAAGTGTGTGTGTGTGTGTCTGTGTGTGTGTCTGTGTGTGTACATGTGTTTGTTGTTCTTGTCTCATAGAAAAACATTTAGTTTCCATTTTGCACACACATCGTTTAAAGAGTCAAATACTTCTTCGTTTTTGTTTTTTGTGTTTTTTTAGATGGAGTCTCACTCTGTCACACAGGCTGGAGTGCAGTGGCATGATCTCAGCTCACTGCAACCTCCACCTCCCGGGTTCAGGTGATTCTCCTGCCTCAGCCTCCCGAGTAGCTGGGATTACAGGTGCACACCACCATGCCCGGCTAACTTTTGTATTTTCAGTAGAGACGGGGTTTCACCATGTTGGCCAGGCTGGTCTCAAACACCTGACCTCAGGTGATCTGCCCACCTCGGCGTCTCAAAGTGCTGGGATTACAGGGATGAGCCACCACATCCAGCTTAAAGAGTCAAACACTTCTACAAAACTTGTTATTTAAAAACAGCTGCACGGTACCCTGCTTTCTACTCTATTTCTTGTCCTTCAGAGGCAAATGCTTTCAGCTCTTTTAAGTAAGTGTTTTGGCATTTATTTCTGTTCCCTAAATCCTTGTGCTCAGTGTGCAGTCTGTGAGCCATCAACATGGACATCACCTTGGAGCTCACTAGGAATAAATGCTCTCAGACCCTATAACCCTATCTAGACCCTTTGAATTGGAATCTGCTCATTAACTTGATCCCCAAGTGATTCAGATAAATGCTTGTGTTGCTCCCTGTTAGTTTTAGGATTTTATTGTTGGCTTCCCTATGATGAAGGATGAGAGTTTAGCTGTCTTTCAACTTTCCCTTCCCAGCCCCATGCAAGCACACCTGTTCCCCCATCCTCCCAATAGCTGTCAATCACAATTTTGGAGAGATCAGCATTCGGTGCCACCATTTTTGTGACTACCTGAATGTAATTCACAGCTGAACCATGTGATTATACTGCCTGACTTTTCCTTAGCTTTTTTTGTTGTTGTTGTTCCTGGAATTAATAATTTTAAGTCTTGTTTTCTTTCTTTTTTAAAAAACATTATTTTTTGAATAGAGACAGGGTCTCACTATGTCTCAAACTCCTGGACTCCAGCAATCCTTCTGTCTCAGCCTCCCAAAGTGCTGCACTTACAGGTGTCAGCCACCGCACCTGGCCAATTCTTAATTTTTCATTTTGAATTTTCTTGCTAATTATTACTCATTGAATGAAAGGTTCTCCTAGAGTCTTTTGCCCTCTCACAGTCTGGCAGCACTCCCTCTGGTGCCCAATTAACTTATCCAATGACCCCTTCACTGTCATCTTTGGGAATTCATTTTTGCCCTACTCAGGTTATTTCTCCTTTTTCCAGTACCGCCAGTTGTCTTCTTTCTTCGTTTATTCCGTCTTTCGGGGCAAATCCAAGCCTTCAGTATCTTCCTGAGCTAGGCCTCAGGAAGTGAGAATGAGTGGGGAATGTGTGATATTTGTCTTTCTGTGCCTGGCTTATTTCACTTAGCGTAATGACCTCCAGTTCCATCCGTGTTGCTGCAAATGACAGGGCTTCATTGTTGTGTGCCCTGTGGTTTTGCATTGTGTTTTATACACAATGGTTTTGCATTGTGTATTATGCACATTTTCCTAATCCATTCATCCGCTGATGGACACTCAGGCTGATTCCACATGCTGGCTATTGTGAATAGTGCTGCAGTGAACATAGGAGTGCAGATAGCTCTTTGGTATACTGGTCCACATCATTTCTTATTGCAACATTAAACTCTGGAAAGAGACACTCACTGCCTTGGAAATCATCCCCTGGTTGTTTCATGAGTGTGTCACGTTCTCCCGGCAGGTCATCGTGCAGCGCTGCCTGAGTGGCAAGGACATGTCTCACGTGAAGGCTGCTTGCATCATGTGTGCTTACCTGAAGCTGCTGCCCATGTTCCTCATGGTGATGCCGGGGATGATCAGCCGCATCCTGTACACAGGTAAGCCCTGAATCTGTATGTTCTCTCTTTTCTTTATGCTTGTATTCTGAGAAGTGTTCTTAAAATGTCATAAAGCCTTGAGAAAATCCATTCTGGATGGAAGTAAAAGCAGAATTCCAGGTGGAGGGCACAGCCTGCACAGCGGTCAAAGGCAGGAAAATGTGGCATATTGGATGCTCTGTTCCTTTATCCTTGTCATACCATCTGCCTGTCTCATAGACATTTGAGTCTGTGAGTTCTGTCTTCATGAGTTGCTTAGATTTAAGGAAGTCCAGAGAATATGGCAAAACGACACTGCAGGATGAGGTAGGATTGGGTTAATTTGAGTCAAGTGAGCTGTACCGTCTGAGTTTGGTGACATCTCTGACTGAGAAGGTCTTGGTCCCTCTGAGAAAACTGGAGAACTGAATCAGTTTTCACTGCTTTGGAATCAGGCTGTTTGAGGATATGTAAATTTCTGAGTCAGCTGAGAGTAACTGCTAGTGTTGAATTCAACTTCCTTTATTATGAAAAGTGAAGAGAATATAACCAAATCTTTCTTGACTTATCAAGGAATCATTTTTATCGGGGTAATCCATCAGATAACACTAAATCCACATCATGTTTTCTCAACTGGGCATCAGTTGATTTCACTGAAATATTGTTAAGTGAACATCAAGGGACCAGCATCCTTCTTATTGCAGCTTTGTAATATTCTTTATAAGGGTAAAGAATATTCATGCCTATAATCTCACCTACTTGGGAGGCTGAGGCAGGAGAATCGCTTGAGGCCCAGGACTTTGAGACCAGCCTGAGCAATACAGCAAGATCCCATCTCTAAATAATAAGATAAAGTAGCTAGGCATGATGGTGTGTTCCTATAGTCTCAGCTGCTTGGGAGGCTGAGGCGGGAGGATTGCTTGAGCCCAGGAGTTCAAGGCTACAGTGAACTATGATTGCACCATTGCACTACAGCTTGGGTGACAAAGTGAGATCCCATCTCTTCAAAAAAAAAAAAAAAAAAAAAAAAGCGTAGGTATCTAACTAGTGGGGAATGGCCAAAGAAATTACTGTGCACCTCCTTTATGGAAAAATGAAAACAGGAGACTGAAGACTATCTCAAAACTTGGGAAAATGCTGAGGTTAGGATGCTAAGTGTAAAAAGAAACTTGAAAAATAATGTCTCAACAACTACCATAGTTTTACAAAAAAGACATTTCTGTATAGAAAAGGATTAGGAAGTAGTGAAAAGAAGCTAATGTGCTGAGGTGTTATTTTTCTGGGTGATTCTTTATCAAGCCTCCCTGTCTGTTGTCATAATGTCGTTTAAGCAAAAACAAAAAACCAACAAGGTATTGTGCAACTGCCACAGAGGTGAGGCATCATGACACATGGGACAGTCACCCAACTGACCATCACAAGTGTCACCTCTTCTTAGATGCAGGTGAAAGATACTAGGCTAAATGTGACTACACTCAGGACCTAACTTCCCGTTGCTATTTTTGTCAATCTCTTGAGTTCTGTGTTCCTGGAAGAATGACTTTTTTGCTGTTTTCCCAGAGGATGGGGTCCACTCCCTCTCTTTGCTCAAATGCTCTTGCTAGGCCACATCCCAAGAGAGCCCCTGTCCCATTGGTCAGTGTAAGGGGGCTACAGGGATGAGATACTTAGGGTTGTGTTTTGGGAATAGAGGGGCCAGATCTGTGGTATGGAGTTCAAAGTTGAATCTTCAGTTTCCAGGCAAATATCTTTCCTTCCTTATGATCTTACAACTTTTCTCTTTGTTTAATGGTTGTTGGTTTTGCCTATTTTGGCCTCATTGGACTCACTTCTGAATTCTTCCTCAGATAAGGTAGCATGTGTGGTACCTTCTGAATGCGTGAAACACTGTGGCGTTGATGTTGGCTGCACTAACTATGCATACCCAACGATGGTGCTGGAACTGATGCCCCAAGGTAGGAAAATGTCCCTGCTGGGACAGCCCCAGAGCCCTGTTTACAGATGGGTCTCGTGGAAGGGTTATGGTGCAATTCTTGTACCTTCCATTAATTCAATCCAACTCATCAGACATTTCTTGAGCACCTTCCACAGGCTACCAGCTCTGTGCTAGGCCTGAACATTTCAGAGATGAACCGGGTACAACTACTGTTAGAAGAATTCTTACTCCTTCAGATTCAAGACTGTTTTCTGAGGCAGCCAAGAACAAATTAAATGATCCATTTGTCAATAAAAGAGTTGCACAGTCATAAACTTGTAAACACGAGACCTAGAGGTAAACTATTTTTTCTGCTTTTTGGGGGCTAGTGATAACCAAATAAACCAAATAGAATAAACTATTTATCCTTCTTTTTGGAGGGCATTTTTGGGGCTAGTGATAACCAAATAATAGATCTCAATCTATTTAATCTGCAACTATTTATTGAGTGCCTACTGAGTGCCAGGCACTGCTTTGGTGCTAACAAAACATCAGTGAAATAGGCACAAAGTCCCCTACCTCTTGGAACTCAAAATCTAGTAGTGTGAGATAGAAAATAAACCACATAGGAAATACATAAATTATTAGGATGCCAGAAGGTGATCATTGCTGTGGTGAACAGAAATGGAGCAGGGTACAGAGCTCAGGACTTGACCAGGTGATCCCGTACCCCATCAAGAGTTGGCTACACTTCTTCCACCTTCCTCCACCCTGACACACAGGAGGGAGGAAGGGACCAGGGCCCACAATCATGACACCACATACTCCCCATCCACACACACTCTGTCCTAGGAGGCTTAGGGCCATTACTAATGGGCAGAGGGAACTGGAGGATGAAGTTCCCATCATGGCTCAAAACTCTTGGCTTTGCCCCTCCAAAGACTTGTTTAGCAGAACCGCCTACTGGACTTCTTCCTCTCCAGTTCTCTTAAGTCTTCAGGAAGCCAACAGCCCCTACCCGAAGAAAGATGGTGTGATGTTGTTTCCTCTCTTCTAAAACTAGGTTCCAGTAGATGATCTCTAAGTTCATGTTTAGGACTAAAATTCTTTTTGCTTTAATCTGTCCCCTCAAGCATTTATTTTTTGAGTTACAAACAATTCAATTACACTCTTTAAGTTATTTTAAAATGTACAATTAACTTATTACTGATTATGGTTACCCTGCTTTGCTATCAAACAGTAGGTCTTATTCATTCTTTCTCTCTTTTTTGTACCCATTAACCATCCCCGCCATCACCCCTAGTCCCCCACTACCCTTCCCAGCCTCTGGTAACCATCCTTCTGCTCTCTATATCCATGAGTTCAATTGTTTTTGATTTTTAGACGATACAAGTAAGTGAGAACATGTGATGTTTTGTCTTTCTGTGCCTGACTTATTTATACTGGATTATTCTCAGGTGACCAGGAAAATATGCAGGAAACTCCACATGCTGATGTGTATTGATAAAGACATCAGTTAACCAATGTTCCAGATGGTGCTTTTACCTTTCAACGCTCTCTGGTTTAGCAAGGCGCTGTCCAGCCACTAACCAGTGCTTGTACCCTCTCCCGGCTCCAGGACTGCGAGGCTTGATGCTTTCGGTCATGCTGGCCTCTCTCATAAGCTCCCTGACCTCCATCTTCAACAGCGCCAGCACCCTTTTCGCTATTGACCTCTACACCAAGGTGCGAAAGCAAGCGTCGGAGAAAGAGATCCTGATAGCTGGACGGTGAGTTCCCACCTAGAATCCTCTGGAGAAGTGCAGATGTAGAAGTGAACTAGAGTTCCCTTGCCTTTGACTTTGGTGAAAGTAATCCTAGCATCTGGATACGGGGACGAGACATTGGAGTACATCGAATTCAAGTGATCACTTTCCAGATACAAAAATTTGAACCATACCTTTAAATGAAATAATCACTTTTTCGGTCTTTCAAATGCTTCTGAATGGCTCTTATTTCTTCCCCTCCTCACATCACCCCCCTATCCACATCTTCATAAAAGTCCACTAGTATTTTAATGGGGTGTAAAATTCCCACCTACTCTGATAGGTGAATGCATTGTCTCTAGCAGTTTCTGTGTATATCACATGGAGGTAACAGATTATGTCTTCTACACATGAACACAGAGGACTTTATCAGTCATATTCATGAATGATTGGGCTGTGTTACAAAGGAGCAGGGAAGAGACTAATTCCAAGAGGATGCTTGGAGAGTTAAGTCAACCCAGGGGACCCTGAGCAGCCTGGGGGCCTTGAAGATAGTGGGAGTGAGATGGAAGGAAATGAGGAAAAAATGGATACCAGAATGTCCTTCTTCCCCTTCACAATTTTCGAGAAGACCCTATATTATCATGGCTTTTTTTTTTTTTGACAGAGTTTCACTCTTTTTGCCCAGGCTGGAGTGCAATGGCACACTCCCAACTCACTGCAACTGCTGCCTCCCAGGTTCAAGCGATTCTCCTGCCTCAGCCTCCTGAGTAACTGGGGTTACAGGTGCCCGCCACCATGCCCAGCTAATTTGTTGTATTTTAGTAGAGATAGGGATTCACAGTGTTGGCCAGGCTGGTCCCAAATACAAATATGACCTTGGGTGATCCATTCTCCTCGGCCTCCCAAAGTGCTGGGATTACAGGTGTGAGCCACTGCCCCTGGCCTGTCGTAGCATTTTGTAAAATGTTTTAAAAATCAAAGTACAGCACACATAAAGAAAACAGTTAAAACATGGATGCACAGCTCAGAGATGCGTCACAAAATGAGGACCATGTAACCATCGATCAAGTCAAGACATGGAAATTGCCAGCACCCAGAAGTTCGTCTTGGTCTACATCATTCCAAAGCTAACCACTGTGACTTGTGACGCTATAGCTTAGTCTTTTCCAACTTCATGCTATTATAAGTAGAATAATTGCATTTGTATCCCTTGAAATACGATGTTTTTTTTTTAAGACAGAGTCTTGCTCTGTCACCAAGCTGGAGTGCAGTGGCACGATCTTGGCTCACTGCAGCTCTGCCTCCCAAGTTCAAGCGATTCTCCTGCCTCGGCCTCCTGAGTAGCTGGGACTACAGGCACCCACCACCATACCAGGCTAATTTTTGTACTTTTAGTAGAGACGGAGTTTCACCATGTTGGCCAGATGGTCTTGATCTCTTGACCTCGTGATCCGCCCACCTCGGCCTCCCAAAGTCCTGGGATTACAGGCGTGAGCCACTGCCACCTGCTGAAATATGGCTTATTTTGCTCATGTTATGTTTGCAACATTCAACCGTGTTGCTATGTGTAGTTGTAGTATAATCATTTTCTTTCTCTGTGATGTTCCGCTGTAGTCAGATATCAGAATTTGTCTAGTCTTTTCAAAGAAATTGGTATCAAGAGAAACTGACCAACTATTTAAAAGACTGTCCTTTGTTGTTGACAGTAACAATAACTTTAGCAAATTAAACACTTGGGGAAAAACCCAAAGGTCTCACTTGGCCCAGAGCTTGACTCTGGACAAATGCTGTAGGAGAGGGAGTACAGGAAGGCAGGAGCATACCTGTAGTAGAGAAAGTACTGGTTGGTGTTCAGGAGGCCCAAGATGCAGTCGTCCCACTAATAGGTATATGATCTTGGACACACATCCTCCTTAAGTCTCAATGATAAAACAATGACTTGTTCTTTTCCCCTCTCTCTCTGTGTTATCAAATGCCTACTATCTCACAAAACACAAATAAGAAAAAAACACATATGCTTTTAAAATTCCTGCCTCATGGAATGTATGCCTTTGTCAGGAAGATAGATAATAAAGGTGTGCTACCTCAGGTGACCAGAGGCGCTAGAAAGACAAAGCAGGAAGAAAGGATGGAAGCAACCTCATCCAGGTGCTCAGAGAGTCCTCTCTGAGGGGGTGGTGTCTGAGCAGAGCCTGCAGGAAGTGTGGGAGTGAACCCCATGGTGCTCTCGGGGAAGGAACAATGAGGGCTGCTTTCCTCCTACAGTCACATATGTAGTATGTTTGAGAACAACCAGGAGTGAGTTTCGTCCATGAGAAGCCAGTGGGAGAGTGAAGAGCAAGGTCAGAAAGGTGCCTGGAGGCGAGGTCATGCAGGGCCATTGAAGTCATAACAAGACAGGATTTTATTCTACATGTGATAGGAAACTGTAACTGAATGAGTTGGGAAAGCACGTGATTTGCCTTCCAATGGTGATAAAAAATAAATACCAACAGTAAGTGTAATTTATTGAATCCTTACTGTGGTTTAGGCATTATGCTAAGACTTCCCATAGTTTATCACATTTAGTTGTTGCAAGGATGCAGTGATTTTGTAACATTTAAAGGAGACATTTGTCTCCTTTAAATGTTTAAATGCCCAAATACTTGTTCCTTCCTCCGCCCCACAACTGCTTCTCTATTTCATGTGAGCAAAGAGAGATGAATCGCCTTTTATGCACATTCTAGTAAATTATGTTGGTTCATTTACTCACACAACAAGCACAGACAACGCTGGAGTTTGGAAAGGTGAAGAAGTCATGCTCCCTGGACAACAGGAGCCTTTAACACGCTTTTTATCTGCTGAAGTACTCAAGTAGTAAAATGCACAAGTTAGCATTTCTTGCCGATTTACTCAACATTCTGAGATGGAGGCTGTTTCCATTCTAACCTATGCAAATCAACTTTGTTCCCTGCAAGCTAGGAAAAGAACAAAAAATGGAAGTCTGCTTTCTTTATTGTACAAATAATTGCTGGTTAATAGAAATAGTGTGGTACTTATTTCCAATTGATATACTACATATAGTGTGTTGGAGTTATTAATCGCTGATATTTTAACTTTTTATGAATAGATATTTAATCTCATAGATGAAGCTATTATGATTGATTATAGACAGGCAATTGTTTTATGGCATTTTACTAAAAGATCACCATTAAGCACAGCATGGGTTTATGTATGGTCAAGGAGCTTGATTTTGTTTGGAAAATCAATGAATGGCAACAAGAATGAACTCTAGAACTAAAGCACAGTGGAAGTACTTATAGTGCTTTTGTTTAATGTTTAAATTATGTTGTTTTCTTCTCAGGATATTTGTTCTTCTATTAACTGTTGTGAGCATTGTGTGGGTCCCATTGGTACAAGTGTCTCAAAATGGACAGCTAATCCATTACACAGAATCAATTTCTAGCTACCTTGGACCTCCAATTGCAGCTGTCTATGTGCTTGCCATCTTCTGTAAAAGAGTCAATGAACAGGTAAATGAAAACTGGAAAAAAATTTCCCTGCTGGAGTGAGAAAAAATTGTTTATTTCACTGGGGTATCAAAATACATTCTTTCTACCCTATTTACGCAAGTCATGGCCCATCTTAATTTTAGTTGAGGTCAGCCACAATTCCTGATCCTTACTAAAGTATAAAAATATAGCGCACATTCATAGTACAGTCTTTATGTGTTTATTACAAAGTATTACATACATACACGGTGCAGAGTTGAGGAACATGTTTGGGAGGCAGACTGCCAGGGCCCAATCATCGCTATACCACCTAATCGTATTGTGATCCTAAGCAAATTACTTGAGTCTCTTTAAAATGAAGATAATGATAGCACCTATCCTATGGGATTGTTGTGAGGATTAAGTGAGATAAAATATGTGAAATTCTTAGAAGAAAACCTACCACACTAGTAAGAATTCAAAATGTGTTCATTGCTATTTTGATATATGTAAGTAATTGATTATTGGGCATCATGTACCCTTAATCTTTACATGTTTCCTTAGTACTAGCCTTACTATTATGATTTTCAGATGAGGAACAGGCGCAGAGGGGTTAGTATCTATGTGCTTTCCACGTGTTACTTAGTATTAGTAAGTGGGATCTTGGTATTCAGGCTTAGATCTTCTTCCATCCAAAGCTCATACCATTAGTCTCCATGCAATACTGTTTTTCTAAAGCATAACATCTTGAGCAGAGGAACAGACACATGTTTCCATCCCCATCAACTCCTCACAGAAATAAATTATCAAGAGCTTCACAGAACTGTCAAAACTACCTAATACCAGCTCTGGAAATTGTGTGACATAATTGATACTTCTGCTTATTTTATCAAATAAATCACAAGTGTTTTGATCTAACTGTGAAACAAAAGTCAAGGAAAACTTCAGCTTGGGTCAGTGTAGACAGTAGTGTCCTAGTATTGGAGAATCAACAACGGTGCAGTGGTATATACAGTTCAGGACCATGGAAAGCAGCATCCAACTAACAAGCACGGGTATTTGCAATTTTCTCTACTTCGGTAACCTTGTGCCCAAGGTTAGCCATTTGTGGGTCCTTAACTGAGAAAGCAGGCAGGATTATAATTATGACTTACTTGAATAAGCTTCTCATATTTTCTAAACATTCTGATTTTCTTCTTGCTTCTTTTGCAGGGAGCATTCTGGGGTCTAATGGTCGGACTTGCGATGGGCCTCATTCGTATGATAACAGAGTTTGTTTATGGAACACCGAGTTGCTTGGCTCCCAGTAACTGTCCCAAGATTATCTGTGGAGTGCACTATCTCTACTTTTCCATCATTCTCTTTTTTGGGTCCATGCTGGTCGTCCTGGGAATTTCCCTCTTAACAAAACCCATTCCTGATGTACATGTGAGTGATGAGTAATGGATATATGCTAATTTTAAAATAAGAGTTATTTACCTTTTAGTGTATGAGTTCCAGGAAATGTATTTACTGTACCTCTAGAGCTAGAAGAACCCTAAGATTTTCATTCAGTCATTGAAATAAAGAAAAGTTTGCACTTAGTTTATGCAAATTGCAGTGAATTAAAAAGTAAGGGATTAGAAAATGGACATTATATCTTGTAAATTTCACAGTGTAGTTGGTAAGTCAATCTACAGCATTGTCATAGGACACCAGGAAGAGAATAATTGGTGTTTCCAAAGACACTGGGAAAGATTTCACAGCACGGCTGTCATCTGGGCTGTGCCTGTTTGGGCCAACAGGATTTCATATACCACACGAACACTGACTGGCACAGAGATGAGGGGAAAGTAAAAGGTACCAGGGGGCAGGAAAAGAAAGAATAGAATAATGAGATGCATTTTTGCCTTTCAATTTAGCAAAAATGTTTAATATGAATAATATTTAATGTTAGTGGTTAATATTAGCATTGTGGGAAAATTCTCACAGTCCAAAACTGTTGGAAAGTACATAGATTTTATAATTGATAGTAGAGCAATTGGGTAGTATTTATGGATAAATACTTACGAATACTTATGAATCAGCAATCCCAGTTTTAGGAATTTATTGTGTATAAATACTTGTTCAAGTAGGAAAAATGTGTATAAGGATTTTCTCTGCAAAAGTTTTCAAATAGGAAGTAGCTGGGAGAAAATCCAGATTTCATCATAAAAGGAATGAGCACACAAACACAGTGCATTGAACGTTATACAGCTGTTTAGAAACACGAGGGAGCTCTATTATTTGCTTTGAAAAAAATGTTCATAATATGATTAAGTGGAAAAATATGTGCAGAATAATATAATGTATAATAGCACTTTCTGAAATAAAACACATGTAGGCATATAGATGTTTGTCTAAGTATACAAAAAAAAATCTTAGAGCATATCCACCTAAGATTTTCAACAAGAGGCATTTCAGGGAGTGGGGAGACACTATAGGGGCCTGGCAAATATTAATTAATTGTTTTTAAAATATAAATACTGCTTATATACTAATATTGTTTGAATTGTTTGAATTTATGACTAAATATGTGTAGCTTTTATATATTTTGAATGTATCACTCATTATTTTTGAAGCAATGCTTCTTTATGTATTTTCCTGAGAAGCGGCCAGTAGATTGTGTGTGGATGGAAAACCTGAAATAAGCACAGTTCAAAATGTTTTACCAAGGACATGTCACTGAAATTCCTAACTAAATATTTATGCTGAATATTGAGTTAGATGAAAGAACACTAGAAAACACAGTTTTTCAATAAATATATATGTTAAATTCTTACTTGCTGATAGAAATAACCAATCTTTTTTTTTAGGAAAAATTTTTTTAGGAAAAAATTTTTAGGAAAAAAATATTGTCTGAAGGACCAAGTGAGATCATTTTTCTGATTTATGTTTCTGTTTCATTAATATGCTGCAAGGTTTAACTTTCAAAATAGACGATAAATATCATGGTTATTTCAGAGAAAGCCATGAAAACTGTTGTGAATCTAGCCTAACAGTGCAAAAATGAGATGTCCCAGGATGATAGTCTTTCAGCAAAACTAGTAATTACGCTATGCAAGTTAAAAAGAAGTTGAAGGACTCCCAAGAAGAGAGTTTTTAACAAAGAAAGTGGATCTAGTACAAGAAATCCTGTGAATAAGAGCTTATGAAGATATGATTAGGAATCTTATTGAGAAGGTGAAGGCATATGTCAAGAACAAATAAAACCAATTACAAATTCTAGTAAATTTGCACAAGAAAGTCATGAGCTAAATTAAAATGAGGCATAACTTAGAATATGATCGATTATAAAGGTTTAAAACCCATTGATAGGCCGGGCACAGTGGCTCACACCTGTCATCCCAGCACTTTGGGAGGCCAAGGTGGTTGGATCATCTGAGGTCAGGAGCTGGAGACCAGCCTGGTCAAAAACATAGTGAAACCCCATCTCTACTAAAAATACAAAGATAAGCCAGGCATGCTGGCAGTCCACCTTTAGTAATCCCAGCTACTTGGGAGGCTGGGGCAGGAGAATTGCTTGAGCCCAGGAGGCGGAGGTTGCAGTGAGCCAAGATTGCACCATTGCACTCCAGTTGGGCAACAAGATAGAAACTCCATCTTATTAAAAAGAAACAAACAGAAAAAAGCCATTGATACTTAGAGCAATTTCCTTATTTACTTCTTGTGTCCAATCGGTACATACAGCATCAATTCTATTTATTTTCAAATGCTTAAATCAACATACAGACTAACTATGGAAATCTTAATATATTTACAGAAAATAATAAAAATTATATAAAGCATAATAGTTTAAAATGATGGTATAGCTGACAGCAGTTTGGAGGTGGGTTAGGAAAAGGGGTGTGTAAGCGTACTAATTGCAACTGGAATTCAAGAATAGCACATAGATACCAGCCAAATGTGATGAATCCAGAAATGAATTTAAGAAGATAGTTTGAAAGTTATAAAAGCAAAGACTAGATAAACTGAATGAAATAATGATGAAATAATGATGTGGCTAATAACTGTTGGATGTTAAGGACAATGAGTGAAACTGGCGTATAGTGTAGGTTAGCTAAATCTTCAACTTTGCTGAAATTACAAATTCAGAAGTAGGTATTTTTAAGTATATCATTTGAGGTTCTGAATAGCAGCCAGAAGAATTAAAAACAGAAAAAAATTTTTTAAATGATTAGTGTGTTTTGGTGAGTGACTGTGGTAGGAGGCCTTTTCTTTGCAATCTATATTCTCCTGTGTGGTTTGACTTTTTAAAAAACCAGACAATAAACAAAGGTACCGTTGTATTATGTTATTGCAAACATTTGCCTATTACTAATGTATTTTCGTATGGTCCCTGTTCAGCTGTACCGCCTGTGCTGGGTTCTTCGGAACAGTACAGAGGAGCGAATCGATATAGATGCAGAAGAGAAAAGTCAGGAAGAAACAGATGATGGTGTTGAAGAAGGTAATATTTGATTTACATTTGGTTTTCATGTAGGAACTCTGTGCACAGGCTTTTTTAATGGTTTTCTTTTAATGTCATTAAATCCAGCTTCTGAAAAGGCTGTTAGATTTATGATAAACTGAAACTTTAAATTTTTACCTTTCCAAAAATCAAGGCAATATTATTAAATCCGTCTATTCATCTGCCTGTCCATTGGTTTGTCCACCCATCATCCATCCGTAGTTACTGAGATCTCAGACAATCAGTTACAGACTCGCCTGTTCCTAGTTACATAGTGAGTGTTCAATCTTGATTGACTGCAAATAAGCATCTAGCCCCACCTTCTCTCCAACTTTATTTCTCAGTATTTTCTCTAACATACCCTCTATTCCAGGCAGACAGCTTTTCTGACTTTTCCCCACAAGTGCCAAGCTCCCTAAAATATTTCTACCTCCTGTCTAAGAGAAAAAATGCTTATTCTTTAAAACTAAGTTCTAATCTCACTTCCTTCATGAAAATTTCTCCATCAAGTCATCCCTGTGGCTCTTTGTTTACCTAATATTTTTTAAACCTCAGATAAGGTTTAGCACTTCACAATATGTTGTCTTAAACTGGACAATAATTGCTTTGTCTGTTTTGGTTTGGTTTCTTCAAAGTGAAGGAAGAGTCAATGCTTTCTGTTCCTTTTGATTTTTTATATCAGTGTTCCTGAGTATGACTGGCCTATCATTTTCTGGTTTTGTACTAAGTTTTTGGTTTTTGTATTAAGATTATAGAGTTATCATAGAATGAATCAGAAATTAGCCCATTTTTCCATTTTATTAAAATATTTCAATAAGATTGAAATAATGTTGCCATTGAATTTTGGTATTTTGCCAATAATACCATAAGGGCTCTGTGTGTGTGTGTGTGTGTTGCACATCTTAATTACTGATCAAATTTATATAATGGCTATGGAACGATTTAGAGTTTCCATTTCATCATTAATCACTTCTGGAAAATTATGTATTTCTAGGATTGTGTCCATTTAGTGCACATTTTAAATATATTGGCATAAAGTTATTCATAGTGTCTACTTATCCATCTATGTTGCCTCTATAGTTGTGTTACCCTTTCAATCTCTAGTATATTTTGTGATTTATCTTTTTTCTTAATCTTACTAAAGATTTGTCTAGTTTACTTTTCTCAAAGAACTAACGTCTGGCTTTGTCATTTCTATTATTTTCCTTCTTTTCTATTTCATCCTTCCTGTTTTTATTTGTATTCCCTTCCATTTACATTATTTGGGTTTATTCTCTCTTTTTTTTTTTTTTTTTTACTAAGTTGGATATTAACTCATTCATTTCCTGTGGAAATTTGATTTTTCTTTTGATTTTTCTTTGATTGTTCTTTTCTATATAAATAACTAAGGCCATATAAATTTTCCTCAAAGCAATACTGTTTTAAATCTCACAGCTTTTAATTTGTATAATTTTCATTACCATTTATTTTTTAAGTATAATCTTACTTTATGATTTTTATAAACATTCGAGTTTAGAAGTATTAAATTTTCTAGTGCTGCAACAGATAGCCATATATATGAGTCTTTTTGTATTTTTGCCAGTATAAGTTGGGGATAGATTTTGTGGAGTTTAGTTGTTGGGTCAAAGGGTTCATGCCTATATGATTTTGCAATATGCTACTAATTCCCTTACTAATTTCCACGCAAACTCACCAGCATAGTATGTTGTGAAACCTCGGAATTTTTCCCACTGATAGATGAGAAAGTGGTATAGGTTTAGTTTAAATTTCTCTTTTTTGAGTGAGCTTGAGAACCATGTGTCTTTTTTCTTTCAACTGTTTATTCATCTCTCTAATATGCTGACATGAGCTGTTGATAGCCTTTTCTTACCGACTTTTAGAAACCCATTATATATTAAAGATATTAAACCCTTTGTAATAGAATATGCAAATGTTTCCCCCATTTTGTCATTTGTTTTTACTTTGTTTATTGAACTTTATGCCATGCAAAAGTTGCCTGTTTTTATATGATTAAACTTATCTACATTTTCTCAGGGATTCCTCTTAACAGTCCCAGGTGATTGTGATCATTTTTTACCGTCATAGGTACTACACTGACAAGGATTTCTAGTTCTTTTGTGATCTAGATCTTCTGCAACCATTTGCTTATCTTTGTTCCAGATTATCCTGAGCAATCACGTGGATGCCTCAAGAAAGCTTATGACTTGTTCTGCGGTTTGCAGAAGGGACCCAAGCTAACCAAGGAGGAAGAGGAAGCCTTGAGAAAGAAGCTCACAGACACATCTGAGAGGCCCTTGTGGAGGACAATAGTGAACATCAACGCCATCCTCCTCCTGGCTGTGGTGGTCTTTATTTATGGCTACTATGCCTGAACTGTATCTGAGCCATTAGAATAATGAATAATTCTTAATAATGAACCAAAGGATAATTTGAGTGATTTTCATTTTATAGTATGTTGGGTGGCAAAAAAAAATCAGCAGTTGGTAATTTTATCCAATGAGATGACTACAGACTTGATATTTTGCTTTTGTTGTTCCTTTGTGTCACTAAGAGTTGATATAAAACTGTGAAGTGACCTCTACGTGTGTAAACAAGACACACAGGTCTAAATTTTATTTTTCCAGCTTTATTGAGGTACAGTAAACAAATGAAAATAGTTTATATTTAGGATGTACGATGTGATGATTTGATATATGTATACCTTCTGAAACAATAACCACAATCAAGTTAACACATCTATCACCTCACATGTTTACCTTTTCTGTGTGTGTGGTAAGAACAACTGAGAGACTCTTAGTAAATTTCAAGCACACAATACAGTATTATTAGCTATAGTCACCATGCTGTCCTTTGCACCCTCAGAATATATTCATCTTATGAGTGAAGGTTTGTACTCTTTGACTAATACCTCCCCAGTTACCTACCTCTTCACCCCAGGCAACCATCATCTACTCTCTGCTTCGATGAGTTCAACTTTTCACTGCAGCACTATTCACAATAGCTAAGATACAGAAACAATTTAAGTGTGCTGTGATCGATGAATGATGAGAATGTTATATATATACATAATAGAATACTATTCAGCCATAAAAACGAAGGAAATCCTGCCACTTGTAACAATGTGGATGAACCTGCAGAACATTATGCTAAGTGAAATAAGCCAGACACAGAAAGACAAATGCTATAGGATCTCACTTATATGTGAAGCCTGAAAATGAAAATGACCAAGTGATATGGTTTGGCTGTGTCCTCATCCAACTCTCATCATGGACTGTAGTTCCCATAATCTCCACGCGTTGTGGGAAGGATCTGGTGGAAGGTAATTGAATTGTGAGGGCAGTTATCCCCATGCTGCTGCTGCTGTGATAATGAGTTCTCATGAGATCTGATGGTTTTAGAAGGGGCTTCCCCCCGCTTCACTTTGCACTTCTTTCTTTTGCCGCCTTGTGAAGAAGGATGTGTTGTTCCACCATGATTGTAAGTTTCCTGAGGCCTCCTCAGCCATGCTGAACTGTGGGTTCACTAAACCTCTTTCCTGTATAAATTACCCAGTCTTGGGTATGTCTTTATTAGCAGTGTGAGAATAGACTAATACACCAGGCAAATTGCCCTACCTCATGCTTGCCTTCTGAAGTTTCCAGAGATTTCCATTTGAAAAGAATGCCTCTTCCAACTCTGCCTCACCTAGTAACCTCCTCATCTATACAACAGTGACTTCTCCTGTGGAGCGACTTTCACTCAGTTACTTCAAGGATTTAAAAAATAAAAATATTTTCTAATAGTTGATGGGGGTGAACTAGAAATATCCATTGTAAATATCTTTTAAATATACTGGAAATTATTGCTTACATCTTAAAGTCATTTGTCACTAAATACTAAAACATCAAACCATTGATTTTTAACTGCTTCATTAAAATATAATTCATATAGTATAAAATGTATCTATTTAGAGCATATAATTCAGTGTATTTTAATATATTCACAGAGTTTTCCAATAATTATCAAAATCTAATTTTAGATATTAACATCCTATTGGCATCCTTGAATATACGTATTCCTCTGTCTTTATTTCTGTTTTAACACAGTGAATGACAATTATCTCTATGTAGAATTGTAGAGAGGTTTAAAACACCTTTTTGTAAGCAAGTCAACAAACTAAAATATGTTTTAATAAATTACGTAAGAAGCATGGAAGAGGGCCGGGCGCAGTGGCTCACACCTGTAATCCCAGCACTTTGGGAGGATGAGGTGGGCAGATGACAAGGTCAGGAGTTCAAGACAAGCCTGGCCAACATAGTGAAACCCTGTCTCTACTAAAAATACAAAAAAATTAGCTGGGCGTGGTGGCACGCGCCTGTAGTCCCAGCTACTCGGGAGACTGAGGCAGGAGAATAGTTTCAATCCAGGAGGCGGAGGTTGCAGTGAGCCGAGACTGTGCCACTGCACTCCAGCCTGGGTGACAGAGTGAGACTCCGTCCCAAAAAAAAAAAAAAAAAAAAAAAAAAAAAAAAACATGGAACAGAGAGCACTTTCAGCACATGCTGGAGACTGTCTCTTCCTGGGTAAAAATAATAAAAATTAAAGAAACACATCTATCATATTGTTATAAAAATCCAAACAATGCCCTTGGGTCTGTAGAATTAAATATAATACTCTTCACTGACAACCCAATCCTCTCATCTACTGTCACTAACTTCCCAAAGAAGTGTTGACAGGTTAAAACATACGTTCTAGTAAGTAATTTTTCTATTCATTTATATACATATGTAAACATACACATACATTTACAAAATGTAATCTTCCTTTATGTGTTATTTTGTGACTGGCTTTTTCACATAAAATATATCTTGGAGATCTTTGCCTATCTGTACAAATAGATCCCCCTCATTTTTCTTATAGTTGCACTATTGTTCCATAGGATAGTTCACCATAATTTGGCCACTTTTCTACTGAGGAACATTCATGTTGGTTTCAATTATTTGCTATTATCTACAATACTCAAAGAGACATACCTGTATATTCATCTTTTGACATACTTGCTAGTTTTATTTTCTTTAACTCTATTTTCCTAGAAATAGAATACTGGAGCAAAGGGTACAAGCATTAATATTTTGATTAAAAATTATGTTTCAAAAAAGATTTGCCAATTTATATTCTCATCAGTGTATGAGAGTTTTTATTTACTCACATGCTTGACTACAGGGTATATTATCAATCGTAGTCAATTTTTGTCAACTTGATTGAAAAATAATTTCATTTTTTAAATTGGTGTTTCTCCACTTACTAGTGAGATTGTATATGTTTGCATGTATTTATTAGCTATTCATACTTTTTCTGTGAATTACTTGATATCCTTTACCAACTCTCTAAGTCATTTACAGATATTCTTTACATATTCTGTATATTATTTGTATATGAATAGCAAATATTTTTTCTTAAAGTCTGTGTCTTGCCTTGTAACTTTATGTTGTCTTTTATTGTACAGAAGCTTTTATTTATATTTAGTCAAATTGTTTCATTTTCTTATGGCTTGTGGGTTTTGTGACTTACTTTCAATTGTCTTTTTAGGGTTTTGTTGTCTTTGTTTTGTTTGAAATGACATACATGAAATCCTACATTATATTGCAATTCACTTTTTTCTCTTTATACTGCAGTGTGGACATTACTAAGCCTAACTAATGTAGATCAAATGTATTTATTTTAATTTCTGCTTAATAATTTATAATATTGAGTGTATTTGATTTCCTTAGTAAATCCCCCTTTTTCTTTTCTTTTCTTTTTTTTTTTTTTAAGACAAGTTCTTGCTCTGTCACCCAAGCTGGAATGCAGTAGCACTATCACAGTTTGCTGCAGCCTCCAACTTCTGGGCTCAGTGATTCAGTAAGGCCAGAAATTAAAAGAAAAAGAAAAACTTCTGGGTCAAAGAAATCCTCCTGCCTCAGCCTTCCAAGTATCTGGGACTACAGGCACATGCCACCACACCCTATTTTTTTTAGACATGGGATCTTGCCATGTTGCCCAGGCTGATCTTGAACTCCTGGCTTCAAGTTACTCACCTCAGCCTCCCAAAGGGCTGCGAATACAGGCATGAGCTACTGCACCCAGCCAACAATTCCCCTTTATATGGACATTCAGGTTAAGTACCCTTTGCCACTACAAATAGTGTTGTAGCTATCATCTTTCACACTGGAGGATTTCATTTCTACAGGATAGAATCTTTGTAGTGGTATAACTCAGCCATAGCTATGTTTACTTACACTTTTAATAGATACTGATTAGTTACTTTCCAAAAAGTTGATGCAATTCACATTCCTATCAACAGGGAACAAGCAGGAGGACTGTTTCCCCTGTAGGCTCAGTAGCAACAAAAGTTGTTGCTTTTATATATATATATATATATAGTGCTATCTCACAGGAGTGCTAACTAATCAGTTATTTTAACTTCAGTGAGTTTCCTATTTATAACCTTTTCCTATTTTTCTATCAGGTGGTTTAAGGTGAGGAACATTCTTAAAACAGGAAACCTAAAAATAATAAACCATTGACATTTTGTATATCAAAAGGCAGCACAAATGAAATTGAAAATGTGGAGTCCAAAAGATATTACAAAACATGAAAAAAAGAGCTCCCATAAATAAATGAGAAAAAGACAAACACAATTGTTGAAGTGCATTTGGATTTGGATAGGAAGAAACAGACTTGGGCTTCCCTGCACTCTCTCTCTCTATATATATATGTATGTATAATGTATATATATGTATGTATATGTATATAGTGTGTGTGTGTATATACACACACATTGTATATATTCACATTGTTGCCCAGGCTGGTCTCAAGCTCCTGGGCTCAAGCAGTACTCTTGCCTTGACCTCCCAAAGTGCTGGTATTACAACCCTGAGCCACCGCGCCCGGCATATACCCAAAGGATTGTAAATCATGCAGCTATAAAGACACATGCACACATATGTTTACTGCAGCACTATTCACAATAGCAAAGACTTGGAACCAACCCAAATGTTCATCAATGATAGACTGGATTAAGAAAATGTGGCCCGTATACACCATGGAATACTATGCAGCTATAAAAAAAGGATGAGTTCATGTCCTTTGTAGGGACATGGATGAAGTTAGAAACCATCATTCTGAGCAAACTATCACAAGGACAGAAAACCAAACACCTCATGTTCTCACTCATAGGTGGGAATTGAACAATGAGAACACTTGGACACAGGAAGGGGAACATCACACACCGGGGCCTGTTGTGGGGTGGGGGCAGGGGGGAGAGATAGCATTAGGAGATATACCTAATGTAATGACGAGTTAACGGGCGCAGCACACCAACATGGCACATGTATACATATGTAACAAGCCTACATGTTGTGCACATGTACCCTAGAACTTAAAGTATAATAATAATAATAAAAAAATAAGTAAAAACAAAAAGAAAAAAAAAGAACTTGGCTTCTGGACTGTGGGTGTGAGGAAAGAAAAGCTCTTTGCAGCCAGCACTGTGCCTTTAACTACCCTCTGCGTGAGTCCCGGGCTACGCAGGGTAGGCGTTTTCCTGGATATGGGTATGAGAATGATTTCCTTTTATAACATTAAGGATGGGACCCATATCTTTACATTTGCTAAGATTTCTGCTGCAGAGCCACTGTGCCCATTTTTTGCTCTTGCAGATTCAATTATCGATGACCAAGGCTTCGTGAGTATCTGTCCTGTGATTAATCTTGGCACTGACAAATCTACAGTTTCTCCTGAGCAGGGCAAATAAACTTTTAGCCACAAAACCATTTAGACACTCACTTTATGCTCAATGCTAGCAACTTTTCTGCTTGGTACAAGATAATGGAACAAAATTACAGCAGAAAAATATGGAACATCTCAAACTATGAACGTCAATGAAGTAGATTAATAAGAAATTGCATTTTAAATACTAAAAAGTATTGTTACAGTTGTCCTTTGGGTTTTATGGGCCGTGGCTCCGTGTCCCTCCCACACCTGTCCGAGTGGCTTTTGCTGCCTCTCTGTGCTCTGGCTGCCTCACCCTGCACTGTGCCGCTGGCTCACTGACATCATAACTCTTCTGCAAATTTATCTTGCTGTCTGTCTGTTCCTTCTTCCCTGGAGCAGCTGAAAGGATCATCTTGTGAATCTGACTCATTTCATAAGTCATTCTCACACTCTTTACGTTGTATCCAGCCTGGTTTTGGCAGAAAGTTTTTCTCACATACAGGATACGCCAGGGCTGGACTCTGTCTTTATACGTGTATGTGGAGTGACCCAGAATCCAGCCAAGAGCAAACCCCAAACGGTTACTTTATGACCGGAATCCAATTCATTCCAATCACGTAAAGTTCACCGGGCTCCCTACACACTGTCTCCCAAGCTTTGTTTTCTTGCTCAGACACTGAATCCCGAGGAGTGATCTCGTCCCATTGTACATCATTATTAATAGAACTAAATGCAGGTCTTTTAAAAATATATATACAAAGAAAAACTCTTCATTTAATATGTGATACACTTTAGGAGGGGGAAATAGATTATATTCAAGTTATTTGAAATTTGAAAACAAAGCTATTATTTTATGAATTAAGTACAAATTAAGTTCTAACCTGGCCATTTCCATGATACCTGCAGATTCATCACTTCTCTCGGTCAAGACCTGAGTCTCAGCCTGGAGGACATGATGTTAAGCAAAATAAATCAGCTCCGGAAAGATAAATACCGCATGTTCTCACTCCTATATGGGAGCTAAAAGAAAAACGCTGAGCAGAGAATAGAATCGTGGGTGTAGAGGCTGGGAGGGTAAGGGGGAGGGGAGCTTGGGGAGAGGTTGGTTATTGGATACAGAATTACAACTAGATGGGAGAAATGGGCTCTGGTGGAGGCTGGGAAGGGTAAGGGGGAGGGGAGCTTGGGGAGAGGTTGGTAATTGGATATAAAATTACAGCTAATTGGGAGAAATGGGCTCTAACACAACTGCAGTTTAGGTAAATATGGTTACTTGTATATGCTTGCATATTTTCGAAAAGCTAAGAGGATTCTGAAGGCTCCCATCACAAAGAAATAATAAATGTTGGCCAGGCACGGTGACTCGCTCCTGTAATCCCAGCACTTTGGGAGGCCGAGGCAGGCGGGTTACCTGAGGTCAGGAGTTTGAGACCAGCCTAGCCAAAATGGTGAAACCCTATTTCTACTAAAAATACAAAAAAAAAAAAAAAAAAAAAAATTAGCCAGGCGTGGTGGCACATGCCTGTAATCCCAGCTACTCAGGAGGCTGAGGCAGGAGAATTCCTTGAGCCCGGGAGCCAGATGTTGCAGTGAGCCAAGTTCATGCCACTGCACTCCAGCCTGACCAACAGAGCGAGACTCTGTCTCAAAAAAAAAAAAAATTGTTTAGAGTGTGCTAATTATCCTGACTTGATTGTTACACACTTTATGCATGTATCAAAATATTACTGTGTGCCATAAATATGTACGATTATTACATGTCAACTGAAAGTAAAGAGAAAAAAAGTAAACCAAAACAAGACCTGAGTGTCTCAGAGTCCTCTAATCCCATGAGGGATCATCTTTAAAGCTGACCAAAATTAGGTCTTTATTTTTAATTATGCAAAAAGAGAAAATTCCTTTAATATGTGCCAAAGAGGATAGGGAAAATGATAAGATTATATTCAAATTATTTGAAATTTGAAAACAAAGCAGTAAAGATCCCACTACACAGAAAGGCATGAAAAGGAAAAGGTTCGGGATTGATTCAAATGGAAGAAAGCACAACTCACATCACGGGTAGCAATTTCTATTTGAGAACTCAAGTTTCACCAGAAAATCATCTTTTTTTTTTTTTTTTAATTGTGGTTTTTATCCTAACACTTTCTGAAGTACTCAAGGTCCAAGAAGCTTAAGGGTCATTTGTCAAAATAGTAATTATCCAATTTTTTCCTAAGAATTATGAAATTTTTTCAAAACCAGAAAAAAACCAATGGAAATTAAAAAAAAATTACCTAGAATTTCCTCAATGGGATGCATGCCCTTATTACCTTTGAGTCTGATGTATACGAATTTAAACCATTTTGTAAAATTGCAAATCCAATCATACTTAATACTTTAGGATTCCAAGCAAAGCTTGAAGCCTACAACATATTACAGGAATTATCTTTCCTGACAACTGATGGAAACATCTCTAAAATAAGCTTTTGAAGTTAGTACATTAAGCCTAATTTAATATAAAGGCAATTTAATCTTACCTTCATATGAAAGAAAAATACACTGTCAGGATGGAGGATTTAGTAAAGTTACAGTGAACTGGAGATATATTACCAATAAAAACCTAACTCCCGGTTATAATCAAATCAAAGCCTCATTAGGTTAGAGGGCGTGGCAGGGTGTGACCCAGTGGGAGGTGGGAATCTCACCAATGAAAGGCCCTCGTGTGCCCCTTCCCCACAAGACCTGAGCTCCTGGTGGAAGCAGCTGGAGGACAGAGGAGCTTCCAGCAGAAGAGGTGAGTCCATGCCTGTGTGTGTTTTTCCTCCTTAGATGTCTAGAAATGGGGGTTATGACTTGGGGGAATGAATGAGAGAAATTTGTAAGTAAGGAATTCAACAAGGGCTGTCTGAGCGCTGCCTCAGAGTTAGAAACCAGTCACCCTGGATCCCCAGTCTAGGAGTGGTGGCAGTCAATTTGGTATTCATTTCCAAGGCTGGAGAAGGATGTAATTTTTCTTTTTTCTTTTTTTTTTTTTTTTGGTGAGACAGGGTCTTAACTCTGTTGTCCAGGTTGGAGAGACCTGACGTGATCTCTGCTCACTGCTAATTTTTGTATTATTTGTAGAGACAGGGTCTTCCTGTGTTGCCCAGACTGGTCTCAAACTCCTGGGCTCAAGGGATCTTCCTGCCTCGGCCTTGCAAAGTGCTGGGATTACAGATGTGAGCTACTGCATCCAGCACCTCTTTTCCTTTTTTTTTTTTTTTTTTTTTTTTTGAGATGGTGTCTCACTCTGTTGCCCAGGCCGGAGTGCAATGGCACAATCTCGGCTCACTGCAACCTCTGCCTCCCAGGTTCAAGCGATTCTCCTGCCTCAGCCTCTCAAGTATCTGGGATTACAGGCGTCTGCCACCGCGCCTGGCTAATTCTTTTGTGTTTTCAGTAGAGATGGGGTTTCACCATGTTGATCAGGCTGATCTCAAACTTTTGATGGCCTCAGATGATCCACCCACCTCGGCCCCCCAAAGTGCTGGGATTACAGGCACGCCTGGCCTCCCAACCCCTAATTCTTATGTTCATCAATCAGTCTCTCGCTCGGGCTGCCCTAGGAGGAGGTGAAGTGACCCCAGCTCTCTGCTCCTCACATGGGTGCTGCCGTGTCACTGGCTCAGACTCAGCTGCTGGGTCTCCTGGCTCAGGAGAATGAACCCTTCCTCCACCTCAGCTTAGAGCACAGTGATGATTTGTGACTTCCTTCCCAGTAGAACTTCAGATCTCTGAAGACGGGGGTGGGGGGATGTACTTGAGTGTTTGTACTCACGGCCTTGTTCTAGGAGTGACAAAGCTGGAACACAATACCTGTATGCATGAAAAGGTTGTCACTTGTCACAACTGACAGGCTTTCATCTCATGGAAATTTTCTTCCCTTGTGCACTTTTCCCCTGGCAGTGGACATGGCTGCACTCTTCCAAGAAGCGAGCAGCTGTCCCGTCTGCTCAGACTATCTAGAAAAACCAATGTCCCTGGAGTGTGGATGCAGCGTCTGCCTCAAGTGCATCAACTCACTGCAGAAGGAGCCCCGTGGGGAGGACCTACTTTGCTGTTGCTGTTCTGCGGTCTCTCAGAAGAACAAAGTCAGGCCCAATCGGCAGCTAGAGAGGCTGGTTTCCCACATCAAGGAACTGGAGCCCAAGCTGAAGAAGATTCTGCAGATGAACCCAAGGATGAGCAAGTTCCAAGGTAAGGAATCTATATACCCTGCCCCCTTCCCACGACCAGACCAGGAAAAATCATTTGTGCAATTGGCCCCCCATTCCATATGGGGATTAGCTGCTGTCTGGCATCTAAAATTGAGATGCTTCTTCATCATCAGATTCGCAGCCCTGACAACACACAGAATCACCTGGTGATCTCCAAAACAAAAACAAACAAAAACGCGATGTCTATGTCATGGGTTAGACAAGGGATTCTCTAAACTTAGTGTGCTTAAATTACCTGGAAATCTTGTTAAAAGGCAGATTCTGAACTAGGAGGTCTCAGGATTGTTCCCACTGGCTTAGGGACTTTGCTGAGTAGCAAAAACATAGAGCAACTGAATTTGAATTTCTCTTTAGCAAAGGTAAATTTCTCTGACATTAAAATGGGCCTGGTAATTCTAATGCACAGTGAATATTGGCATCCATTGCACCAAACAACCTCACCCCAGGGTTGGGAAGAGTTTGGAATGGAGCACCTGTGGTTTCTGTGACTGTGGGGAGAGCTGCAGACGCTGGTCTCCTCATCCATGCACCATGGGCTTCAACAGGGGTCCTGGCTACAGAAAATACTATCACTCTCCATAACTCCGGAGAAAAGGGACATTTAAATGAACAGATTATGGTCAGCCTGGGCAAAGAATTACACCTATAAATGGTGGTGGGCCTCTATGATGTCCCTGACACTAGTAGCTTCTGCCCTGACACAATCTCTACTCCTCCACCTACCAGTACCTGTCTCTCTGCTGAAATATGGAGGACACATTCACCCTGGCCAAGTCATGTTTGGAACCATCTTCCTCCTTCCTTGCCCATGTTCATTCATTTCATTCCCTAACTCACCATCAAACAGCAATCAATCCCCTCAAGTTTTACTGTAATCTATAAAATCTACATTGGTGATCATATCAGTTTTTTGACTTGAAGGATTATACGTTCTGTAGATTTCTTTTTCTGAATGTTCTGGACAATTAATTTTCTCTAGGCCAGATCTCACCGCCTCCTTCCTCTGTCATCACATTGTCAGCTGCAGAGATGTCCCATCTGCTGTCAGAACTGTGCACAATTAATTTGTTTACAAACATGGAAAACAAAGGCCTGGAATCATGCTTTAGATACTATTTAAATTGAAGCAATAAAACGTGGAAACAAATATCATTTAATATCGACCACTTGCATTGTCTTATTATTTATTTGTTCCTGCATCAAGGTGGTAGAAAGGGGGTCATGGTGTCTGCCTTCAGAGACCCTCCACTCTAAATGAAGAAAAGTCCAATGAAGCAAACATGTGACATAAAGTAAAATAAGAATTGCTACCGTGAATAAGAGTCGGTATTGCTACAAAGCATACCTGTGAGAATTTGAACTAGTCAAGGAAGTTGCCTCATGAAGTTTTGATTTTGGGGGAGAATTAAAGAAACTAAAGTCAAGAGACATTTGGGCCTTTGAAGTAGAGGAGAAGCATGGGGTGGGCTTCGGTCCATTTGCTGAGCAACCTTTTTTCCTTTTCACAGTGGATATGACCTTGGATGCCAACACAGCCAACAACTTCCTCCTCATTTCTGATGACCTCAGGAGCGTCCGAAGTGGGCGCATCAGACAGAATCGGCAAGACTTTGCCGAGAGATTTGACTTGTCCATTTGTGTCCTGGGCTCCTCTCGCTTTACCTGTGGCCGCCACTACTGGGAGGTAGACGTGGGAACAAGCACAGAATGGGACCTGGGAATCTGCAGAGAATCTGTTCACCGCAAAGGGAGGATCCAGCTGACCACAGAGCATGGATTCTGGACTGTGAGTTTGAGGGCTGGAAGCCGCCTCTCTGCCAGCACGGTGCCGCTGACTTTCCTCTTCGTAGATGGCAAGCTACAGCGAGTGGGGATTTTTCTGGATATGGGCATGCAGAACGTTTCCTTTTTTGATGCTGAAGGTGGTTCCCATGTCTATACATTCAGGAGAGTCTCTGCTGAGGAGCCACTGCGCCCGTTTTTGGCTCCTTCAATTCCACCTAATGGTGATCAGGGTGTCTTGAGTATCTGTCCTGTGATGAACCCAGGCACTACTGATGCTCCAGTCCATCCTGGGGAGGCCAAACAAACCCCCACTGCAAAAAAACAAAAAACAGGGTAAGAAAATTACTTGGGTGGGTAGACTTGGAAACTTTCTACTTGGTAAAAGCATTATACAAAGTCATAGGAGAAAAATACGGGACATGTCATGATTGTACTTAATCTAATTTGATTAGATTATAAATTGAGTCCTAAGTATTAATTATTGCCACCATCCAACTCATTGAGTCTTATGTTCACATCTTATTTCCTATAGAAATGTCCTGTATTCTGGGATCAATTTCCAAATGCTTTACTTTTTTATTTCTGTAAGTTCAAATTAATGTATTATAGAAGTTATGAGTTAAATAAACATTGGAATATCACCTAATGGATTATGTGATTTTCCTTCCTCAGCCTCCTGAGTAACTAGGATTACAGGCACTCACCATCAAACCCAGCTAATTTTTTGTATTTTTAGTAGACAGAGGGTTTCAACATGTTGGCCAGGCTGGTCTCGAACTCTTGACCTCATGATTCACCTGCATCGGCCTCCCAAAGTGCTGGGATTGCAGGCGTGAGCCACCGCACCCAGCCGGATTATGTGATTTTATAAATGATAAGAGTGCAATAGATTTTATTCATAGTAAAAGTGTGAGTGTGTGTGTATACATGAGTGGTGCATGTGTGTGTATTTGAACAGAGAGCTGGATAAATGCCTATGTCCTATCCAGAACTGAAAAGACAAGTTGTCGCCATCATTGCTCAGTGTAGGTAGCATTTTCCTGGATGTGCGTTCATCTACATTAACAATGATAATTCCCCCAATTAATTATTGTAATTATTAATTGTAATTGTTACAATTAATAAATATGCAGGCTAACAAAGCAAAAAAAGATGACACACATTGTTAATATCAGAAATAAAAGAGGGGCCATGTCTACCAAACTGTTGAGCATTAAAAGGATAATCTGGGACTGTTATGAATGACTCTATTCCCACAGTTTGATAACCTAGGTGAAATATATCAATTCCTTGAGAGACATAATCTTCCCAAGTTCGCACTAGAAACAGATCATCTGAACAGCCTCTGCCTATTAATTGAATTAACATTAAGAACTTTCCAAAAAAGACAACACCAGAACCAAATGATTTCTCATATGAAATCCACCAAATTCTTACGAATCCCAACATATTTTCACAATACAATCCAAAAATTGTGCTCTTAGGTATGTACTCAGTTGAGATGAAAAGTTACGTCCACACAAAGCCTGTACAGGAATGTTTACAGCAGCTTTATCTATAACCACCGAAACTAGAAGCGAGATGTTCAAGAGGTGAATGAAAAAAATAATCATCCATAAAACACAATATTATTCTGTCATTTAAAGGAGTTCTCCATCAAGGCATAGAAAAGACAAAGGCATGTATCAGAAAGACTGTAAGGGCATGGCTTCAAGTGGATGAGACCATACAGAAAGGCAGCAGAGCAGGGTGACTTTAAGTATATTGATTAGTGAAGTAAGTTCATCTGAAAAAGCTACATAATACTAGGTTGGTGCAAAAGTAATTGCGCTTTTTGGCATTAAAAGAATGGGGAAACCACAATTACTTTTGCACCACCCTAATATATGACTCCAACTATATGACATTCTGGAAAAGGCAAAACCAAGGGGATGGTAAAAATATCAGTAGTTGGCAAGATTTCTGGAGAAAGAGGACAGAGATTCATAAGTAAAGAAGAGGGAAGTTTTGGAGATCAAAATGGTAAACATAACATGGCAAATATTTCAAAATTCATAGAACTGTGTAATAGGAAGAAAGAACACTATGTGAATGGTAGACTTTAGATACGAATGTATCAATATTTGCACATTAATTTTAGCAAATACAACACGGTAATGTAAGATGGGAAAGTTAGGTGGAATTATAAGGTAGGGTGACAGAATAGAATAATACGGGAACTTTGTATATCACATGCTCAATCTTTATGTCAGTCTAAAACTCTTGGTTAAAGAAACATATTCATTTTTTAAATTGTAATATAGCATCACTGTTTCAGGGAGATCTCTTCACAATAATGTACAACAATTGAGTCATGTCTAGACATTAGCTGGAAAGATTGTCTTACTATTAAATGTGAACGAAAATTGACTTTTAAATGTGTATTTAATTTTGTGATTTTAGCAATACTTCTTGACTAGGCAAATAAAAACTCTGGCACATTTGAACATATGGCTTAACTTATTCATAGCTTCCTCTTACATATGGGACACTGGGTATAATCCACAATTGTTATTCTTAAATCAATGTAATAAATTTCCACGGTACCTTCATATGGGTGCACCCGGTGGTTTGCCCAGAGTCCAGGTTGTGTCACGTGCCTCTTGGTGTAGACGCTGTATCTTCTTAAAGTCTCTATCAGAGAAGATCCTGGTTAATCTTTTTGCAATGCAGAGAGCCACTGATATGTTACTGACAGAAAGACCAGAGGGAGAACTGCGATCATTGGTTCTGAGTTCTAACTTCTGATCCCATTGTTTACTGGCTTCCAAACAGGGTCATCTGAATCAAAGTTGGGTCTCAGGAAGATCATGGAGTTCAGTGAGCACTTTATACGTGGATTAGAAAGACTGCGTGGGCGATGCCTTCACATAGATGAGGCGATACAGAAAGGCAGAGGGCTGGTGTAGTGGGGGCCTGGACCCCAGTCCCACTAGAGACACGTGGACCTGGGAAGGTCATGCAATCCCTCGATCCTCAGATCTCTGCACTGTTATGTTAAAACGTTCATAGGGCCTACTTATTAATATCACAGTATGGGGCTAGAAAAATCACTACATGTAGGAGAATATTAAGAAAGAGAATCAGAACTTCAGTAGTGATATGTAAGGGTTTACTAAATGCCGGAAGGAATAAGCTGGACACTTAGTAGTGGCTGAACACGGAGAGGCTGTTTGGGTGGCTCCAGGCCAGTGGAGGATGGGTCCCTGTTCATCTTTTACGTGGGTGTGCTGCCTTACAACTTCTGGAGGACATCTGCTATTATCTCCGGGAATCCCCACATCAGCCCGGCAGGGTGGGCAGAGGAGGGGCCGCCGCTCAGATTTTCCAGTGGGGGGCATTGAGTATCACTTAGAGATGGTGAGTGATTTGCAGAATCCGATTCCAATGAGTGAAGGATCTTGGGGGGAAATGAATTTGCTTCCCCAGAGACAGAGATTCCTGAACAACTGAGACCTCTGTATCATGCCCTGGACCACTGATCAGAGGGACCCCTTCACTCTCTTTCTCCAATCCTTTTATTCCAAGGTGTGTGGAAAGACAGAGTTTGTGCTCGGGAAGAGTTGCCTGAGATGAAGACAGGTCCCTAATTAATAATCAACCACAGGAAAAACACTCGCCTAGCAGCAGATGGCTCTGGGGCCAGGTGTAAGGCTCCCCCCAGCGCAGGGTTCTCCCAAAGCCTGCAACTCCCCTTTTCTGCATCCCTCCCCACACCCCTCCTAACCATCCACCCACCCACGCTCAGCTATGCTTTCTCTTGCTTTCCAAATAGCCAAGCTAGAGGAATACAGACAACTGGGCACTGCAAAGAGTTTCTCGGGAAAACCAAACCAAAAGGAACAAGAAACACGATTCATAATGGCCAAAAGGGGAAAACTAAGTGTCCATCTGCCAACAAACAGATAAATGAAATTCGGTTGTTCCATACTGTGGAATATTGTTCACCCATAAAAAGAAGTAAAAATAATTAGTTTTCAAAAATAAAAATAAACAAAATAAACAATGATAGCGTTTGACTATAAAGACAACAGAAAGAAAAGGAATGAAGTCCTGATGCATGCTACACACGGATGCACCTAGAAAGCATGATGCCAAGTGAAAGGAGCCAGGCACAAAAGGCCGCATGTTGTGTGATTCCACTTCCATGAAATGCACAGAACAGGCAAATCCACAGACAGAATGGTGATAAGTGGTTGCCAGGGAGGGGCTGCAGGGAGAGGGGAATGGGACGCAATTGCTAATCAACGCTCCTGCTAATCAACACTCCAGCACCACTCCTGATTCGCTACGTGGTCAGGTTATCTCACCTCTCTGTGCGTCAGTTTCCTCATCTATAAAACGGTGTGACTACTACCTACCTCATGGGGTGTTAAGAATAACACCCAGAAAGCACTTAGCACAGTGCCTGGTACATGGCAAAAACACAATGGCTGGTCACCTTGTGGGGGTGGTGGTTGCTGCCAAGGCTCAAGTCAACTGGAAGAATGGACAAGGAAGAGGACAGGCCAAGGCAGAAAGCTGATCAGAAGGCAGAGGTGGACAGGGGCAGGGATGTCTTCAGATCTGGGCACTTGCTGCCCCACATACCATGGATGCTAAGCTGAGAGGCAGGGACATGCGAGCCCAGCTGCAGTGTGGGAACCACCAGGCCCCGAGTGTATGCACATGGCTCAATTCCAAGCTCCAAGGGGACAGACATGGAGATGAGAGTCCTGATGACCCTCATGCCTGTGCTGGGGCCAATGTGGAAGGGAGAAAGGTCATGAGCCCAGCAGACCTGGCAGAGTGCTGGGGAGGGAAGAGGGCACTGGATCCAGGAACGAAGACTCCAACAGGTGGAGTGAATGGGTGGCCTGAGAAGGAGCAGGTGTTGCTCACCTGTTCGCACCTGGCAGGGCTGACCTTGGGGTCACAGCCCATCCCAGCACACGCTCTAAGAGGATTCCAGAGATTTGGGGCACCAACTCTAGACCTTTGATGATTCAAAACTCCCCAGATGGCCAGGCGAGGTGGCTCACGCCTGTAATCCCAGCACTTCGGGAGGCCAAGGTAGGAGGATTGCTTGAGCCCATAAGTTCGAGACCAGCCTGGGCAACATGGTGAAACCCCATCTCTATAAAAAAATGAAAAATTGGCCAGGTGCGTGCCTGTAGTCCCAGTTATGCAGGAGGCTGACGTGGGAGGAGGTCAACGCTACAGTGAGCCTAGGAGGTCAACGCTACAGTGAGCCATGATCACGTCACTGTACCCAGCCTGGGTGACAGAGCAGGACTCTGTCTCAAAAAAAAAAAAAAAAAAGGACTCCTTAGAAATTGCAAAATGGCAATCCCCACTCCTAATTCAATCCCAGAGTTCACGGAAGAAGAGAGCACCAGCCATGGGAGAAAGCATCAGATGCCATCTAACAGCCTCATTATGCAGACAAGCACATGGCAGCTGGAGAGCCGAGGGAGCTGCCCTAACCCCACATCAAGCCTCTCTTCTCTTCTCCAAGGAAGGGGCCCCATTTCCAAATCACCTCAGGCCAGGTTTGCGGGAAGTGAGCAGCAAGTCTCCAGGAGGGGCGGGGCATGGTGACTCACGCCTGTAATCCTAAAACTTTGGGAGGTCGAGGTGGGCGGATTACCTGAGGCCAGGAGTTCAAGACCAGCCTGGCCAACATGGCGAAACCCTGTCTCTACTAAAAATACAAAAAAAATGGCCAGGTGTGGTGGTGGGCGCCTATAATCCCAGCTACTTGGGAGGCTGAGGCAGGAGAATCGCTTGAACCCGGGACCCAGGAAGCAGATGTTGCGGTGAGCCAAGATCACGCTACTGTACTCCAGCCTGGGTGACAGTGCAAGACTTGTCTCAAAAAAAAAAGAACAAAAAGGGGATTAGGGCATTATGTGAAGTGATCCACATACACTATTTAATCCCACAATCCATTGAAGGAAATAGGTGGGGTTTTTTTTCTTTTTCTTTCTTTCTTTCTTTTTTTTTTTTTTTGAGACAGAGTCTCACTTTGTCACCCACGCTGGAGTGCAATGGTGTGATCTTGGCTCACTGCAGCCTCCACCTCCCAGGTTCAAGTGATTCTCCTGCCTCAGCCTCCTGAGTACCTGGAACTACAGGTGCATGCCACCATGCTCAGCTAATTTTTGTATTTTTAGTAGTGATGTGGTTTTGCCATGTTAGTCAAGCTGGTCTCAAACTCCTAACCTCAGGTGATCTGCCCACCTCAGCCTCCCAAAGTGCTGGGATTACAGGTATGAGCTACCACCCCCACCCCTCCACTCAGATTCTCTAAAGCGTTCCTAACAGCTCCCCCTCCCAAAGTTTAGAGATGCTGACATCGTTTTTTTATAATTTTATTTCTATCATAAGAGTAAATCTAATATTGAGAAAGACCAGAGCAGAGATAAAAAGAAAACTGAAACACGAAAATCAATAGTAAATACAGAAACCAAATATGCTGGGTCGGTTGCTGTTTTGTTGTTGGAGATTTTTTTTTAAATGAACTGAATTTATCATCCTTTGCACAAACTTCAGAAAAGGAAAAGAAAAAAAGGAGAAAAATGGAAACAAAAGCAATAAAAAAAAAACGGCAAAGTGATACAAGAACCTTTAAAAAAAAAAAGAAATATATGCTATGGTAAAAGACAATTCAAACAGTATAGAAGGGTATGAAGTGAAAAATAAATCTGTTTTTGCTCCCCCCACCCCAGTTATTCCTTATCCTTAGACCTATTAGCCAGAGTTTGCTACTCTTGGCAGAAGGAAACTTTTTATTGTGTTTTTCACATTGCAAGCGATGGTATCCATTTTCTGAAGGAGAAGATGGAATTTAGAAAATTCCCAGAGGCATCTAATTTGCTAAAAGATAATGAACACCATATGAAAGAATTAAGTGCTTTCCTGGATCCTGACAAAATAAAGATATCTATCAAAGAAACTCCTCAGAGGAAGTCCAGATGACCACGCAATTGAACTTTATCATGCTCATAGGTCTGGCAATCCCCATGCCCTTGAAATACCCAGGAAAACCACCCAACAGAAAGCAATACCTGATAAATATAGTGATTCTTTATAAAGCCAGCCTGAAACTGGAGGAAACCTTGTAAAACTGTTACCTTGTTCAGTAATCCTAATGAACACAGGAGCAAACTTTCTCCTCAACCAATCCTTGAAACACAGCCACAGATTCTTCTGAATTCATGGGGTCTTGTGCAGGCAGGATAGTGTAGTATCTTGCACAACATATGAGAGTATCATTCATCAGATAAAGTGAATCATCCCAAAGCATTTGACTATGTTGTAATTCCAAATTTCAGAAGCGTGTGAAAAATCGATAGGACGCTGCTACGGTCCCAGTGTTTATGTCCCTCTAAAATTTGTATTAAAACCAGCTGGGCACAATGGTTCATGCCTGTAATCCCAGTACTTTGGAAGGCCAAGGTGGTGGATCACTTGAGGTCAGGAGTTCGAGACCAGCCTGACCAACATGGTGAAACCCCGTCTCTACCAAAAATATGAAAAATTAGCCCGGTGTGGTGGTGTGTGCCTGTAATGCCAGCTACCCAGGAGGCTGAGGCAGGAGAATCACTTGATCCCAGGAGGCGGAGGTTGCAGTGAGCCGAGATCACGCCACTGCACTCCAGCCTGGGCGACAGAGCAAGGCTCTGTCTCAGAAATAAATAAATAAATAAAAATAAAAAAATAAAAAATAGTGTTAAAACCGAATCCTCACTGCAGTGGTATTAAGAGGTGGGTCCTTTAGGAGGTGATTGGGTCGTGGGGGCTCCATCCTCTTGAATGGGATTAGTGCCCTTATGAAAGAGGCTTGAGGGAGTCTTGCCCTCCATGTAAGAACACAGAAGGCGCCATCTACAAGGAGCAGGTCCTCGCCAGGCACCAAATCTGCTGGTGCCTTGCTCTTGAACTTTCCAGCCTCTAGAACTGCCAGCAGTAAATTTCTGTTTGTAAATTACCCAGTCTAAGGTATTTTGCTATAGCAGCCCACATGGACTAAGACAAACATACTGGCTTTTACCTAAACCACCTACGAAATTTGAAAGTCTGAAATATTAAGAAATGGGCAAAAGGTAACTGAAATACCACTAGAGTCAGATGCCAGCCTATCTGTGTCCTTTGTTATTTAATATAACATAGAGTGGGCCGGGCGCAGTGGCTCAAGCCTGTAATCCCAGTACTTTGGGAGGCCGAGACGGGCGGATCACGAGGTCAGGAGATTGAGACCAGCCTGGCTAACACGGTGAAACCCCGTCTCTACTAAAAAAAAAAAAAAAAAAAAAAAAAAAAAAAAAAAAAACTAGCCGGGCGAGGTGGCGGGCGCCTGTAGTCCCAGTTACTCCGGAGGCTGAAGCAGGAGAATGGCGTGAACCCGGGAGGCGGAGCTTGCCGTGAGCTGAGATCTGGCCACTGCACTCCAGCCTGGGCGACAGAGCGAGACTCCGTCTAAAAAAAAAAAAAAAAAAAAAAAAAAAACATAGAGTGGTGGGGGCAGGAGAAATAATTGATTTCTTTAGGAAAAAGCAAAGGAAAAGGCTCACTGTTGTTGGCCGGGCGCGGTTACTCACGCCTATAATCCCAGCACTTTCGGAGGCCAAGGTGGGTGCATCACGAGGTCAGGAGATCGAGGGACCATCCTGGCTAACACAGTGAAACCCCATCTCAACTAAAAAATACAAAAAATTAGCCGGGCGTGGTGGCGGGCGCCTGTAGTCCCAGCTGCTTGGGAGGCTGAGGCAGGAGAATGGCATGAACTCGGCAGGTGGAGCTTGCAGTGAGCAGAGATTGTGGCACTGCACTCCAGTCTAGGCAACAGAGCAAGACTCTGTCTCAAAAAAAAAAAAAAAAAAAAAAAGACTCACTGTTGTTACTCAAAAAGAGAGGCTTGGGATAAGATTGGCACAACAGCATGCTACTGCTTTCTGTCACAGCATGCTTCAGTAAACCAGGCCATAAATCAGATCCCGGAGAAGCAAATCCTATTTACCCAATAGGAATGATGTTATAATTGAATGAAGCTTGCTTTGCTGATCAAGGATTGGGCATTAAACTAATCCTATGTAACTTCTCCTCCCCTGCCCTGATGCAAGCTGACATGACAGCCAGCCACAAGGAAGAGAGACTTCTGTGGCTCTCTCCAGCCCTCCACCACTGTCTCCTGGGCCTCAGCACCTCAGGAGGAAAGGGTAACTCTTTCAACCTTGTGAGGAACCTCATGAAAAACCACACTCAGAGGTCTTCCCTGCCACGCCGCCTCCCATGACCTAGTAAATGTTCAGGTACTAGTGCGTGGTACACATCTCTTTCATTCAACAGATTGCTGGCTTTGTGTGTGTCTATGGTCTCACACATGAAAAGGAACACAGAATTGTAGACAACTAACTGTACAATGCAGTGTGACAAGCTTTCCTAGAATATGCTGAGATAAAAATGAAATATTATGTTTCACTGAATCTTAAACACCATTATTCTATGTATCAACAAGAAAGAAAATAAAATACTTCCGGCCAGGTGTGGTGGCTCACGCCTGTAATTCCAGCACTTTGGGAGGCCGAGGCAGGTGGATAACGAGGCGGGTGGATCGCGAGGTCAGGAGATCAAGACTATCCTGGCTAACATAGTGAAACCTCGTCTCTACTTAAAAAAAAAAAATACAAAAAATTAACTGGGCATGGTGGCGGGCTCCTGTAGTCCCAGCTACCGGGGAGGCTGAGGCAGGAGAATGGCGTGAACCTGGGAGGCGGAGCTTGCAGTGAACCAAGATCCCACCACTGCACTCCAGCTTGGTCTACAGAGAGAGACTCCGTCTCAAAAAAAAAAAAATACTTCCAACTACAAGATACCGAATGGCAAAGTGCATCCTGATTCCAGAGGTGAATAAGAATGTCTGTGTTAGAATGGTGAAATGTGGTAATTAACTTTTAAAGAAGTAATTAGTATTAAGTCTCAGCATGAACCAAGCCTTACTATGGATGCTGAGAAAAGGTAGCAATTATTTCTGCTGGAGTGACTGGAGGAGGTATCACAAAGGAGGTGACATTTGACCTGAGTTTCAAAGGATTTTGTCAGTGGAAGAAAGAGTGGGAAGAGCGTTCCAAGCTGAAGGAATAGCATGAGCAAAGGTATGGAGGCAGAAAAGGGGTCCATGTTTATGGGCCAGCTAATATATTCTAAGTAGTTAGAATATAAATAAGGTGCGGGGAGAGAGAGTTGGTTGCTAAAGCTGGAAACATTGCAGCCACATTGTAAATGGCTTATAATACCAAGCATGGGAGTTTGTACCCCAGAGGTAATAGGGAGCCATTGAATGCATTGAGCTGGAGGGGGCGGTGACATGATTTGGAAAGGTCAGTTTGGCAGGGTAAATGAAGGATAGCATGGAGAAGTGTAAGAATAGATAGACAGGAATAAATACAGGTAGACCACAACCAGCCAGGTTGGGGGTAGGTGGAGAGAAAACCATACACTCGGATCTTTGTAATGACATCAGATTTTTGAAAGGTTAAGGCAACCATACGGTAATGAGAATAAAAGATCTACAATCATATACAACAATATGGGTGAATTTCACAATGTTGAGTGAAAGAAGCCAGACACGAAGAGGACAGACAGAGATTCCATTTATATCAAGCCCAAGAAGAGGCAAAACCCAATCTACAGTGTTAGCAGCCAGCATGGTGGTTACCCTTGGGAAGGTGAGTGACCGGACAGCAACATGACTTTTAGGTGGTGGTAATGTTCTGGTTCTTAATGCTGATTACATGAGTGTGTTCACTTTGGGAAAATTCACTGAACTGTCTGTTATATTTCAATACAATATACGAAACATATTTAGGACCATGGAGAGAAACTGGAAGTCAGGATCTGGAATGGAGGTAGCAGGAAGCTGTTGGACCCTGCAGATGCTCAATCCCAGAATAAGCTGAAGCGTTGGGATAATGCCATGGACCACAAAAGGGACTTCGTGTGGTGCATTAGGAGAAAGCATGGATGGATGTTGAAAAGAATGCAAAACTTCCTCATCTCCAGGTCTGTCACAGAGACACACAGGATGTACTGGTAGAGAATGACCAGCAAACAGTATAGTGGAACAAGCATGAAATGAAAGACGAGGAGACTGTTAGAGGGCACCTAGATGCTTTCAATAAGCCTATGTCTCCAGGGCCAGAGTAAGTACCTGTCAAGACAGCAAGACACTGTAGCTGGGATCCAGAAAGAGCACCTGAAGGATCTTTGGGAGGTAAGTGAAGGGAAGGGTTAGGTGGCAGGGGATGCAGCAGAGTTCAGGTTTCCTGAGAGCCTAAAACGGTGACTTCAGCAATAGGGGATTCGGGTATTTATCATCAGCAGCATTTGAGAAGAGCTGATTGTACAAACGACGTGTGATCACACAAAGAAGAGCAGAGCTCCCTAAGAGTGGGTGTGTTCACCAAGAGGCAGCCCAGTTACAATCACCCTTATTCATGGAATTATTCATCTGACAGCTCAGAGAAATTAGGACATAGCATGTATCAAGGTTTCCGCACGGGTTTAGCAAGACTTTTCTTGATTTTGGGGGGTGCAAGACACAGAAATGAGGACTGCAGAATGTGGAAGCTGGGAGCAATTTTCAGTAGGTTTCATTGTAGGACCAGAGGGGGCAGATGATCCCTAATGTGGGCAGTCACAGGGCTGTACCTTTGGCATTCTCCTATTTAACATTTTGAATAATGCTTTAGGACGAGAAAGAAAATCTGATTGTGCAATGGCAATGGCATTAACTGAGAGAGATGGTGAATATGAGTGACAACAGACTCACCATGCAGGATGCCTTCAACAGGCTGCAACATCAGGACATGGTCAAAGGTGAAATGTTTCAATCCTATTCAGAGGCCCCCAAATTAAACAGCTTATAAGTAACGTTAGAGAGATATGGCTTGCTGTTCGTTTGAAGCGTCAGCAACAATATCCCCATAGAAAACAAACCTAGGGCTCTTGGAGAACCACGAGCTTCCTATAAGCCAAAGGGGTGATGTGCCTGCTAGCAAAATGTGGGTAAATCTGGACTGTAAGAACAGTGGGGACAGCAGTCCAGAGGTCTGAGCACAGAGGGGCGGCCATACTCTACATGCTTCCTGGCCCAGGTGGAGAGTTTCGTGGTTGGTTCTGGGTAATGTTTTTGAGGAGAGCCATAAGCAGACTCTAGACTCATGGCCAGGGGAAGTATGGGGGCATTTGTCCCACATAGGAAGACTTGGCTAGAGGTGGAGAGTGAGGAGGGTGCCTAGGAACTGTCTCTGGGAAAGAACTGCCATGGGTGAGAGGGAGCACTGTGGACTCCTGCTACAGGTTAAAGCCAGGTAAAAGCTATAGGAAGACTGACTGGTGGAGCCTAAGAAAAAAAATGTGTGAAAACCTCATGAATCAAGTCATGAAGTGGGAACCTCAGCAGGCACTGATCTTGTCATCTTTAGCAGTAATATAATTATCTATCACATGCCTAATAAGTACCCAGTACTGTGTTAGGAACTTTATATGCATTATCTTACTTAGCGAGGGAGATAATTACATGTAAAATGTTTAAAGCAGTGTCTGGCACAGGTGAATGTGCACTATGTGTTAGCTGTTGTCATTATCAAATCTTCATAATAACCCTATGAAAGAGGAGCCATTATTGTCCCCATTTTACAGATGGAGAAAGTGAAGCTCAGGAAGTTAAGTGACTTGCTCAAAGTTGCACCACTAATACTTAGTAAGCCAGAACTTGAGGCCAGGGCTGCCTGACTCCAAAGCGTACCACTGTCCCTAAAGGGTAAAAAGGGACTCATATGTTTGGAGAGGGTAGGAACAGAGGCTTCCTAAGCCTGTTCTTCATCTAAGGCTCTGTTCTAAAACTGCGCCTCTTGTCCATCCTGGTCCCCTTTGTTAATAATCTGATTGTTTTTGAAGCCTGTAAATGAGAGGGGATTTTATCCCTGTTGCCAGTCTGTGCTTTTCTGGAGACCACCCAGTTACAAGCGAAATGCCCGCTCTGTGATCTTTCAGGACCAGTCCCACTGACCTGAATCAGTCTTCCACAGTTCTCAAACCACATGAGGAGTATGGAGAGAGGAGGCTCCAGGTTCTGCTGGACTGCCCTAGGCTTGCCGTTGACTCTTGAAGGATTTAGTCACAGACTCTCCAGGCCAGACACTCTCCTCCCTGATAAACCAAAAGATCCAGATTCTCTTTAATCCAGTGGAGTGCCCTGGCCAGCTCATTTCACTTCTTGCTGGTCTGAACCTTCAGCAATGTTCTTTGCCTCATTAAGGCTGTCTATTCAGTTCTATAAAGGCATCATCAAGAAAAGGCAAGTGGAGCAGAGACAAATGCAGGAATTTGGGGTCAGACAGGACTGGGTTTGGGCCACCTCACTGCCTCTGCCAAGTATCATTAGGTACACCATTTCATCAAGCTGGACCTTAGTCTCTTAATTTGCAAAACTGGGATCCTAACACCAATTTTTTAGGCAGATGTGAAGATTAAGATGATGCATATCAAGGCGTCTGGCCCAGAGTAGGTAAGTGTTTAATAAATGGTAGCTACTGTTATTACTCAAGTTGTGTCACTAGAACACATCTGATGTTGAAACATACCTTTATGGTTTAAAAAACATGCCTTATGAAAAGGGATATGTAACTTAGATTCATTCAGCTAGTCTTTTTTAGAGCCATCATTCATAACTTACCATTTTAAAAAAAGCAAAGAAATGAAAACAAATAATGTACTTCAAGAAAAAAATAGGCTACCAACTACTTGGTTGAAAGAAACATTTCCATATATGCACGAATGAGAAATAACATGGAAGATGTCTGCAAAGATGGCATGTATGAAAATATGGGTGAAACCATGGGACATAATTGCAGCTCCACCCTGCCAGTTTCAAGACTATATATTAGTTTGGTGCAAAAGTAATTGCGGTTTTGGCCACTACTTTCAGTGGCAAAAACTGCAATTACTTTTTCACCAACCATATATATATATACACACACACATATATATATACACACACACACACATATATATATATACACACACACACACACATATATATATATAAATATGTTTGCGTGTGTATGTGTAGTTTGTTTTGTTTTAAAGAAGAAAGTAAGGTAAGACCTTGCTGCTGTTAGGAGTTAGAGTAGAGGCAGGCATGGATAACAATCAAATTGGGAAAAGGATGTTAAAAACTGGACCCAGTTCCTGGGAGGAGGTAGCTCTGGAGGGCAGATCTGAGCAGCTCTGGGTGGCAGGGTGTGTCAGCCCAATGAGGAAGGACAGCAGACAGCAGAGAGAGGCCTGGTTAGCTTCCCAGGGACAGGATCCTGTTCCAAGGGATGGAGTGTCCTGTTGACAGGCAGCCAGATGGACCACGGAGCCCCAGAATCCCCAGAAAGGAAGCGAGCACCATCTCTCAACCTCTGAGCTGGGTTTTGGAGACTGACTTCTGTGTGTAGGCAGAGGGTTTGGGAGAAAAGACTGCTAAGGAAACAGGATTATGGAAACAAGATAATAATTTGAGCCATACAGACCTGGGATAACATGGATCTTGAATCACTTCCTGGAGATGCAACTTGAGCACGTTGCTTTCTAGGTCTCTATTACATCTCTTAGAAGGTAGATGTGTTCATGGGAATCAAGTGTTTTCCACATCCTGGGACTTGGTCAATGCACTTTATTCCCATTGATAAGAAGCACAATTATTACTCTAGCCAATTCTCATCCTCTCTTCTGCTTATAACCTGGGTTGGCCACCAAATGTGCTTATTGTGGTAGAGTCTCCTAACTGGTATTTCTGCTCATACTCTTTCCTCCACTAAGGATTCTCCACTCTGCAGCCAGAGTGATCCTGTTAAAATACATCAGATCATGGCACTGCTCTACCCAGTAGCCTCCCATTGTTCCTGTTTCGTGTGTCCTCCCAGTGCTGAGGCCCCACATGGTCCCACCTACCTTTGACCTTGGGTCCGATTCCTTTTTCCCTTGCCCACTCTGCCCCACCACATTGGCTTCCACATGTTCCTTGAAAATGCCAGGCACACTCCTGTCTCGGAGCCTCTGCTCTTGCTGATCCTCTGCATGGAACACTATTCGCCTGTCTTTCTTACTTACCTTCTTTGTGTCTTTGCTGAGAAGTCACCTTAGTGTGTCTTTCCCTGACCTCCCTATTTCAAATTGCAGCCCCACACTGCCAGTCTCAATCCTCTTTCCTGCGTTTTTGTTCACCGTGGCACTTTTCATAAACAGATATACTAACATATCTTCTTCCTTATTGTCTTATCTTATTGTCTCTCTTTCTCCACTAGAATGTCAAGTCTACAAAGGCAGGGATTTTGGTCTGGTTTTTTCCTTCCTATATCTTTGGCTCCTAGGACACTGCCCAGCAGGTAATATTCCCTTCAAAACACTTGTCGAAGGAATGAATGATTATTATAAAGCAAGAGGCTGGACCCCAGCTCTGGAGGAACGTGCATTCTAGGCTGGTGACTGAGGCAGGAGCTCAGACTCAGGAAGCACATCAAGGACCCAGTTACTCAAACTGTAACACCAGGCCAGAATAAGATCTTGGAACCAGAGGGATGCCCAGGCATCAGGAGTGGGCTCTGAGATCAGAGACTGGCCTGGAGCCATGCCGATGGAGAGTGAGATTGGTGCCCTCCAGGTCAGGGCAGATGCCAGCTCATGCATCTTGGGGCAGGTCACCACACCATAAGTGGAGACAGAGGGGCTGTAGGGCAGGATGTCAGGCAGAGCCTTTATCCCCTTAGTAAATGTCAGGCAAAGTTACCAGCTTTCAACTTATTCCCAGGTGTAAGTGTCAGTGGACACTCTATATTGGCACAGCTTGCAAGGAGAACACAAATGACTAAAGGAAAGAATGAAAAAAACAAGTGACAATGTTCATTCAGAAACCTGAGCTGAGGTTTGAAGAATGGCAGGTGCCAGAAGCCTATGACTAGAGGATATTTGTGATGTCAAGTGAGACAGCAGTTGAGCAAATATCTGGGGATTACAATTGTCCTTTGGACCATTTCTTTCCCTCCCTCCCTCCCTTCCTCCCTCCTTTCCTCCCTTCCTTCCTCCCTTCCTGGGGGAGACGCTCAGGTGAGCTCTGCTCATGCAAACCCTCCAGCTTGGGGAAAAGGAAACGCCAAGTGGAGCCGGGAGAGGTGGTGTCTACAGAAACCTAGAAAGAGAAGTTAGGGCAGAGGAGAATTCCGCCTGGTTTCCCTGGCGCTGTCCAAGGTACTTTCTAGTAGTTCTGCTCAACCTCCAATCTTATCTTCATGCTTCCTAGTAACTCCGCTTGGATTCAGGGTTGCCCTTGCCTCACTCCAGTAGAGCTAGTGTGTGGCCATCATCCACTCCAAATCCCTCACCATATGCAGGAGGGAACTATTGTCCAGAGCAACTGAGTCAGGGCAGTGCTGCAGAGGAGACTTGCTGTCCCACATGCCTGGCTCCCACTGCACTGTGCACGGAGTTCCTTCTGGCTCTGGATTCTGGTCCTCTAGTAGCTCTGTGTGCTTCCACTAGCTACAGAACCTCTGCGCATCAGTGTATTCACCTCTAAAGTAAGGGTGAGTAACACAGTATGCTTACAGGGCCGTCGTGGGGATTACATTATAATGCACATAGTAAGTACTCAGCAAAGGTCAAACTCCCATTCTTGTTACAAGGTCGTCGATATCTCCGACAGTCCCTGGTTCAGGCTCAAGTATGTTTTGTGATTTGATGTCCTACTGCGTTCCTCGCTTTAATCAGCCCCTGGGACTTTATAGATTGATAACCACGATTCCCGTTCTTTAAGTATGCAGAGGCACAAGGAACCCAAGGTCTTAGGTCAGTTCACTCGGGTACATCTGGCTAGGGATTGCTTTGGCTAAGATTGGCCAGTGAGACCTGGCAGAGAGAGAGCCAAGTCCAGGGGCGCCCACAGCCCCGCCCTGGCCTGAGGATGGTGCTCCCACCCGGCAAGACTTCTAGGGTGGGGCTCCTCAAGAATGGGGACGCGGGGAGGTCAAATGCCTGGAGGGGGCAGTAGCGCACTTAATGTTGGGACCCCAGCTTTGCCTGAGTTTGGCAAAGGGCGGTCACTCCTTCCGGTGGGAGGAAAGAGGTGTGTCCTCAGGCAAGGCGCTAAGGGCCGGGCAGCCTGGCACCAACGGGCATTCGAGCACTGGTGGGCCGTCTTTGGTGACCCTCTGGACTCTGTCAGGGGCTCGTGGGCGCCAGAGCAGAACGGGAGAGCGCAGGCTGCAGATGCCTCTGGGATGCCCTCGTGGAACGTTCACCTGCCCAGACCTTCCTAGCCAGACCTCCGAGAAGCGGTTCCACACCACCGTGCAAGTGCTACAGGCAGCGCTCGGCGGAGCGGCAGGGGTCACTGCGTGTGCCAGTGCGCGGTCGCTGTTCCCAGATCGCTGTTCCCGGGCGCTGTGGTGCCTGGAGGTGAGCTGTCAGCGGGCAGCGGCAGCCGGAGCGGCGGAGGGCCGGGGGCGTGTGTGTGCGTGTGCTGGAAAGACGGCCCTCCCCGCGGTCGTCACAGCGCCAGGCCTCCCCTCCCCGAGTCGGGCGCGCAAGGCTAGTCCCCGTCGCTGGAGGCAGCCCGAGCCGCCGCTGAGCAGCCTCGCCTTAGCCTCCCGCGTTTCCTGCCGTCCGCCCTCCCCGAGTCGGGCTCCAGGGGACCGAAGAAAAAGGGGGTCAAGGGGACTACAGGTCCCCTGCATGGAGCAGAGGGAGAGTAGGAGGCCCAGGATGTGCGGAAGATATGCCAGAAGACCATGAGGCTGCATGTGGGCACAAGGGGAGGCCTGGGCCAGACTCTGTGGCTGCAGCTTCAGGAGACACTCCAGTTGCGCTCCGGGTCCATTGGATGAGGACAGCACTGTCCTTCCCTAGAAGACTTGAAGTCCTAACTGGACCAGGGCTAGGAGAAAGGGCAGGAGCCAGGAGGAACAGGATCATATGGGCAGACCACCCCAGAGAACCTCTGCAGCCCCTCTGCAGGCCTCTGGTTGGGGGTCTGGGCCTCCTCTGCACATATCTCAGAGAGATGGACCAAATCTACCCACATAGGTAAATCCTCACACTGGGAAAATTAAGCCTTTACTGGACAAACATCTTTTAGAACTGACGCATGCTTTATGATTTATGCCCAAGCCAGCAGAGATTCCGAGTTCAGTGTGAACCTGGGGTCACAGAGTCAGAAAATACGAGAGCTGGACCTTCCCCCTGAGATCTCTGACTCCCATTGGGAGGCGGCGTCTGTGCGATTCACAAGCACTTGAGAAAATGATCCGGGCAGGAGATGAAAATGCAAGAAAGCATCCTGCCAGCACGGCACACCCACATGAAAGATCCGTGTGCCACACATGAATTGTGGGGTTATGGGGTAAAACAAGAGATGCAGAATCAGTGCCCAGAGGTCACAGGGAGGAGAGGGCTGGCTCTCCTTGGGAGACCAGCTATGAGATCTCACAGTTGGCAACGGCTGATCTAGGCCTCGAGAAGAGGCCAGCAGTGACCTGCGAGAGAAATGGTGAAGGGGAGGCACAGAGGCAGGACAAGGAGGAAGGTGACCAGCACGACCGAGAGACCACCGGTGTCGCTGATGCCCAGGAGAGACTAGAGGTCAGGAATTTGAGACCAGCTTGGCCAACATGGCAAAACCCCATCTCAACCAAAAATACAAAACATTGGCCAGGCATGGTAGTGGGTGCCTATAGTTCCAGCTACTTGGGAGGCTGAGGCAGGAGAATCGCTTGAACCCAGGAGGCAGAGGTTGTAGTGAGCCAAGATCATGCCACTGCACTCCAACCTAGGCGACAGAGTGAGACTTTGTCTCCAAAAAAAAAGGGGTGGGGGGTAGGGCACTGCGTGAAGTGATCCATGTACACTGTAATCTCACTTATTCCCACAATCCATTGAAGGAAACATTTTTTTTTCTTTTTTTTTTTCTTTTTTTTTTTTGAGATGGAGTCTCATTCTGTCACCTAGGCTAGAGTGCAGTGGCGTGATCTTGGCTCACTGCAACCTCCACCTCCCAGGTCCAAGTGATTCTCCTGCCTCAGCCTCCTGAGTAGCCGGGATTACAGGTACACGCCACCACACCCGGCTAATTTTTGTATTTTTAGTAGAGACGGGATTTCACCATGTTGGTCAGGCTGGTCTCAAACTCCTTGAGCTCATGATCCACCTGCCTGGGCCTCCCAAAGTGCTGGGATTACAGATGTGAGCCATTGCACCTGGCCTTGAAGGAAATAGTATTAACCCCTTTTACAGACAGGGAAAATGAGGCCCAGAGAGGTTAAGTTGCCCAAGGTCATGTTGCTGGAAAGTAGCGGAGTGAGGCTTGGACACTGGCCTTGCTCCAGGGTCCGCGGTCTGAACCACGGTGCTACACTGAGGAAGAGAAGGAGCCCGCTGCAGAGGAGCTCCTACAGCCCACGGCTTCCCAGAGTGGATGCATGCATCCCTGCTGGCCCCCAAGGGCACCTGGGGTGGTCTTCACTGTAGTAGTCACTTACTGAGCTTTGACAGAGACCCTCTTTGTGGCAGGCCACCCTGATTTTCCTTTTATGGTAGTGACGTAAAGGTGCCTTCTGAAATAAGTTCATTGAAGTTTTAAAACCTGAACCAGTTAAAGGAAATCGTTACGTCCCTGAGACAGGTGACGCACACACAGGACAAACAGTGACCGTGCTGTGTGGACAGTGACACTGGAAAAAGGTGCCACACACTGAACTCTCTCTCAGGGGCAAAGGGAGGAAGCCAAGGGGCCCAAGGCGGGGTGCCCGTAACCTGCAGGGCTTTGCTGGAGGACTGTGTGAGCAGCAGAGAGAGAACGGAGCAGCTGGAAGGGAGGCGCCAGGTGAAGAATGAAATGGGGCCGAGGGGCCCTGCACTCCACTGTGCTCACAGCCACAGAAATGAAAGGGTCAGAGTCATGAGGCATTTCAGAAGCAAAATTAAGAGGACTTGGTGAGGGAAGTAAAGGAGGGGCCGAGAGCTAAACACACCAAGAGACCTGGGTTTCAGAAAACGGAATGACTGATGTGTCAGCCGCGACACAGACGGAGGAGGAGAGTCGGCTTTCCGGGAGAGGCACATGATAAGGCGCTCTTTCTGGACACGCGGGGAGTCAGGGGCCCCTGGGACACCGAAACGGGATCAGAACAGAAACCTAAGCAGAAAGACAAGTGTAACAAGAACAGAGGTGGAAGCTGAGGCCATTCGAGGAGTGGAGGCCCTCAGGGACAGCATGTAGGGCTTTCGGGGTTTTGTTGTTGTTTGAGATGGAGTCTTGCTCTGTCTCCTAGGCTGGAGTGCAGTGGCACAATCTTGGCTCACTGCAACCTCTGCCTCCTGAGTTCAAGTAATTCTCCTGTCTCAGCCTCCCAAGTAGCTGGGATTACAGGCACCTACCACCACGCCTGGCTAATTTTTCATATTTTTTGTAGAGACGGAGTTTCACATTGTTGCCCAGGCTGGTCTCAAGCTCCTGGGCTCAAGCAGTACTCTTCCCTCGGCCTCCCAAAGTGCTGGGATTACAATCCTGAGCCACGTCGCCCGGCCAATCGCAAAGTTTCTAAAGTAAGAAATGGGATTCTATTCCATCCCCAACTAATTGTCCCCAACCACTTGTAGCAGCCTGGTTGTCTCTGTTTCGACAAACACAGAGGTCTAAGCTCACACTCCCACAGTTACACTCACATAGCTATAGTTTGACTTTTTCTCTTTTACTTTTTAAAAATTTATTTTCTATTTTTTTCCCCACAACATAGCTCCAGGAGATCCTGAGAACATGTGCCCTACAGTTTGACTTTTAATCTTGTGATTGCAAAGCTGGCATCACGCTGCATACACCACTCTGCAACGTATCCTTCCCACCAACCCAGCACCCACCCAAGCCTCTCAGCGTGGGCCATCTTTCCCATTCGGGACACACAGCACAGTCTCTTTCTAATCCCATCACCTCACAGGCCTGAACAGAGGGCCAGAGAGGTGGAGTCCTGCAATTTACCTGCTCAGTCTCCCATCACAGGACCCTGGACAAGTCACTCCTCTCCCAAAGCCTCAGTTTTCCTGCAGGAAAGAGGAGGTGCTCAGAGACAAGATGGATGAAACAATTTCTGGGCTTCTTTTATCTCAGAAGAAATCCTCCTCCTGTGGCCGGGCACGGTGGCACATGCCTGTAATCCCAGCACTTTGAGAGGCTGAGGTAGGCGGATCACCTGAGGTCAGAAGTTCGAGACCAGCCTGACCGTCATGGAGAAACCCTCTCTCTACTAAAAATACAAAATTAGCCAAGCGTGGTGGTGTATGCCTGTAATCCCAGCTACTTGGGAGGCTGAGGCAGGAAAATTGCTTGAACCTGGGAGGTGGAGGTTGCGGTGAGCCGAGATCACACCACAGCACTCCAACCTGGGCAACAAGAGTGCAACTCTGTCTCAAAAAAAAAAAAATCCTTTTCCCTTGTCAGGCCTTAGTAACAGCACCCTAGGGGCAGCCTAGAGAGGGGGCAGGTTCCTGGGGGCGGTTCTAACCCATGTCACATTAATGATGTCACCCAAGTCCATTCCCATGGGACCAGACCACTGGAATAAAGGGCCAGGTGTCCGGTCTTCCATGTCCTACCTCTACCTCCTTTGCTTCCTCCAAAGTGCCCAGAGAAATGCACATGGCCCACGGCTGCTGCCTTCTAAGGTCACCTGATCATGCCCCAAGTAGTCTGGGAACCCATGCCGAGCCTGGAGAATCCTCACTCCCCCACATCCCCCTCCATTCTCAGGGGAACAAGGACTCCAAAAGAGCCGTCGAATAAACCTGGGTTTGGATGCAGGCTTTCTACCTCGGACGAGTTACCTGAAACTCCTATGTCTCGGTTTCTTCTTTGTCAAATGGGGACAATACTTCTTTCTTTAAAGGCTTTACTTTAGTGTGAGAGGGAAGCCATCCTCCTCTCTATCCCCCAAGGATCACTGGCCAGTGAGATCCAGCTATTATCACCTCTGGTGATGCTGGTCGCCGACAACCCAAGGACCCCTGTTACTGAGCTGTAACCAGACCCTCCCTCTAGTATCCAACACCCACTTTCAAGGGAAACAGAAATCACACAGAGGAGGCCAAGTGGGTGCAGTGGCTCATACCTGTAATCCCAGCACTTTGGGAGGGCGAGGTGGGTGGATCACCTGAAATCAGGAGTTCAAGACCAGCCTGGCCAACATGGTGAAACCCTGTCTCTACTAAAAATACAAAAATTAGGTGGGCATGGTGGTGCACACTTGTAATCCCAGCTACTTGGGAGGCTGAGGCGGGAGAATCACTTGAACCCAGGAGGTGGAGGTTGTAGTGAGCAGAGATCGTGCCACTGCACTCCAGCCTGGGCAACAAGGGCGAAACTCTGTCTCAAAAAAACAACAAACAAACAAACAAAGGCTGGGCACTATGGCTTATGCCTATAATCCCAGCACTTTGGGAGGCCGAAACAAAGAAGAAAGAAATCACACAGAGGAAATAAATTGGCTGGCTCTATTCTCAACCTCAGTTCCATCCCTCCACTGGCTAACTCAGAGGACAGCCCAAGTCCAGCCATAACCCACTGTCCAGCCTCCTTTCCTGTGGGGAACCAGCTGAGGTCTCCAGGATGACACGCAAGCCCAAAGCCTTACTCCCGGTCCTGGAACTAACTTGCTATGTAGCTTCAGTTACTTCTCCAGTCTGAGCTCATCTGTGGCTCCTCCTGCACTCCAACCCCAGACCCCAGGGCATCACTAGCTCTGAGCAGGAGGTCTGGAATATAATAGGTGCTAAGTGAATGCAGCACAAATAGTTGCCCTTTTTTTTTTTTTTTTTTTTTTTTTTTGAGTCAGGGTCTCGTTCTGTCACTCAGGCTGGAGTGCAGTGGCAAGATCATAGCTCACTACAGCCTCAACCTCTCGGGCTGAACCAATTCTCCCACCTCAGCCTGCCGAGTAGCTGGAACTACAGATGTGGATCACCACATCTGGGTAATTTTAAATTATTTTTTGTAGAGATGGGTTCTTGCTATGTTGCCTAGGCTAGTGCCCAGGCTCTTAATTTTAAAGACTTGGCAAAGTTGACAGTCTACAGGACCATGGGACCACCTTTCTCCTCCCGACACTCCACAGTCCTGAGTAGCTCCCATCTGCCCCCTTCTCTGTAAGTTGTGACTGGTTTAGCACCTCCAAGAGCCTCTGAGCTTCTATGATGGTCAACTCTTTGGTGAAACCGTGAGTGCAGATGAGGAGAGTGTGAAGACATTTCTTGCTGTATTAAAATAGTGGGTTCATGAAGAAGGCTACATCCTGGATCTGATTTTAATTGTGATGAAAACAGTCTTTATTAAAAGCAAAAGCTCTCCAGGACCTACATCTCAAAGGAAGAATCAGGACTTGGGGCTTAAAGCCGCAAACATTGCCTCGTTGTGAGGCCAGGTACAAATGCTGGTGGAGGTTTAACTGGGGAGGAAGTTTTTATCATGATCATTGTTTGGTTAGTGGTCTAGTTTTGATGTTCCATGTATCTTTTTTTTTTTTTTTTTTTTTTTTTTTTTTTTTGATGGAGTTTTGCTGTTGTCGCCCAGGCTGGAGTGCAATGGCTTGATCTCAGCTCACTGCAACCTCCGCCTCCTAGGTTCAAGTGATTCTCCTGCTTCAGCCTCCCAAGTAGCTGGGATTACAGGCACACACCACCATGCCTGGCTAATTTTTGTATTTTTAGTAGACATAGCGTTTCACCTTGTTGGCCAGGCTGGTCTTGAACTCCTGACCTCAGGTGATCCACCCACCTCAGCCTCCCAAAGTGCTGGGATTACAGGCATGATCCACCACACCCAGCCAGTTCCATAGATCTTGAGGGGTCTTTCCCAGCCTCACTTTCTCATAAGCCCTGTTAGCTGTGGTGCATGCTTTTGTAGAGCAGAGAGCATCAGGAACATGAATATGATGTCAGATCAGAAACTGTAGTGATTGTTGTACTGATTATTGTTAATGAATGCATCCAGGTGTTTGTGCCATTCGCGCTTCCAGGAACACCTGATTCCATCACCTGGAAAAATCTAGGTGATATGGTTTGGCTCTATGTCCCCGCCCAAATCTCATCTTGATTTGTAATCCCTACATGTCAAGGGAGGGAGGTGACTGGATCATGGGGACAGTTTCCTTCATGCTGTTCTCGTGATAGTGAGTGAGTTCTCAGAGATTTGGTGGTTTATAAGTGTTTGTAAGTTCCTCTGTCGCTCTTCTCTCTCCTGCCGCCTTGTGAAGAAGATTCCTGCTTCCCTTTCCACCATGATTGTAAGTTTCCTGAGGCCTCCCCAGCCATGTGGAAACTGAGTCAATTAAACCTCTTTATTTTATTTTGAGACGGAGTTTCACTCTTGTTGCCCAGGCTGGAGTGCGGTGGTGCGATCTCGGCTCACTGCAACCTCCACTTCCTGGGTTCAAGCAATTCTCCTGCCTCAGCCTCCCAAGTAGCTGGGACTACAGGGGCATGCCACCATGCCCAGCTAATTTTTTGTATTTTTAGTTGAGACAGGGTTTCATCATTTGGTCAGGCTGGTCTCGAACTCCTGACCTAAGGTGATCCACCTGCCTCAGCCTCCCAAAGTGCAGGGATTATAGGTGTGAGCCACTGTGCCTGGCCAAACCTCTTTCTTTTATAAATTACCCAGTCTCAGGGAAGTTCTTTATAGCAGGGTCAAAATGGACTAATCTACTAGGTAATCCAAAGTCCAAATCAGGCAATCTCTGAGAAAACCACCAGATCCTTCCTGTAGCGCTGTCACCAGCACGGGGATTCATAGCACCCTGGGGTGCTTAAATCTAGACTCATACCCTCTTTGCTTGTCTACTTTCTTTATGAGACTGTGGTGACTGGACTGTGGGTTTCTCAAGCACATCATATTCCCAGTGCCCGGTGCAAGGCCTGGACTCCAATAAGCCTAGGTTTGTTAAATACAATTTATGGGAGGCCAGTGACTTGGACTGAGCTCCTGTACTGGGCTCCCAACAGACCAAACCCAAAGGGAGTCAGTTATGCTTAAGTTCTGCATCTCAACAGTGACATGGGGCTGGTTCCATTCCTTTTGAACAGCATGGAGAACATTTCCGTCATCTCCGAACTTAGATTGGACATCCTGTCAGAGATCTTTGATACTATGTAAAAAAGTGAGAAGACCTGACTGCCTCACCCTCATCCCAGTAAAAGAACTCTGTGGGGACCTTCATCTCAGAGCCAGGGCTGGAATTGCACTGGGTTAGGGGCATTTTTCTGACTTCAGCTCCTCTGGAGAAAGGTGCCCACTTCTGGCCGGGTGCACTGGCTCACGCCTGTAATCCTAGCACTTTGGGAGGTCAAGTCAGGTGGATTGCTTGAGCTCAGAAATCCAAGACCAACCTGGGAAACATGGTGAAACCCTGTCTCTACAGAAAATACAAAATTTAGTCAGGTGTGGTGGCACACCTGTGGTCCTGGCTCCTCAGGAGGCTGAGGTGGGAGGATACTGGAGCCTGGGAAGTCGAGGCGGCAGTGAGCTGTGATCGCACCTCTGCACTCCAGCCTGGGCAACAGAATGAGACCTTGTCAGAGAAGCAGAGCTCAGGAGAGGTTTTCTTTTTTCTTTCCTTTTAAAAACCTTTTTATTTTGAAACAATTATAGACTCAGAGGAAGTTTCAACAATAGTAAGTAGAATCCCCATAACTCTAGGCAGCTCCCCCAGTATGACTTTGTATAACTATAGCACATTAGCAGAGTCAGGAAATTGACTCTGGTGCAATCTGTTCACTAAACACCCTGTTTGGTTCTCACCAGTTTTTACAGGCACACATTTGTTCGCTGTGTGTGTGCGCGGGCATCTGTAGTGCTATGCATTTTCTTCCATGTATATAGATTCGTGCAACAATCAACACAGTCATGATACAAAACTATTCCATCACCACAAAATAACTGCCATGTGATACCCCTTTATCACGGCTCCCTACCCTCTGATAGGGAGCACCTTGAGAGCAGAACCCCAAACACTTGTCCCCTCCCCATCCACGCTGTCTCATGGTAAGGGCTGCACAGAAGCCAGGCCCTCTCTGGGCTGTTGCCCCAAGTCCCTCCCAGGCCTGTCTGAGTGACTCTGGCTGTATTTCTGTGCTCAGGGTGCCTCATCCTGACCTGCACCACTGTCTTATTGACATCACATCCTCTTCTACACATTTATCTTGCTGTCTGTTCTGTCCCCCTTGCCTGGAATAGCTCATAGAATCATCTTGTGAAGTCATCCTTGCTCTGTTTCACATTGTGTCCAGTGCAAAACAAGTTTCTGTTAACGGCAGAGATTTTTTCACTTGGTGAATACAACAGGTATCGACTCTGTCTTTACATCAGGATATAGTTTCTGTTTGTGGAAGAGATTTTCTCACTTAGAGAATACATCAGGGCTGGACTCTGTGTTTACATTCTGAATCTAGCAAAAAGTAAGCCCTAAATGATTCCTTTATAATCGGAATGCAACTTATTCCAATCACATACAATACCGTCTCCCAAGCCTTGTTTCCTGCTCAGACATTGAATCCCAAGGAGTCATTTTACCCCAATATGCATCGTATTTTAATAGGACCAAATTCAGGTCTTAAAAAATATACATGTGTTTATAGATATATGAATTAAAAATGTATTTCTTCTCTGTATATATGGGATATGTATTTAATATGTTATGTATCTGTAGGAAGGGGGAATAGTAAGATTATATTCAAGTTATTTAAAATTTGAAACAAAGCTGTTATTCTATAAATTAAGTACAAATCAATCATTTAGCCTTTGGTATCTGCAGATTTATTTATTTCTCTTGGTCAAGACCTGAGTCTCTGTCTAGTAAAATAAATTAGGTAAAGCTAGATAAATAACACATGTTCTCACTCATATGTGGGAGCTAAAAAAACACCATTATGAGCTCTCAGAAGCAGAGATTAAAATTATGGGTATAGAGGCTTGGAAGGGCATGGAGGGAGGTTGGTTACTTAATACAGTAACAATTATATCTAGATGGGAGAAATGCCTTCTGGTGTTCCGTGGCACTGTGAAATAAATTGGGTTCACTCTAATCTATTGTATATTTTCAAATAGGTAAAAGAGGATTCTGAATGTTCCCAACATAAAGAAATAATAAACGTTTGAGGTGATGGATGTTCATTTCCTTGATTTATTACACATTGTACACACATATCAAAATATCACTTTGTATGCCATAACTATGTAGAGTTACTACATGTCAACATAACAGTAATGAGAAAAAGAATAAATGAACCAAAAACAAGACCCGTGTCTGAGTCATCCAGTGTCATTAAGGAACCACATTTATTTGTTTATTTTGAGACAGTCTCTCTCAGGTCTTCACATGAGCTGAGACTACAAGTGCACACCACCACACTGCCCAGAATTGGTTGGCTCTTGCTCTCACTTCAAGAATGAAGTCATGGACCCCCACAGTGAGTGTTACAGTTCTTAAAAACGGTGGGTCCAGAGTTTGTTCCTTCAGATGTATCTGGAGCTTCTTCCTTTTGGTGGGTTTGTGGTCTGGCTGTCAGGTGTGAAGCTGCAGACCTTTGCGGCATTACAGCTCATAAAGGCAGCACGAACCAAAACAGTAACCAATAGCAAAATTTATTGCCAACAGCAAAACAACAAAACTTCCACATCACGGAAGGCGACCTAACTTCGTTGCCGCTGACTGGCTCTGACAGCCTGCTTTTATTCCCTTATCTGGCCCTACCCACATCCTGCTGATTGGTCCACTTTACAGAGAGCTGATTGGACCATTTTGACAGGGTGCTGATTGGTGCATTTACAATCCTTGAGCTAGACACAGAGCGCTAGACAGAAAAGTTCTCCAAGTCCCCACGAGGTTAGCTAGACACAGAGTTAGCTAGATACAGAGTACCAATTGGTGTATTTACAAACCTTGAGCTAGACGCAGAGTACTGATTGGTGTATTTACAAACCCTGAGCTAGACACAGAATGCTGATTGGTGCGTTTACAATCCTCGAGCTAGACACAGAGTGCTAGAAGAAAAGTTCTCTAAGTCCCCACTACGTTAGCTAGACACAGAGTTAGCTAGATACAAAGTACCAATTCGTGTATTTACAAACCTTGAGCTAGACACAGAGTACTGATTGGTGTATTTACAAACCCTGAGCTAGACACAGAGTGCTGATTGGTGTATTTAGGATCCTCTAGCTAGACATAAAAGGTCTCCAAGTCCCCACCAGATTAGCTAGATACAGAGTGCTGATTGGTGCACATACAATCCTCCCGCTAGATATAAAAGTTCTCCAAGTCCCCATCGGGCTCAGGAGCCCAGCTGGCTTCACCTAGTGGATCCTGCACCACGGCTGCAGGCGGAGCTGCCCGCCAGTCCTGAGCCGCGCTTGCACTCCTCAGCCCTTGGGCTGTCGTTGGGATCGGGCGCCACGGAGCAGGGGGCGGCGCCACAGAGCAGGGGGCGGCGCCCCTCGGGGAGGTTCGGGCCGCGTGGGAGCCCACTGCAGGGCGGGGAGCTCAGGCATGGCGGGCTGCAGGTCCCGAGCCCTGCTCCGCGGGGAGGCGGCTGAGGCTCAGTGAGAATTCGAGCATAGCGCCGGTGCACCCGCACTGCTGTCGGACTCGGTGCACCCTCTGCCACTGTTGGCCCAGGTGCTAAGCCTCTCCCCGCCCTGGGCCGGCGGAGCCGGCCGGCCGCTCGGTGCGCGGGGTCCGCCGAGCCCGTGCCCACGCCTGCCGGAACTCACACTGGCCCGCGAGCGCCGCGCGCAGCCCGGGTTTCCGCCCGCGCCTCTCCCTCCACACCTGCCGGCAAGCAGAGAGAGGCGGCTCCGGCCTCAGCCAGTCCAGAGAGGGGTTCCCATGTTGCCGTGGCGGGCTGAAGGGCTCCTTAAGCGCCGCCAGAGTGGACGCCGAGGCCGAGGAGGCGCTGAGAGTGAGGGCTGCTAGCACATTGTCACCTCTCAACACCAGCACAATTTTTGTATTCTTTGTAAAGACAGGGTTTCACCATGTTTCCCAGGCTAGTCTCAAACTCCTGGGTTCAAGGGATCTGCCCGCCTCGGCCTCCCAAAACGCTGGGAATACAGGCAGGATCCACCACACACAACCAAGGAATCATATTAAAGCGGACCAAAATTAGGTCTCTTTTTTTTAAAGAAGAAATTCATTATTATGTGATAAAGTGTGAGCTAGGGAAAATAGTAAGATTTTCATGGTCATGGATAAGTATTTTTGTGTATGCCTGCTGTTAAATGCAGGTACTGATTTGTAACAAAATAGACCTCCCCTCGAGTCCGTAAGAATCATCCAAAATGGTATCTAATGACATTCCTGGGACCTCAGCTAATATTATTATTTACATAGAATGCAGTCACTGGGTCCTGAGGATTTCATCTGATGTTGGTTGTTGAAACTGAACTTTATCGGGTCTTTTCCCCTTCCACTGTGGTTTTCCACATTTCAACATGTCACCTAACTGTCCTCAAACTTTACTTAAATCTTTTCAACTAAGTGGAATCTTTCTTAGCCCTGCTCCTCTGCTTTTTGAAGCAACCCTTTTCTTCCTGCGATCACACTCCCTGTGGCCCCTTTTGTGGTCTCTCTTGTGGTCACAGGGTTTGTAAACATTCGTACTTTTTCCAACTACATATACTTTTATTCTTATTTTTCACTCTTCCCCCAGTTGTTGCTTTTTCTTTTAACTCTGAGGGAGTTAATTAGACCCCTCTTCAACTTCTGTGATGCACCTATTTGTATATGAGCCGCTTGGTTTTGCTCAAATTGCTTTTCAGTTTACTCACTCTTGAGGAAAGACACTGTTTGGGGTTTGTACCGTGTATCAAGCTTTTCTAAAGTGCAGACTTCTCTATACGTAATTGCCTCTTTCCTAGAGTAGTTATCTGAAAAATCTATTGAAACAGAGAGAAACTGGTCATGAAAAGAGCTCTTTCTAAACCTCTCCTCTAGAAGAAATGTCTCTAGTCACACGGTGCTTCCTCCCTTCTTGATTTTGTATCAGTCCAAAGCTAATCTGTCCTCATTGTGGATTGCATGAACTTGTGCGTTCTTGGGCATGATGTGTTATTAATTCTCCCTTCTCTTCCAATTGTAAACATGTTTTCTTTATTGGTTCTTACCACTTAACATAAAAGTATACTCACCTTTATTCGGTGGGGGGTGGGAGGAAATGAAAGCTTTTTTAACCATATATCTGCCTTTAACTATTCCCCCATCTCCCTTTCAGCCAAACTTTTAGGAGGAGAAGCCCTCAGTTGATATCTTTACTTTCTCACCTCTGGTTCACTCTCTCCCCACTGCTAACACTCAGCTTACTCACAGACATCCACAATCACTGAGTTGCCACAGGCAATGGCATTTGGGGCTTTTCTGCCTTCTTGGCAAAATATGACTCTGTTCATTGGGGTATTAGGTATAAAGTACCTACTGACCAGGCACTACGCTAGGTGCAGCCATCACAGAAATGAGAAGTAGACACCACCTCCATTCTGATGAGACTCACCAGATCAGCCATTTCTGATGAACACTCAGGTGCCTTGACTCTCACTTTCCACATTTGCAGGCTTTACTTCATGCCACGTACATTTCCCCATTCCCCAAGTCTCCTTTCTCTCCAAACCCCTCCCCTTATTAGGCACAGCTTTTTAAAGCAATCATGGTCATACCCATGGCTTCCATTGTTTTCTATATGCTGTTATGACAATAGAATTTAAATGTTGTTCTTATATAACAGTTTTATTTTACGCGACACCTCATTTGTACAACCATAAATTCAAAGTTTCCCTAAGAAAGTAATCACTAAAAAATTGTCATATTCTTAGTATATAAATTGTAGGAAATTTCCTTAATGGTTTGAGTTACTGTGTGTGTGTTACTTTTGAAAACATGAGTTGGGATGTCACAGCATGGACTTAGCCTACAGAGGTTTATATCCAATTTTCAACCTGAGGGGTCCATTTCAATGTGACACTTAAAGAGTTCAAAACTGTCTCATTCCGCACACCTATTCCTCTTCCTACATTCTCTGTCTAGGGGAGAATCACTGCCATTTACACAGTCCATCAAACTAGGGCCTTAGCAGCCTGTTTTTCCTCCCCCTCTTCTTCCTCGTCTAATCACCAAGCACTTCCTGTTCTATCTCCCAAATGACCACAAAACTTTTCCTTCTACTTCAGTCACTGCCACTGCCTTTAGCCTTACTGTTCTCCAGATGAACATAGGGTCTCTTAATCAGCCCTACTGCTTTCATCAAGTCCTCTCCATTGTGCAGAGCGACGTCACTGCAAACACATCTGAGAGAGACTCCTCGCCCCTGTGTGGTTCAGTGACTCTCGTTTCCAGAATAAAATTCAAACTCTACCCCAGCACCAAATTTTGGGTCAGACAGATCTGCGTTTTTATTCCAGGTTGATTCACTGTCCAGCAGTGTAGACTCAGACAATTAAACCCTTTGTTTGCTCATCTGCCTGAACTCACTGAGGGTTGGGACTGTTTCACACGTGCAGTATTGGAACTTACAAGACACTTAATGTTGAATGAAGGGGAGGCATTTTAAAATCCACATAAAAAAACTGTTATTCTTTTAAAAAAAAAAAACACTAATCTACTATGTCACTTCCCCTCCAAGCAGGACTTCTGCCCTTACTTTCTGATAATCGTGATCGGCTTGTGGGGATCCAGATTACTCAGGATTAAATTGTGGCCCCATCTTGAGCAGTCATGGAAACTTGGAGAAGCTACTTAACTTCTCCATTTAGATTGATTCTGTAAAATCCATAAAATGGAATGGTTTCTGGGGGTTAAATTAGTATGCCACAGTTGGAACACTGTCAGGCTTGCCAGACGTTTACTATTCGTCTTCATCAAATGAGGACAGTGGTATCCCACTGTGTGGTTCTCAATTTTGTATAAGAAAAACATGCCTTATGCCTTGTTAGTAAAAGAAATATCTGAATATCCCTGCCATGGAAGAAACAGAGGGAGAAAAGAGAGTTGGTAGGTCCTAGCATTTCAGAACTGGGAAGGATTAATTCAGTCCCTATTTTGTAGACAAGGAAGGGAAAGTGTGATGTGCCCTAGGCTTTCATTCAAGTCACAGTCATCACTCTTTATTGAGAGTGGGACCAGGGCTCTAGGAGTTGCTATGGTCAAGTTGAAGACAAAAACTAACACTTGTAAGACAGGAGAGAAGCATTTACTTACCAAAGCAGTCAGAAATTTGTGTATGACTACATTTGGTGAGCAAATGAAAGCTGCCGGACTCAGAAAAACAGAGATGCTAATGGACTGACTTCAGTAACCAGGGTTTTCTATGGAGTTCATTGCCCAGGGTGACTTCCAACAACAACCCCCACTCCCCTGCACTTTTCTCGGGACTGGAAAGCTCAGGCAGCCCAGGACGAAGAGTGCAGTCACCACAGATGGGCAGGGTGGCCACAAGGTGGGCAGCAGCAGGGATGGGCATTGTGAGCCATTGGGTGGGTCTGCGGGGTGGGGCATTGTGAGCCAGTAGCCTGACTTGGTTGCTTCCTGGTAACCAGGTGACATAGGAGGCTTTGTGGGTACAAAGCATCAGCCAGGGCCAGCAGCCTTCAGTCGGTAGCTGGGAGGGTAAGGAGGAGGAGCTCCGACTATATTCTGTGACAGCATTTTTTGTGTCCCTTAGCATTTTTTGGTTGACATCCTTCAATCCAGGAAAATTCCCCAACTCACAGCAGCCACTGTGAGAGGTGGTGGCTGAGGCTCCAGGCTCGCCTGGGGTCACACCACTTGGGCAAGACAGTGCATTGGACTAAGGAGAGAGGAAACAGCAGTGCAGGTGCCCCATAGGGAACAAACTGAGTTCTCCCATGGGCCCCTGCTGTGGCCTCAGCTGTGACTGCTGCAGGCTGAACGTGGGACCCTGCAATGAATCTGAGACTGTTGAGGCTGTGGCAGCCGCGGCACCAGCATCCACCGCTGCAGAGCCTGCCAGATTGAATTTGGGAGCCACGGAGGTCCATCCCGTGCAGGACCAGAGCAACCCCGAGCTCCCCACAGGTAAAGAAGCCATGGGTGCCATTTGCTCTCTGGCGTCTCTCTGGCCCCCACCGCCCCCACCCGTTTGCCGTCCCTCCCCCTCAGAGACATCCTCAGCTTCCAGCTCCCTCCTGCCCGCAGCCGGCTTTCCCAGGGCTCGGCATGGGGGACAAAGGCTGGTTCTGCCTCTGTCTTTGTTGTTGAGCCTTCTTAGTTGAGGCCTTTTTGGCCTAGTCCCTCCCTTTTCTCAGTAAAATTTCAAATACTCCAGTTTTGGAGTCCCCATCCCATTCTCTGTCCTTACCTATGCAGCTGGTCTGGGTCCTAAGTGAACGAGCCAGTTAAGGGCCCAGTTGTTTCTTTTCTCCCATTCCTCAAGGTAAGCTAATAACTGGGATAATTCAGACTCCAATATGTGGAGAATTCTTAAATTCAAAACAGAGTTTGCCATGGAAGAGATTATATGGTATTCCTTTTTTTTTTTTTTTTTTTTTTTTTTGAGATGGATCTCGCTCTGCCGCCCAGGCTGGAGTGCAGTGGCCGGATCTCAGCTCACGGCAAACTCTGCCGCCCAGGTTTACGCCATTCTCCTGCCTCAGCCTCCCAAGTAGCTGGGACTACAGGCGCCCGCCACCTCACCCAGCTAGTTTTTTTTGTATTTTTTAGTAGAGATGGGGTTTCACTGTTTTAGCCCGGATGGTCTCGATCTCCTGACCTCGTGATCCACCCGTCTCGGCCATCCAACGTGCTCGGATTATAGGCTTGAGCCACCACGCCCGGCCTATATGCTATTCCTAATAGTGAGTCACATTGACAGAAGCTTCTTTATTTCTTCCAATTGTAATTTGAACAAAGAAGAAAAACAAATTGGGGGACATGCTTAAAATGACCCCGAAAGGTATGACATGTTACTGCCCGAGCCGTAAAGAAGTTGTTTTTGTTTTGGTTTTACCCAAAGGAGTTTAGCCATGGAGCTCTGATGACTTGAAAATTCCCACTTTGACATGAATGTCTCTTCAGATCTGCTACAGTTTAGTCCCTGTTTTATAGACAAGGAACGGAAAGTGTCATGTGTCCTAGGCTTTCATTCAAGTCACAGTCATCACTGTTTACTGACAGTGTGACCAGGGCTCTGGGAGTGGCTATGGTCAAGTTAAAGACAAAAACTAACACTTGTAAGACAGGAGAGAAGCATTTACTTACAAAAGCAGTTCAAAATTTGTGTGTAACTACATTTGTGAGCAAATGAAAGCTGCCGGACTCAGAAAAACAGAGATGCTAACGGAACTGACTTCAGTAACCAGGGTTTTCTGTTGCGTTCATTGCCCAGGGTGACTTCCAATAACAACCCCCCTACTCTGCACTTTTCTCGGGACTGGAAAGCTCAGGCAGCCCAGGACGAACAGTGCACTCACCATAGATGGGCAGGGTGGCCACAAGGTGGGCAGCAGCAGGGATGGGCATTGTGAGCCATTGGGTGGGTCTGCGGGGTGGGGCATTGTGAGCCAGTAGCCTGACTTGGTTGCTTCCTGGTAACCAGGTGACATAGGAGGCTTTGTGGGTACAAAGCATCAGCCAGGGCCAGCAGCCTTCAGTTGGTAGCTGGCAGTGGAATGAGAAGCTCTGACTACACTCTCAGGACTGTTTTTGTGCCTCTTGAAGCTTGTTGCCTCCCTTTCTTTTTGAAATAAGACAGAAGATCCCCACCTTCACAGACAGAGAGAGAGCCCATCTTATTTGTTTTAAAAAAATGAATAAAAATGTGAGGGGGAGTCTTGTGAGGATGATGGGAGGGGCTTCCAGAGAGGAATATCTTCCATGGAATTCCTGAAATGGGAACAAACTTGTTTTGGGCAAAGAACAGAAAGACACAAGGGTGGCTGCAGCAGAGTGAAATGAATGTGATGGGTTAAGGCCTTGTGCACACAGTGAGCGCTGACAAAGAATATGGACTTTAGTTGAGATGGGAGACCACTGGAGGATTCTAGCCTGGGGATCACAGTTAATTCTCCAAGAAAAAGACTGACCAGCGGCTCTGTGAGAATACACTGTAATGCAGGCAAGGGTGGAAGCAGGGAGACCAGCTAGGAGGCTGGTTGGGTAGTTCAGGTGAGGGTCAACAGTGAAGAGACAAACAATAATGACCTGAAATAGGCTGACTTGAGAATCTTTAGATTCAAGTGGACCTGAAAGATAATAAAGTGGTAAATAGACAAGTCACAGAAAAAGAAATGCAGATGATCCTTAAACACGTCTTCACACATAAGAGAAAGGCAAATGACAACTATACTGCAGTGTCTCTCCTATTGAGGGAAATTCCAAGAACACGGCAATACATTCTTTGGTTTGGCTGTAAGGGAAGTTGCATTCATATAGTGCTGGTGAAAATGCAAAATGGCTCGACTCCACGAAGGGGAATTTGGCACAATCTCACAACCTTGCAGATACAGTTAAACTGGAAACACTACTTGGAGGCGTTTTATCCTGAAGGTATACTCCATAAATATGAAACAACCTATGCAGAAAGTCCTTGTCGCATTGTTTTCCGTAGCTCAATATGGGAAATAACTGAAATGTCTAGTAAGGGCCTAGTAAAATTAACTGGTTCTTCCGCCTAAAGGAGAACTACGGAGCTGTAAACAAGGGTAAGATGTCTTTTTACTGCTACCGACTGATTCCCAAGATAGGTTATACAGAAAAGGAAAAAGGGAGAACACGCAGTAATATACACAGAAGAAAGCAGGGGGAATAATGTGTGATTATTAAAACAAACAAAAAACAACGCTGGGGCATTCTTGATGATGGGACTGTTTTCTCTCCTTAACTTCAGTGGGTAGCCGAAGTGCGTATTTTCTCAAAATATTATTTTGTTGTGGTTTTCTAAAGGATGTTAACTGTTTACTTTTGACCTTTGAGTTAATTTGAGAAAGTTTTGCTTTGTAATTGATTGTACATTATGTAGTATATAGACGGCTCTTACATATTATTTGATCCTCTCAATGTTTTAAGTTAGGTGTTATATGGGAATTTTACTTGTGTCACATGAGAAGTCTGGTTCTAAGTATAAATTGAGTTTTTTGAAGTTTGAAAAAATAAGAGTCAAATCAAGGATGTAAATTCTAGACATAGGGCATATAAAACTAGAATTTATTAAAAGGTACATATGGGCTGCTTTGGATACTACCTTTTTAAAAAAATCTTTCCTTTAGTTTATTAAAGTAGTTAAGCCTCAGGATTAAAACAGTAACATTAGATAATGAGAAATAAAATGGAGATACTTGTAACTCAGTAATGCTTTTTATTTTTAAGAGACAGGGTCTTGCTTTGTCACCCAGGCTAGAGTGCAGTAGCACGATCATAGCTCACCGCAGCCTCAAACTCCTTGGCTCAAATGATCCTCCCACATCAGTCTTCCACGGAGCTAGGTATACCAGAGCTCACCACCACACCTGGCTAATTTTTAAAATATGTCTTGTAGAGAAGAAGCCTCACGATGTTGCCCAGGCTGGTCTCAAACTTCTGACCTCAAGCAATCCTCCTGCCTTAGCTTCCAAAAATGTCAGGATTACAGCCATGAGCCAGCACACCTAGCCCAGAAATGTTCCTAAAAGTCTGAAAAATGAAGTTACATGCTGTTAAATCTATCAGTAGATAACAATATACTATGATATGTCAAATGTCACAGCTCAGTCATGGTCACTACAACATTGATTAAAACGTAGAACAGTTCAGGCAAGTCTGAGAACTGAGAGGGAAGTACAGGATTGCTTTGGAAGCCAGAATTGGGATTGTCAGAGCTGGGAAAGCAGGAGCAAGGCGTGAGTGTGCACAGGACTGGGGCACGCAGCAGCTCCACGGTATGCTGTGTGTCCTCTTACATGGCAGGCCACCTCCAGGTCAGCAGATGAGAATCACCTGATGGGTGGAAAGAGTGGATTTAGGTAAAATCTCAGACTGTGCATTGCAACTGAGAGAATTTATGTGTTTGTCTGATGGGTCATAACGCTAATCAAAGTGACAACACAGGGATAATAGAGCAGGTGAGTAAATGCAGTAAGCCACCTGCCACCTCTCCAGGGCATCAATCATCCCATAGAAATATTGGGGCAGCAGGATTTGACAAAGCTTGTGAGAAGAGCTCTCAGTTCAGGGTCCAAGGCATGATCTAGAGGACTCAGGTGTTGAGGGACCTCTGTCCCCAGGGAAATAACTACATTTTTGCCCCAGATCTTCATGCCTCACTGTGGTAACTCTGGGCAAGTCACTCAAAACGTCTTAAGGTTTAATTCATTGACTTGGAAAATACGGGTTGTAGCCCCTGCTCTGCCCATCCCTCGGGGATAATTTGGGGATCAAGGAAATGGCAGATTTCTTTCACGAGCCGGAAAGCATCGTGCCCATGGAAACAGTGAAGTCACTTTCCACCCTCCCCTGCCTGGGAGCCATACACGCTCCCTCTCTGTATCCCACCACTACCAAGTATCTGGACTATCCTTCCAGACATTGAATGATTGAACACTTCTGGGCATTTACAAAGCATGAGTCTTCTTAAGCCTTTATCTGTGTCTCATCGTTTTTAGCCCAATAGATCTTAGTAGGTCTATAGCATAGATCTACTAACATTCCCACATCTCAGAATAGGGAACTGAGGCACAGAGGGGTTCATTTCACTCTCCCAGGTATGTGCAGATTCTAAGTAGGATTTGAACCCAGGCCATTCTTGGTGACTTGCATCTGCTGCTTTTCTATATTGTCTCATCTAAATAAAGGTATCTGCCTGCACATACAGTCCGTTTTAAGTGCAATGAACCTTGCAAAATCCTCCTGGAACCCAAATCTAATTCAGGTAGAGTTGAAAAGCAGACGGTTAAAACTGGGATCAAAAGTTCCATCTGGGCATAAGTTTTTACTAATTTCTCTGCTGTCCTCTGCCAGCAACAATGTCAAGCGCTGTCTTTATTATAATACATTTCCTAGAATCTATAAGAAGTCTGCTCTACCTTGCAGGTTTGGCCGCCCGTCCCAAGCGCTGGACACCAAAACTATGGAGACGGAACAAAATTTGGCCTGTAGGAAATAAAGGTAGTGTGGAAATTAAATCATTAAGTTCACTTAAGCAAATAATTCCAGTTTATTCATTCAGTGCCCCACATTAGAGAAACTCAGTAAATGCTGTGTCATGTTCTTCATTTACTTCATTTGTGCCAATTTATGCATTAAATCAATGATGGGTGACACAATTACACAAGTAAAGTAACATTGACAACTTAGAGTACAGTTCTTTCTTTCAGTGTTTTATTTTTTTGTGAAAAGGTCTCCTTTGTTGCCCAGGAGTGCAGTGGTGCGATCACAGCTCACTGCGATCTTGACCTCCCCAGGTTCAGGTGATCCTTCCACTCAGCCTCCCAAGTAGCTGGCCATAAGTCACATGCCACTATAACAAGTTTATTATTATTATTATTATTGTTATTGTAGAGAAGGGATTTCACCATTCTGCCCAGGCTGGGTTCACTTTTGACAGTAAAGGACATCTCAAATGTTTAGACATTTGCTTTCAGTTTGGTCAATTATGAATACAGCTATTAGAAACCTTCCTGTGTCTTGTTTGGAAACATAATTTTTAAAATGTAACTGAGGAAATACTTCGGATTATGATTACTTGCTTGTATGGTAAGACTATATTTTTCTTTGTAAGAATTTTGGTAGAATTTACCAGTGAAATCATCTGAATATAGTGTTTTAGTTTTATGAAAAGATATTAATCATTGATTGAATATCTAAAATTCTAAAATAAATATAGGCCTATTCAGATGATCTCTTTCTCCTGAGAAGACTTTTGGTCCTCTAAAATAGATTTTAAAAAGTAGCTCATTTCATCTACTGTATCCAATTGTGAGCACAGATGTGTTCAGAATATTCCTTTATTATTTACTAGTTTTTGATTTGACTCCTCTTAAACTAATATTATTAGTATACTGTGACTTCTTTCTTTCCTTTGTGGATAGCCAAGGTAGAGGTTTATCAATGTTACTGATCTTTTCAAAGAACCGGCTTTCGATTTTGTTGATTTTCTCTGGATTTCCTGTTTTCTATTCCATTGTATTCTGCAATCATTATTTATTTATCACCTGTTCTATGTTACACTGCTGTTTTTCTCTCATTGCCTAAGGTGAAGCTTAGATTATAAATTATGAATTGATTTTTCTGATTATTGACACAGTATCCTGAATGTAACTCATTGAATGTAATCTCATTAAAATGCACACTTAATAATTAAAATTATAAAGATGTATGCTTTAGTACAACTTGAAAAATACAACAGGGTAGATGATAAACATAGTGGCAGGGTATGTAGATCCACAGAAGTTAAATGATCTGGTAACGTTTCATAAAACTGGGGATTTGCCTGGACCTTCAAATGGGGAGGAGGTGTGACGAGATGCTGTCACTGAACCGTACAGTGCCTTTCTGTATTAAACTGTTCTGAAGGTGACTATTTCACATTGATGAGGTTGCCCTAGCTAGAAAGCCAAGGCTCTTTCAATTCTTTCTGCCCCTCTCCTTTGCCTGCCTTCGACACCAAGGAGAATGGTCCAGCAGCATCTCAGCCCATGCTTGTCAACCGCCCACTTGCATACACTCCATACACCCCAGGGTTCCTTGTGGGATTCCTCAGCAACACCAATGCACTGACCATCACTCTGTGTTCTCCTAGGTTCTGTTGAACATCTGCAGGCGTTCCCACATGGCGGTGTGGAGGAGAATACGGGATCAGAACTTGTAAGACGTATTTCTTTCTCTGGAAGAGAAATTGTTTTTGTTTTTTTCTGGGGCTTCTAGACTATCAAGTGAATATCATGTTTGACTGCCGTCATGAATCAGGCCTCAGTTGGTCGTGGACTTTAGCAACCAGTCGCTGGAGGTTATGACCAACTGAGGCCTGATTGATGACGGCAGTCAAAGGATGGCACCACTTACAAACTCTCTGGTAGTGAGTATGTTTCTCAGTAGCAACCTTTTCCTCTTGAAAAATAATTTTGTATTTGTCAGCCAACATGGACACTTGCTATATATAACCAAAAAAACCCCCACGGCATTTTCCACAAGCATTCTCTATGCTTTATTTGGGGGCCAGTGACTTGATCACTGCTTGACGTCCGGTTTTTTATTTCAGCAAGTGAATAAAAGGCCTTTGCCAACAGAACCCAGCATCATCTGATCCTCATGGTGTTTCTTTTTCTTTTCTCTTTTTGCAGGATTTATCTACAGCTGAGTATGACAACCGTACGTATTTAAAAAAAAAAACAAAAAACAAAACAGCTTTGTTTAGATGTAGTTGACATGCAAAACAATTCACCCATTTAAAGTAGGTGATTCAGCGTTTTTACTATATTTACACGGTTGTGCAACCATTGTTACAATCTCATCTTAGAACCTCTTTATTACCCCTCAAAGAAACCCCACTAGTAGTCACTCCTCTGTCTTTCCCAACCCTTAAGGTGACTATTTCACATTGATGAAGTTGTCCTAGCTAGAAAGCCTAGGATCTTTCATTTCTTACTGCCCCTCTCCTTTGCCTGCCTTCGACACCAAGGAGAATGGTCCAGCAGCAGCTCAGTCCATGCTTGTCAACCACCCCCCTCCATACACTGCAGCCCTGGTCCACATCCCCCAAGGCTCCTTGTGGGATTCCTCAGCAACACCAATGCACTGACTGTCACTCTGTGTTCTCCTAGGTCCTGTTGAAGAGCTGCAGGAGCCTGCCCATGGCAGCGTGGAGGATATGAAATCAGAACTTGTAAGACGTATTTCTTTCTGTGGAAGAGAAATGTTTTTTGGTTTTGGTTTTTGTTTTTTCTGTGGCTTCTAGACTATCAAATGAATATCATTTTTGACTGCCATCATGGATCAGGCCTCAGTTGGTCATGGAGTCTAGCGACCAGTCACTGGAGTTTATGACCAACTGAGGCCTAACTGACCATGGCAGTCGAAGGATGGCACCACTTACAAACTGTCTGGTAGTGAGTATGTTTCTCAGTAGCAACCTTTTCTCCTTGAAAGATAATTTTGTATTTGCCAGCTAACATGGACACTTGCTATATATTCCCAAAAAACCCCCCCCGGCATTTTCCACAAGCATTCTCTATGCTTTATTTGGCAGCCAGTGACTTGATCACTGCTTGACGTCCGGTTTTTTATTTCAGCAAGTGAATAAAAGGCCTTTGCCAACAGAACCCAGCATCATCTGATCCTCATGGTGTTTCTTTTTCTTTTCTCTTTTTGCAGGAATTATCTACAGCTGAGTATGACGACCGTACGTATTTAAAAACAAAAAACCAGCTTTGTTTAGATGTAGTTGACATGCAAAATAATTCACCCATTTAAAGTAGGTGATTCAGCGTTTTTACTATATTTACACAGTTGTGCAACTATTGTTATAATCTCATCTTAGAACCTCTTTATTACCCCTCAAAGAAACCCCACTAGTAGTCACTCCTCTGTCTTTCCCAACTCTTAAGATGACTATTTCACATTGATGAGGTTGCCCTAGCTAGAAAGCCTAGGATCTTTCATTTCTTACTGCCCCTCTCCTTTGCCTTCCTTCAACACCAAGGAGAATGGTCCAGCAGCAGCTCAGTCCATGCTTGTCAACCACCCCCCTCCATACACTCCAGCCCTGGTCCACATCCCCCAAGGCTCCTTGTGGGATTCCTCAGCAATACCAATGCACTGACCGTCACTCTGTGTTCTCCTAGTTTCTGATGAAGATCTGCAGGAGCCTGCATATGGCGGCGTGGAGGATATGAAATCAGAACTTGTAAGACGTATTTCTTTCTCTGGAAGAGAAATGTTTTTTTGTTTTGTTTTTTGTTTTTTCTGGGGCTTCTAGACTATCAAGTGAATATTATTTTTGACTGCCATCATGGATCAGGCTTCAGTTGGTCATGGACTCTAGTGACTGGTCACTAGAGGTTATGACCAACTGAGGCCTGATTGACGATGGCAGTCAAAGGACCGCATCACTTACAAACTGTTTGGTAGTGAGTGTCTTTCTCAGTAGCAACTTTTCTCCCTGAAAAATAGTTTTGTATTTGCCAGCCAACATGGACACTTGCTAAATATTTCAAAAAAAAAAAACCCATTGCGTTTTCCACAAGCATCCTCTATGCTTTCTTTCGGGGCCAGTTACCTGATTACTGTTTTGTTTTTTTGTTTTTTGTTTTTTTTTTCTCTTACTGCAGAGCACTTCGAAAACCCAGTCTCAACTCTGTACGTATTCTTTTTTTTTTTAACAGCTTTATTTAAACGTAGTTGACGTGCAAAACAATTTACTCATTTAAATTAGGTGATTCAGCGTTTCTACTATATTTACACGGTTGTGCAACCATTGTTACAATCTCATCTGAGAACCTCTTTATTCCCCCTCAAAGAAACCCCACTAGTAGTCACTCCTCTGTCTTTCCCAACTCCCACACCCCTGGATCTAGGCAGCCTCGAATCTACTTCCTGTTTCTATAGTACAGTGGCTTTCTGTATTAACCGGTTCTTAAGGTGACTATTTCACATTGATGAGGTTGCCCTAGGTAGAAAGCCAAGGCTCTTTCATTTCTTTCTGCCCCTCTCCTTTGCCTTCCTTCAACACCAAGGAGAATGGTCCAGCAGCAGCAGCTCAGTCCATGTTAGTCAACGGCCCACCTCCATACACTCCAGCCCCGGTCCACAGCCCCCAAGGCTCCTTGTGAGATTCCTCAGCAGCACCAATGCACTGACTGTCACTCTATCTTCTCCTAGATTTGGTCGAAGATCTCAGTGAGGGTCCATCTGGTGGTCTTGAAGATCTCATGACATCGGAGATGGTAAGATGCATTTCTTTGTCTGAAGAAATGTTTCTCCTGGTTCCTCTTGCCTTATTAATGAAATGAAGATACAAAAATCTGACCAAGTACATTATAGAAGACAAATGCAATTTTTTTGTTGGCTGGAATATCAAGGGAATACCATATTTGATGGCTGTCGTCCATCAGGTCTTAGTTGATCATGGACTCTAGTGACTGGTCACTGGAGTTTATGACCAACTGAGTCCTGTTGGATGATGGTGGTCAAAAATGACAGCATCACTTACAAACTATCTTGTAGTGAGCATATTTCTCAGTAGCAACTTTTGCTTCTTGAAAAATATTTTGTATTTGCCAGCCAACATGGACTTGCTAAATATTCCATGAAAACCCATTGCCTTTTCCACAAGCATCGTCTATGCTTCCTTCACGGGGCCAGTGACTTGATCACTGTTTGACATGTTGTTTTGTAATGTCACCAAGTGAATAAAAGATCTGTGCTGGCCGGGCGTGGTGGCTCACGCCTGCAATCCCAGCACTTTGGGAGGCTGAGGCAGGCGGATCACGAGATCAGGAGATTGAGACCATCCTGGCTAACACGGTGAAACCCCGTCTCTACTAAAAATACAAAAAATTAGCTAGGTGTGGTGGCGGGCACCTGTAGTCCCAGCTACTTGGGAGGCTGAGGCAGGAGAATGGCATGAACCCGGGACGTGGAGCTTGCAGTGAGCCAAGAGCGCGCCACTGCACTCCAGCCTGGGCGACAGAGCGAGACTCCGTCAAAAAAAATAAAAGATCTGTGCCAACAGGACTCCATGTGATCTGATCCTCATAGTGTTTTCCTTTCTCCTATTGCAGGCAAAGGAGAGACGCCAAGCTTACCTCTGTAAGTGTGTGTGTGTGTGTGTGTGTGTGTGTGTGTATTTTGTTTGTTTTTTATTTGAGACGAAGCCTTGTTCTTTTCCCCTAGGCTGGGCTGAGATGGCAGAATCTCGGCTCAAGGAATCCCCCAGCTCCCAGGTTCGAGGACTTCTCCGGCTTCCGCGTCCCAAGTAGCTGGGATCAGGGACGCCTGCCACCACCCCCAGCTACCATCATTTTATGAATGCATATTTCCATCTGGGTGAAAAAAAACATCGCAAACCCCTTTCTCTTCCTACTGAGCACCTGTGAACAGTGACCTGCAGTTTGTGGCTGTAGCCAGTCCTCAGGGAGCCTGGTGTTCTTACATTTCATTCTGAGGCTCACATTCTCAGTCACCCTGCAGGAGAACACCCGCCCCATCCTGGGTCATTACAGGGTGTGCCCATCCATCTGCTGCATCTGAGGAGCTGGGTCCAGCTTCTACGGTGAATCCATATATTTCTGTGTTTCCTGGATAAGGAAGAGGAAAGGAGCTGAGCTGGGGGAGAAAGAAGAGGTAATATTAACTGACTCCTTATTTTGTACCAGGCACTGTACTAGTTACATATCCTTTTATCTCATGTAATTCTTACCAAACAGTAAGGGGGTTGGGAGTGATAGGGACAATACTGTTACCTCCATTTTAGGGTGAGAAAATGAAGGCTCAGAAAGGTTAAATAACTTGCCCAAGGTCACTCAGTTGCTAAGAGCCAGGTTATGAAACAGAAGCTTTATATTAGATGGGTTCAAATTTATTTTCAATTTCCCTGCTCCATTCTGAATATGCATTGGCATTTACCCTTGGGCTATGTAGGACAAGTGCTTTGTCACCAAAACACCTATTGTGAACTCTTTCTGCCCTAGTATGATTCATGCATTTTATCTTCTTCAAACTAAAAACCTTTAAGAGTCAGGAGCCTGCCATGCAGACTCTCAACTTAAACCTCAGCCACTTTTACCCTAAAATTCAGACTTGTGTAGACATCTCTAGAAGACTTGGTGGACTAATCTTTAAGAGTTCGTTTGCATGAGGGAGGAAGGGGAGCCCAAATTTGGACAAAGTCCGTTTCTGAGAGTTCCTCCAGCCCAGTCTGAGTGGTAGAAATCAGGAACTGAAAATAAATCTGAAAGTTGTTTGAAATCATGGTAAGACGTGGGGAACATAATATACTGGGGGCTTGTGTTATAAATGAGGCTATTTTTCTATTTTTAGTATTTTGTATTTTTAGTAGAGACGGAGTTTCACCATGTTGGCCAGGCTGGTCTCGAGCTCCTGATCTCAAGTGATCCCCCCCACCTCAGCCTCCAAAAGTGCTGGGATTACAGGCATGAGCTACCGCGCCCAGCCCACTGTAAGTGTGTATATATATGGGCTTAGAGGCGTAAGCTACCGCGCCCAGCCCACTGTAAGTGTGTATATATATAATAGAAATAGAATACATATGGCTGGGCACGGTGGCTCACGCCTGTAATCCCAGCACTTTGGGAGGCCGAGGCGGATGGATCACGAGGTCAGGAGATTGAGACCATCCTAGCTAACACAGTGAAACTCCGTTTCTACTAAAAATACAAAAAATTAGCCGGGCGTGGTGGCGGGCGCCTGTGGTCCCAGCTACTCCGGAAGCTTAGGCAGGAGAAAGGTGTGAACCCAGGAGGCAGAGCTTGCAGTGAGCCAAGATCGCGCCACTGCACTCCAGCCTGGGAGACAGAAGGAGACTCTGTCTCAAAAAATATATTTATATATAATATAGTAGATAACATTATATATGCTATATAATATATTGTATATATACTATATAATATAAATGTATAATATATATATTACATATAATACAAATATATAATATATGTTATATTATATATAATATAAACACATTTCTGGCCCAGAAATGTGTTTCAACTAGACGTAGCCCCCCAGTTCTTGGCCAGGGCAGTGACAGCGCTCCCGAGTAGCAGGGGAGGTGGGGAGAGACATGAGATCCAGCACAGGGTGAGCTCAGCAAAGGCGTGGGGACTGACCCTAGAGTTCAGGTCATCCTCGCAACTCCTCTGTGGAATCCGCAACACCTCAGTTTCCACTTACTTTGGAGGTAGTTTAACATCGTCAGTATCACGCTCGGAGTCTTCCCGCAGATGGAAGAGGAACCCTGGCCATGGGTGTTTACTGCCAGGGCAGTGACTGTCTCTTCCTCGTTTGTCCTTATCCCAGAGCTCAGTCCTGGGGGAGACATGTTAGGCCCCATGGATGTTTTAATGAACACACCCCCTAGGATGAGCTCTAGGTCGCCCCCAGGCTGGGATCTAGTGCAGGTGTGGAAGGGTTTTCTTCTCAGCCTGTTGAGCCCCACACTCATCCTGGAGCCTGCCCAGCTTCTGAGTCAGGGTCGCTGGAGATGAGGGTGAGCTCCTGAGGACGGCGAGATGCCCCTACCCCTCTGCTCCTGCTGCTCTGATCTTGTCTCAACAGGGCGTGCAGAGCCATGCTCGTCCACTGGGTGCAAGAGCGCCCCCTGCTGGAATCCATCTGGACCTGGATATTGTCCTCATGATCATATCCCCAGCCCCACAGAGTGACTGACCCTTGTGCAGATGCCCAGGAAGTAACCTTAAATGTAGGCTAGAATCCGAGCAGCAAATGATTCTGCAAAAAAACAAACAAACGAAAAACTCCAGGATAAGGGAGTCATATCTTCCTCATTTCTGGATCTCTGGAGCTGTCCCGTCTAGTGTGGTTCTCAGTCATATATGTGCCTCTTCATGGTTAAATAAATTTAAATATATACAATTAAAAATTCAGAACCTCATCACAACAGCCACCATGCAATGGCCCAGCAGCCACATGTTTATACAGCTCGACTTTTCCTTCTTTCTACCCTTTGATGAGAACATGATCTTCAGGCTGGCGCTGGTTTACCGGAAATTCTAGGGGTGGTACATGTGCTAAAAGACTTTTAGTTTTGAGGGAAAGGAAAGTGAAAGATCAAATCAAGTATATAATTTTTAAGAAATGGACCTTTTGTTTTAAATGTGGGGACATCAGCAGTGAACTTTATAGTCCTTGGGGCCTTCTTACCGAGAAATTTCCTTTAGCATCTTTTTTTGTTAGTTTTTAAGACCAAAGAAATCCAAACACCATTTTATATTTGACAATGCTTCCTGTATGTTTATACCAGATAAGCTAGATTTCACCTTTATATTAGTGTTATTAATGTTCAACTTAGTTTTAATAAAACTTTGTAAACATATTTATTCAATTTTTAATGTCTGACCATAAGATAAGATTTTTATAGACTTTTTTAACCTTTTATAATTTTTGTCAAAGAGCAGGCTAGTGCTTTCAGAAAAACCCGTTGTATTTTTCTTTTAATGTCCAATTCACAGAAAAACTGGATGATACCCCTTTAACTGTAGCCAATATGTTTACACACAGAATTTTCCTTATAATTAATGTTTCAAAACTTGCTTAAACCTTCAAAACAATTTTTAACCTTTTAATGTAAGTAAAAATAAACATTCTTCTGCCTCCTTATAATCCTTTTACCAAAGGCATATGTTACTTTCCTTATACACTTTGCACATAAACTGTTTCTTCAATAGTTTTACATTCAGGAGGATTAATTTAAATTATACATCATTTCTTTCATAAATTTTTCTGACACTTTTTTTATGACTTTCACAGACAATTCTTCGACATGCCTCATATAACATATGGAAAACAGAATTTTCCATATAACATTCCTTTTTATATAAACTCTGCCCCCCCCTTTTTTGTTGTTGTTGTTGTTGTTGTTGTTTTCAAAGATGATAACCATTCTTTTGCAAAGCAGACTTCCTTCATATCTGTGGACTAGACTGTCTAAGGCCACAGATTAGAAGTTACTATAATACATGTTACATTGTTAACTTTTAGCAAACTTTACTTTTGTTGAAAACTTTTAAGTGTGGGATTTCAATTATCCTTTGTATTAACAAGACTTTGTTTAGTCCAAATTAACTTAGAATTAGTGTAGATGGCTTTATTCTGTAAGTACTTTAAGGCTTGGCTAAGTGCAAACAGCTCACAGATTTGAGCAGACCAATTATTGGGCAATTTTTCTAACTCTGCTTCTACAAGAGTTTCACTGAATTACAGAATACCCATTGTGGGTTTTTTTTCCTCAGTCACCTGGGAGAAACTGTCAATCATCCTGTCCTGAAGGGAGTTCTTCCTAGGTCTGGTCGGACCTTTGTATGGCAATTAAGATTTAAATCCCCCGTTAGGAAATCTGCTGGGTTAAGAGCATTTTCAGGGGTTTATGTTAAATCATCTTTTTCTAACAGAATAGCCCTATACTTGAAGATTTTTGAGTTAGTAAGCTACCTTTTTTCTTTTTTTTTCTTTTCTTTTTTTTTTTCTTTTTAACTTAGGATACTTCTTAACTGGTGAGGTGTGCTCACAATTAGGTTTCCTCTAAATTTATTTTTCTACTTTCTTCTGTTAGCAAAGCAGTTGCCGCTACAGACTGAATGCATTTGAACCATCTGTGGGATACTGGGTTCAAGGAATTCACACCAAATCAGAATCAAAACCAAAACCAAAGTGCCGATAAAGGCACGCCATGGGTGATCAGGCCACACGTCAACCGAAATGGAGTGGGCAAGTTCCCAAGACTGGTCCTGTCAAGCAATTCAAACCAAGTCAAAATCAAAACCCAAATCAGGCCGGGCGTGGTGGCTCAAGCCTGTAATCCCAGCACTTTGGGAGGCCGAGACGGGCGGATCACGAGGTCAGGAGATCGAGACCATCCTGGCTAACCCAGTGAAACCCCGTCTCTACTAAACAAATACCAAAAAAACTAGCCGGGCGTGGTGGCGGGCGCCTGTAGTCCCAGCTACTCGGGAGGCTGTGGCAGGAGAATGGCGTAAACCCGGGAGGTGGAGCTGGCAGTGAGCTAAGATCCGGCCACTGCATTCCAGCCTGGGTGACAAAGTGAGATCCGTCTCAAAAAAAAAGAAAAAAAAGACTTATAAAGACTTATAACCATTTCTTTTTAAAAATCAGTTAAGGGCCGGGCACGGTGGCTCAAGCCTGTAATCCCAGCACTTTGGGAGGCCGAGACGGGCGGATCACGAGGTGAGGAGATCGAGACCATCCTGGCTAACCCAGTGAAACCCCGTCTCTACTAAAAAAACACAAAAAACTAGCCGGGCGAGGTGGCGGGCGCCTGTAGTCCCAGCTACTCGGGAGGCTGAGGCAGGAGAATGGTGTGAACCCGGGAGGCGGAGCTTGCAGTGAGCTGAGATCTGGCCACTGCACTCCAGCCTGGGCAACAGAGACTCCGTCTCAAAAAAAAACAAAAACAAACAAACAAACAAAAAACCCAAAAGTGCCGATAAAGGCATGCTATGGGTGATCGGGCCACGCTTCCACTCAAATGGAGTGGGCAAGTTCCCAAGACCGGTCCTACTGTATTCCAGATATCTGGACTCCAAGAGCCGGTTCCTTCCCGGTGTTCAACCAGTGTGTTGATTCTCCGCGGGGGCCTGCAGTGCACTGCTCTGACGAGGCATTCCACCAGGGCAAATGCCTGCCCAGGAGCATGCTCAGGATCCACGTAGCTCAAGCTGGCCGGAGTCCCCTGCAGGGATGCTCCACAGGACAGGCCTAAGCCGCCTAAGGGGCTGCCTTACTGCCCGGTCAGGGAACCAAGAAATGTAGCAGGATGAGCCACAGACAAAAGTCTTCAGGCACCAGGTTAAAGAAGGAAGACGCTTTATTCAGCCAGGAGGTCGACAGTCTTGCGTCTCAAGAACAGAACTGAGCTCTCCAAAGACTTCATTCAGCCAGGAGCATCGATAGACTTGCATCTCAAGAACAGAACCGAGCTCCCTGAAGAAAGAGTTCCTGGCCCTTTTAAGGGCTTACAACTCTAAGGCGTCCACGTGACAGGGTCGTGATAGGCTGAGCAAGCTTGGGGTACATGACCAGGTGGGTACGTGATCTACAGATAGCACAAGTGATTAGGGTGGGGGTTAATCTTTAGCCCACAGGCCTGGCCAATGGCCCCGATCAGTCTGTTATTTTTCAGTTTTTACTTCCTCCTTTTCTTTGGAGAGAGGAGACAGTAAGAGGAATGGCCTCTGTCCTCATTCTGGGCCATCTTTCTCCTGCTTCATGCCTGAAGTTACCCATTAACCCCAAGTGGACCGGTTCCTTGAAGTGGGAAGCGGCATTTAGAGATCACACTCGGGCTGCTACTCGCACAGCCCTTTTGAGTCAGACACCCCAAACACACCCAAAATGGACACGAGACCCTGAGAGGGCGATAGGAGCTTGCTTCCAACTTCTCCCTGGAGGTTGAGGCTGGACTTCCTTACACCTGGCGAGACCCATCCCAAACTAAGACACCACCAGGGAGGATGGAAGGGCGACCCCTGGAGCTGTGTTGTGGTCAGATTGGACCTTCCCATGGCTGCTGAGACTCTGGAACAAGCTGTCCCTTCTCTGGGGCACTGGGGACGCCTGAGGATGCCTCCCTGCTCTTACTTTGTGGTCACAGCAAGAGATCAGGGTTACAACTACCCTGTAGTGTAGAGAATTCCTGTCCCTTTCCATGCCACTTCCCTCCTTAGGGAAGCAAACGCCCTCCCAGGAGCCCATTCCCATTCCTGGGCCACAGTTAAAGGGAAAACATGATCCAGACACGAACTTCCTTGGGCCTCTGCATTTCCAGATGTCCCGTCATTGCGTGTGTGGGGCTGACTGTCTCATCTCAGCTTGAGAAGGGCAGGCAGGGGTGTGGACACTCTGCTGAGCAAATGCCCGCCGGAGTCAGTGGTTCCGATTTCCTGAATCACAGTGGCAGGTGGGGGCTGGGGAGGGGGGCACAGGGAGTTGTAGGGAGTAGTTTTTGTATGAGCCTATGTCACAGTGTTTGATATTTAGCAGAGACCCATCTGACCATCCTAAAGAAAGGTGCAACAGAAACTCACTTCACAGGGCCTTCATGATAACTGAATGAGACAACATACTTAAGTATCTGGTCCTTGATATCTGAGAGATACTGAGTAATGAAAACGATCCTTTCTCCCTCTCTGATACTTAACGTGGCCCCTTACCTTGGGCTGCTGGTTCTGGAGGGTCGCAGGGAAGCAGGATGGTTCACGCTGCTTTCACCACAAGCTCTGGCACCCAGTAAGAACCAGCACGGCATGCATGGAGCACACACCATACGCCAGGCTTGGTGCTAAGAACCTTGCATACTTGATCTCATTTAACTGCCCTTAGAAGTCAGGGGATGATCCCCATTTCACAGAATACTGAGGTTCATAAATATCAAATAACCTGCCTGGAGGAGCCAGGCCCGAGAACAAGGTCCGTGCTCATAGCCACGTGGTACCCGTGGTCCCAGAGTTACAGGCCTTCTTCAGATGTGAAATTTGGTTAGAGATCAATTTTCTGTCTCTGGAATCATCATATCCCCTCTCAATTCTTATGTGTTTACAGGCAAGGACGTGTCAACGTAGAGACCTAGGAGGACAAAGTGAACTTCCTGAGCCCCAACAGGCAGGAGTCCTGCCAAAGCCAAAATGTATCACCTTGGAAGATGATGCCCCAGGAAGAATGGGGAGGAGGGAGGAGGAAAAACCGCTGATGAGGCCAACTCGCTCTTTGGGGCCCGTCGTATCAGCAAAGCCAGCTCTTTTGAGATGGAGGAACAAAGATGTTTCTCCTCTGTGAGGAGGTGACAGTGGTGTTCTGGGTGAAGGACAGCAGCTTTGTCCTGGAAGGAATCTGACTTGGAAGGAGGCCCAGTTGTCCAGCAGGTGCCTGCTCCCTTTCTGCTCTGGCTTCCAAAGGGCTCTCTGCAGAGCTCCTTCCCAGAGCTGCTGGCAGGAGGTCCTTGCTGGGGGGCAATCCATGGGGACGTCTGGAGCAGTGGGAGCCTATCTTGGGACCCGGACGGCAGCTGCTTCACCTCAGCACCCGGACTATGAGGCACAAGGCTGGGCACCACGAGGCCGTGAGTGAAAGCAGCCTGGATTTGGATTTCAGAAGAACTGGGCTTGAGTCCTAGTTCTGCCACAAACCATGTGACTCTTAGGCAGTCACTTTATGTTTTTATTTCCTTGGCAGTAAAACTGTCCTTACCTACAATATGGGAATTGTAAGGAACTACTGAGAAAACAAATCTCAAAATGTTCTGTGCAGACTCTCAAATACTGTGCAAATATTAAACTGTTGTAAAATCCAGTCTCTGCCTTTGAGATTTTACAATCTGGTGAGCAGGTAAACACAAGCACACATAACAAGACAACAGTCTCCATTTAGTGCTGGGTGATGGGAACAGAAAGCAAATGCTTTGAGTTTGGGATAGTGGGCTGGGGTGATGAGGGAAGGCAGGAACGTGGGGAAGGCAGACCGTGATTTTTTTTTTTTTTTTTTTTTTTTTTTGAGAGGGAGTCTTGCTCTGTTGCCCAGGTTGGGGTGCGGTGGCGTGATCTCGCCTCACTGCAACCTCTGCCTCCCGGGTTCCAGCAATTCTCTGTCTCAGCCTCCTGAGCAGCTGAAATTACATGTGCCTGCCACCACGCCTGGCTTATTTTTGTATTTTTAGTAGAGATGGGGTTTCACCATCTTGGCCAGGTGGTCTTGAACTCCTGACCTCATGATCCACCCGCCTCGGCCTCCCAAAGTGCTAGGATTACACGTGTGAGCCACCGTGCCTGGCCTTGAATGGGTTTTTAAAGATTTGGGCAGACAAGCTGGGTCACTGGGTGCTCCCACAGAGGAAGCATGAGCCAAGGTGCAGCAGCCATTCTACACACAACCTGCTTTAGCCATCAGGTGCAACAGAGGCTGCACACCGGTGACACATTAGGAGAAATCCAATCTGCACGTGTGTTTTATTCACACCGCACAGTGTTTACTATCATCTGGCCACTTAAGACAGGGATATTTAAAATGAAAAATTCAGATTTCCCTTTTTTTTTTTGAGACAGAGTCTCGCTCTGTCACCCAGGCTGGAGTGCAGAGGTGCAATCTCGGCTCACTGCAACATCCGACTCCCAGGTTCAAGCAATTCTCCTGCCTCAGTTTCCCGAGTAGCTGAGATTACAGGCGTACGCCACCACGCCTGGCTAATTTTTGTATTTTCAGTAGAGACAGGATTTTACCACATTGGCCAGGCTGGCGTCCAACTCCTGACCTCATGATCTGCCCACCTGGGCCTCCCAAAGTGCTAGGATTACAGGCATGAGCCACCACGCCTGACCCAGATTTCCCGTTCTTTTTAAAAACCAGAAGACCTGGCCACACTGGGTCCTCTTCCCCAGCCAGTAATGATCCTCTGGAGTTTCTGAAAGGGTTCATGCCACACCCACTCCATCCCCTGCTGCCTTTCCCACCTACTCCAGTTAACTCCATCACCACCTGACTGTCAGCATCTGGGCTCCTGATTCCCGGGTAAACAAAACCTTCGATGGGGAAGAAAGTTTTACGAAGGGGGCTGTATGAGGGGAGACATGGGTCCCTAGACACCCGAAGGCAGAGACTGAAGTGGACCCAAGCTGTAAACCCTCCCCTGTCAGCCGCCTCCAGCTGCCACCAGGCCTGCTCCTGCACACCTGACATCTTTGCCCACGGTCATCGATGCAATCACTTTCTTCACTGCCTCCTTCTTCTTCTCCTTCTTGTCACTGTTGAGCTCTGCCTTCAGCTCGAAGATCTCCCCTAAGGAAAGGAGGCATGAGCGATCCCTCCCTACCCTGGCAGGGGACGATTCCCGGTATCTAACTTCCAGAAGAACCAGAGGGAGGCACGTAAGACATCCTATGCTGTTGGTGAGGGCAGCTTCAGGCGCCTGGCCTCGGTGGGCCAGGCAACAGTGAGGGACGACTGTTAGGGCAGGAATTAACAAGCTGGAAGCTTGGAGGCCGGGTGCAGTACCTCACACCTGTAATCCCAGCACTTTAAGAGGCTGAGGATCGGCCGGGCGTGATGGCTCATGCCTGTAATCCCAGCACTTTGGGAGGCCGAGGCAGGCGGATCACGAGGTCAGGAAATCAAGACCATCCTGGCCAACATAGTGAAACCTCATCTGTAATTAAATACACAAAATTAGCCCGGTATGGTGGTGCGTGTCTGTAATCCCAGCTACTCGGGAGGCTGACAGCAGGGGAATCACTTGAATCAGGGAGTTTGAGGCCGCAGTAAGCTGTGATTGTGCCACTGCACACCAGCCCGGGTGACAGAGCGAGACCCTGTCTCAAACAAACAAAAAACAAACAAGTGTTTTGTAGAAGAAAGATCTAAATCCTGGTTCTGCTGCCTGCTAACTAACCCCCAGCAGGTTCAAATCACTCTGAGCCTCAGTTTCCTCATCTATAGAATCAAATGGTGATGCCTAGTTCGCAGGGTTGCTAGGAGCTTAACTGACATAACGCATGTAAAAAACAAGGCCGGGCGAGGGTGAGGTGGGTGGACTGCTTGAGCTCAGGCATTTGAGACCAGTCTGAGCAACACAGTGAAAACCTGCCTCTACAAAAAATATAAAAATTAGCTGGGCATATTGGCATGCATCTGTAGTCCCGGCTACCTGGAAGAATCAACTGAGCCCCGGAGGTTGAGGCTGCAGCTCCAACCTGGGGGACAGAAACCCTGCCTCAAACAAACAAAAAAAGAACAAGCACAGTACTGGCATGTAGTACATACTGTATAGATGCCAACTCCCCACTTCCTCCGACTTGGAGGGTATCTTGTGGTTAAGACCATGAGTCAGGTGAGCCCCAGCTGGGGGACCTGCACAATTCCCTCCACCTCTCTAAGTTGGAGCTCCCTCATCTAGAAAGCGAAGGATGATGATGAAAGTTGCATTAAAGACTCTAGTGTGTGGAAAGCACCCGGCAGAGCCCCAGACACCCAGTGAGAATTCAATGGGCAGTGGCTCTGGCGCTACCCATCTACTGAACTCAACAGAGGTGCCCAGGGCTTCTGCGAGCTCCCAGGCCAGGCCTATGCCCACAGCAGGCACTGAGCTGACTGCCTAAGGCAGCTCTCCTGCCTGCCTGGCTCTGGAGAGGTGGGAAGCAGGCAGGCCTCCCTTTAGGTGTGTCTGAGGGTAGGTTGTGGGGCAAGGCACTAGAAAGGGGCTCACTAAGGCCTGAGGCCCAGTGCCTGGTTGGAGCCCCTGAGAACCAGGGTCCTCAGGCTGGGCTGGCAAGCAAGGCAGCCCACTCACCTCTGGGCCTCGCGGTCGTCCTTGGGTGTATAGTTGGCCAAGCAGTCCAGGATGAAGATCTGGCCCCACTCGGTGCACTCGTTCAGGGCTGTCAGCAGCTTGTTGATGGACTGTGGGTTCAGATCGAGCAGGTTGCTGCTGGGGTGAGACTCGGCGATCTCTGAGAGCGCTGCCACTGCGTTGGCCACCACCTGGTTGAGAGGGAAGAAGGGGCAGAGGTTGGGGGTGCTGCTCACAGGCCAGGGGGCAGTGGGCTAATGACGCTGGCTGGTCAGAGGTCAAATATCCTGAAAGGAATATGACCCAATGGGCAGGGTCTGGAGCTGCAACGAGATCCACTCCAAGCACTCACCCTGCTGACTCCTCTGCAAACTGCAACAAAACCAAGTGTGCCTGCCATTTAGAAAAACAAGAAAGACCTGGCTCCAAGTGCCTAGCCATAGAAAGCATTCCCAGCTTCTTAACACAGCAGCCCCTGTCTACCAGCAACAGCAGCTCACTTCAATGCTTATCAGCTGTGCTTCTCAGAGCTAGGGGATTCCTGCTGATCTCCTTGAGGCTACTGGGAGTGGATGGGGGTTGGAAAAGAGGAGCTTGCCAGGTGAAGCTCCAGGCCCTCAATCCATTTCCACTACAGCAGGTGTTTTGGTTTTTTGCTTGTTTGTTTGTCTTTGAGACAGAGTCGTGCTCTGTCACCCAGGTTGGAGTGCAGTGGTGTGATCTCAGCTCACTGCAACCTCCACCTCTTGGGTTCAAGTGTTTCTCATGCCTCAGCCTCCCGAGTAGCTGGGATTGATTACAGGCATGCACCCCCACGCCTAATTTTTGTATTTTCAGTACAGATGGGGTTTCCTCATGTTGGGCAGGCTGATCTCAGACTCCTGACCACAGGTGATCCTCCCGCCTCGGCCTCCCAAAGTTCTAGGATTACAGGTGTGAGCCAATGCACTCAGCCTGTTTTGTTGTTGTTGTTGTTTTTGAGATGGAGTTTTGCTGTATTGCCCAGTTTGGAGTGCAGTGGCTCAATCTTGGCTTACGCAACCTCCGCCTCCTGGACTCAAGCAATCCTCCTGCCTCAGCCTCCTGAGTAGCTGGGATTACAGGCATGTGCCACCACGCCCAGCTAATATTTGTATTTTTAGTAGAGATGGGGTTTCACCATGTTGGCCAGACTGGTCTCGAACTCCTAACCTCAAGTGATCCACCCACCTCAGCCTCTCAAAGTGCTGGAATTACAGGCATGAGCCACCGCACTCGGCCTCAGGCAGCTGTTTGGTTTTTTTTTTGTTTCTTTTTTGTTTTTGTTTTTTGAGACGGAGTCTAGCTCTGTTGCCAGGCTGGAGTGCTAGTGGCGCGATCTTGGCTCACCGAAACCTCTGACACCCAGGTTCAAGTGATTCTCCTGCCTCAGCCTCCCGAGTAGCTGGGACTACAGAAGCATGCCACCACGCCCAGCTAATTTTTGTATTTTGAGTAGAGACGGAGTTTCACCATGTTGGCCAGGATGGTCTCAACCTCCTGACCTCGTGATCCACCCACCTCGGCCTACCAAGTGCTGGGATTACAAGCGTGAGCCACCACACCCGGCCCGTTCTTCCTTTTCTTTGTGGCTTCATACTTGAGCTGGGAGACTCTCTAGCCACAGCCCTGTTCATTTTGTGTCTTCTCTAATCTTCAAGGCTGAGACAATCCTGGACCTCCAGAAGTCTCGGCAACAGGGTTTCTGCATCATCTCAGTTCCTGCAAGCACAGTCATGTGGCCCTCTAGTGTTATGGTTGTGGCTGTTCAGCCTCTTGGTCAGTCCCAGTAGATGCCGTGATCAAGCGAGTGCGTGTGTTACCATGTGCACAGTGTTATGTGTGAGACAGCAAGAATTGTTTCCCCACTGCCATGAGCACAGGGGGTGGCCCCAGGCACATTATTGCCCATGGGAAGCCTCCCCATCCTGACCTGACCTTGGTCTCCTTCTCCATGGAGCTCCACATCCACTGGGCTCTTCTTATCTTCTCACCAATGTGGATATGCTTATTGTGTCACAAACTGGCTTAGCCTGAGCACCTCTGTTCGCCTCTCAGGAGGTATCGGGTCTTCTCAGTAGGCAAACAGATCTTCTCTTGCACCTGTGGGAGTGGGGACATAACTGCAGATAATAACAGCATCCAGCAGCTTGGCCGGGCATGGTGGCTCACGCCTGTAATCCCAGCACTTTGGGAGGCGGAGGTGGGTGGATCATGAGGTCAAGAGATCAAGACTATCCTGGCCCACATGGTGAAACCCCATCTTTACTAAAAATATAAAAATTAGCTGGGCGTAGTGGTGTGCACCTGATGTCCCAGCAACTCGGGAGGCTGAGGAAGGAGAATTGTTTGAACCTCAGAGGCGGAGGGTGCAGTCAGCCGAGATCACACCACTGCACTCCAGCCTGGCGACAGAGCAAGACTCCGTCAAAGAAAAAAAAAAAAAAGCAGCCAATATCATAGTTATAAATGTACAACCTTACCAACTTCAAAGGAAGCATCCAGGTCAGCTCCAAGACCTCTGTGGACTTGTGGCCAATGGTGTTTCAGTCATGTCTTGCGCTCTCTGCCAGCAGCCTGACATCAGCCATTGCTATCCCATAGTCGCCATTTGCATGCTGCTGTGTATATCGATCACTTCTCTTTTGCTGATCTGGATCAAGTCGCTCTCACCAAACACTGGCGTGTCTTTGTGTGTACTGTACTCTCCACTGTCAGCCTCTGCTGCATGGTCCCCTTACAGATGCTGAATGTCCCATGTGTGGCTGCTCTGAGCCATGGAATATGATCATGTCGAGTCCCTCTGACTCCATGAACTCCTCCATACTGTCTTCTTCGCTCCTCACAAAGCACCCAGTCCTCGTCCACATGAGTAGATGGGCAAGCGCTGTCCCCATAGGCTCTTTTCACTGGACTTCCATAGACGGCACTGAGGACTGGTTGGGGGCACCTAGAACTACTGACTGTTTTGCCTTTGGATAGACATGGTCTATCCTGGAATAAATCCATTTTCCAAGGGAGTAGATGAAGGGGCCACTGTATTCATGATGCCCCAGGGACCTGCTCACATCTGCTTGTCCTTTCTGTAACCTCTGCCTTGGCTGGACCTGCCTGTGGGTCGCCTTTAAACCTCTGCAGCCCACTGTGACCCTTCACCGTCACACAACACTGTCTGCGTCTCCATCTACACAAAGACACCCTGGCAGGAAAGGACACCCCCCTCCTCTCAAAGACTGACACTTTTCAGCAAAAGGTGACCCAGAAAAGCAAGTGCACCTAAACAATACCTACCCAAGGAATGCCGAACTTTCTATAGTACAAGAAACTCATACTTAATTTCTGTGGACTTCACAGAAGAGTTTAGAAATGAAGATTGGATAAACTATAGAAGACACACGTCAGTATAAATACACAGAGATGTTGGGCAGATATGCCAGGCAATCACTCATGAAACAGAAAGATGATGTAGCTGTGGTGATCAACAGCAAACTCAATATGCTTGAAGACAACATGGTTTATTTTGTCTCTAGAAGATCAATGCCCAGGCCTGACGCGGTGGCTCACACCTGTAATCCCAGCATTTTGGGAGGCTGTGGTCGGCAGATCACTTGATATTGGAGGTTTGAGACCAGACTGACCAACATGGAGAAATCCCATCTCTACTAAAAATACAAAATGAGCCAGGCATGGTGGCACATGCCTGTAATCCTAGCTGCTTGGGAGGCTGAGGTGGGAGAATCGCTTGGAGGCAGAGGTTGTGGTGAGCCAAGATCACACCATTGCACTCCAGTCTGGGCAACAAGAGCGAAACTCTGTCTCAAAACAAACAAACAAACAAACAAAAAAGAACATCAATGCCTATTAATAAATGGTTCAATTCAGAGGATTTGTTATCAGCTCCAACATTGATGAGCTGTGTGAACCTGGACAAATCCCTTCCCCTCTCTGGACCTTGTTTTTTGGGTACTTCACATGGGGATAATAACAGCACTGATGACTGGGTTGTGGTAAGAATTACAGTCTGCATAGTAAATCCTCCATAAAAATGGGCTTCTGTGACTTAGGGTGAGCTCTTGGAGGACAGGGCCCCACCCCCAGGACCTCGCTCTGTGCCAGACGCACAGTAGGAACACACATTGCTGAAGGAACCGAGTCTCCATCTCTGTGGCTACTGGCCACAGACCCAGAGAGCCAAGTGCTGAGTCTGGTGGGGGCCAGCGGCAGCTGCTTCTCCAGGGGAGCGCCTCCCAGTGGAGGCCAGGAAGGAGGCGAGGGCTGGGGGTGGCGGTGTTACTGCAAAGGGGTCCTAATCCAGACCCCAAGAAAGAGTTCTTGGATTTCTCAAAAGAAAGAATTCAACACAAAACTAAATTTTATTTTTGCATTAATGCATCTTTAATGCTAAAGTTACTTTTTAATAAAATTTATAAATCTATCCAGTTTTAATTAATTTGACTATAAGGTAGGATTTTCGTAACTATAACTCTTTACAATTTTTTTTCTTGTTAAAGACAGATCAATGTTCCAAAAAACCTTATTATTTTGACATATGGGCCCAGATTCTGGACTTTGTTATCATGTTCTGATTGGTTATCCTAAGACTTCCTCTCATCCAGTCAGAACATGAAAATAAAGCCCAATCATAGTAGACCTAAAGAGTTTTCTCTCATCCAATCAGAACATGTAGTCCAGAAACCTAATTTGCATAACCTGGTAAGAGAGAGTCTCGCCAGTCCGGGTTTTTCTCCTTCTGCTCACCCGTCTGCTCCGACCCCAGCTTAGAGGAGGAGTCATCCCCGGTTGCACGCTGGAGGCTTGAGCCTGCAACAGCATGGCTCTCCTGGCTGCAGCTGGTGGCAGTGAGGGAGAGTACAGTGCAGCTACAGTGGTAGAAAGGTGGTGGAGTATGTGAGCTATCCAGGGCGCACTGCCTGCAGCAGGGGGCGAGGGGCGAGGGGTGAGGGGCGGCGGGGGCAGGGGGCACGGGTTGGATGCACTATCGCAAACTACACTGCCAGAAGCAAGGAGAGTATTGGGGGCGCCATCTTGTGTGGGGAGTGTGTTAGGGGCAGTAGTGGGTGTTGCTCTGCCCACGGCGTGGGAGGCTTGGGTGCGTTATCCCGGGTGTCATTTCCCGCAGTGGCGTGGGGAGCTTGTTGGGGGTGCCATCCGTGGCTACGCTGGTGGCGGCGGGGCACAGGTTGGGGTGCTACCTGGGACATCAGTGCCCATGGCGGGAAACTTGTTGGGTGTGATATGCGAGGTGTCACTGCCCGTGGCTGGAGGCTGGTTGGGGGTGCTGTCTATGGGCTGCACTGCCCACAGCCAGGAATGTGTTGGGGGCATTATTAGGGGCGGACTGCCAGTGGCGGGGGTTGGGGGGCGAGTTGGGTGCTATTAGGGAGCTGCACTGCCCGGCAGGGAGTATGTTGGGTTCGCTATTCGGGGTTTCACTGCTGGGTGGGTGGCAGATTGGGTGCACTATCAGGGGCTACACTGCCGCGTCGAGTGGGGGGTTGGCGGCGCTATCCTGGGCTACACCGCCGTGGCGGGGGGCGTGTTAGGGGCGCTATCTGGTGCTGCACTCTCTGCGACAGGGGCTGGGTTGGGTGACCTACCCCGGGTGTCACTGCCCGAGGCGGGAGTCTGTTTGGGGGCGCTATCCAGGAAGTCACTTCCCGTGGGAGGAGGCTGGTTGGGGGCGCTATCTGTGGCTGCACTGCCAACACCAGGGAGCGGGTTGAGGGCGTTATCCTGGGCTACACTGCCAGTGGCAGGGGGCAGGTTGCAGGCGCAATCGGGTGCTGCAGTGTCCTAGGCGGGGACGAGTTATGGGGCGCTATCGGGGGCTGCACTGCCGGTGGTGGGCGATGGAGGCATTAGTGACAGCGATGGTCTCCAAGAGAGGCGCGGTCCTCCTCTCCCTGAGGACGCCCTTCTCCTGCTGGGGCCTGAGACAGGTGTCAGTGGCAGCATTGCGTCATTATTAAAGTTTGGAGGAGGGGGTATTTGTGTATCTTTTTGCTTATTTTCTGTTGGGATAGTCTTGGACTTTTTCAAATTTCATGAATCAGGGAGGGGACAAAATGTAGAATAGGCCTCCTGATTTCCTTGCCTGTTCTTTTTCCTTTTTTTTCCAGTCTGGTTTTTCTTCTGCTTGTCATTATTTTCTTGTTTCTTTTCATTTTCCTATGCTACTGCTTCTATTTCTTGTATCTGTTCTTGTTTCTCCTCCTCCCTTTGTTTTTTTTATCCCAAGCAATAGCCTTAACAGACAACAATCCAGAACTGAGTTTAAAATAGACCACTTGTCAGTGTGTTGTATTCCCCCCCTCCCCTGAGACAGAGTCTTGCCCTGTCGCCCAGGCTGGAGTGCAGTGGTGCCATATCGGTTCACCACAACCTTTGCCTGCCGGGTTCAAGCGGTTCTCCTGCCTCAGCCTCCTGAGAAGCTGAGATTACAAGCGCACACCACCATTCCTGGCTAATTTTTGTATTTTTAGTAGAGAGGGGGTTTCACCGTGTTGGCCAGGCTTGTCTTGAACTCCTGACCTCGTGATCTGCCCGTCTCAGCCTCCCAAAGTGCTGGGATTACAGGCGTGCGCCACCTCGCCCTGCCCAGTGTGTTGTATTTTAAAAATAATCAGCCCATCATTGTTTTAAAGATGAGGAAAAAAAATAGTTGTATAAATATTTAGATACTTGAGTAGCTGTGCTCTGAGCACTACCTAAGCTGCATCCCTTTAGTTCTGGTATGTTACATTTTCATTTTAATTCATCTCTAAGTATTTTCTAATTTCCCTTGTGATTTCTTTGACACATTGGTCATTTAAGAGCATGTTATTTAATTTCCATATATTTGTGAATTTTTGAGTTTTTTCTTCTATTATTAATTTGTAATTTCATTCCATGTTGGTTGGAAAAGATAATTTGATGACTTCAATCTTTTAAAATTTATTGAGACTTGTTTTATGCCCTAACATACAGTCAATCCTGGAGAATATCCATGTGCACTTGGGCAGAATGTGCATTTTGCTGTTAGACTGAATATATGTTAGGCTTGGTTTATAATGTTGTTCAAGTCCTTTATTTCCTTCTTGATCTTTCTAGATGTTCTGTGCATTATTGAAAGTGGTATATTGAAGTCTCCAACTATTATTGTAGAATTATCTAACTCTTCTATCATCTTCAATTCTATCAATATTTGCTTCATGTGTGCTGAAGCTCTGTGGTTTGGTGCACATTGTGTAAGAAAAAATGTTATTCTGGCACTTGTTCAAACAGTAAAGCAGACCTTATTTAGCACTATTGCAATAGGTGTAGTGACTACTGCAATGGGTTTTTGCAGTAGGGGAGAGATTGGGTTCAACTTTAAATACAACAAGGAAAAATGGAACAGAGGGTTAGAGAGTTAGTAGATGGAAAATTACTAAGCACATAAGGTGATGCTTGCTAAACTAACCAAACAGGATTTTTGCTGAAGACAGGCCAAAGTAGTCAGATATCACCTGAAGAACGGTGGGAGATGAGGAGGATGATCAGATATCAAAGGTGATCTGATATTGAGGATGGGGGAGTCTGGCTAAATCGACTTGAAAGGATTCTTGCTAAAACTGGGTGATGCCAAGATGAACATGGAAGCCCAAATCTTGGGCCTAGTCAAACAGAGGGCTCAGAGGAGCCTGACTAAAGTTTGTTTGAGAGGATCTTTATCAATATGTTTATAATGGTTATATCTTCTTAATGAACTGACCCTTTTATCAATATATATAATGTTGTTGTTTCCTTTAGCAGTTTTTGTTTTGTTTTGTTTTTTTGAGATGGAGTCTCACTTTGTCACCCAGGCTGGAGTGGATCTTGTCTCACTGCAACCTCCACATCCCAGGTTCAAGTGATTCTCCTGCCTCAGCCTCCCAATAGCTAGGACTACAGGTGCCCACCACCATGCTTGCCTACTTTTTGTATTTTTAGCAGAGATGGGGTTTCACCATGTTGGCCGTACTGGTCACGAACTCCTAACCTCAAGTGATCCACCTGCCTCCAGCTCCCAAAGTGCTGGGATTACAGGCATGAGCCACCACGCCCAGCCCTCTTTTAACCGTTTTTAAGGTCTTGTTTTCTGATTTTTCTTTTTTTTTTTTTTTTTTTTTTTTTTTTGAGATGGAGTCTCGCTCTGTCGCCCAGGCTGAAGTGCAGTGGCCGGATCTCAGCTCACTGCAAGCTCCGCCTCCTGGGTTCACGCCATTCTCCTGCCTCAGCCTCCCAAGTAGCTGGGACTACAGGCGCCCGCCACTTGCCCAGCTAGTTTTTTGTATTTTTTAGTAGAGACGGGGTTTCACCGTGTTAGCCAGGATGGTCTCGATCTCCTGACCTCGTGATCCGCCCGTCTCGGCCTCCCAAAGTGCTGGGATTACAGGCTTGAGGCACCGTGCCCGGCCCTAATTTTTCTGATATAGCTCAACTCTCTTTTGGTTACCATTGGCATGGAATCTCTTTTTCCATCCCTGCACTTTCAGTCTATTTCTGTCTTTGGATCTAAAGTGGATGCTTCATGAATAACACACAGTTTAATCGTGTTTTTATTACCCATTCTGATGATCTCTACCTTTTGATGTAATTCATTTACATACAAACAAATTACTGATAAGAAAGAACTTATTTCTGCCATTTTGCTATTTGTTTTCTATATGTTATACCTTTTAGTCTATTTCCCTCATTACTGT